>NC_058082.1:603277908-603590704 GCF_014858855.1 Bufo gargarizans
CATCTGTGCTGGTGCCATGTTCATATGTGTCCGTATTGCTGAGGAAAATGATGTTTTAATATACAAAAATGAGCCTCTAGGAGCAACTAGGGCGTGGTCATTACACCTAGAGGCTCTGCTCTTTCTCCAACTGCCGCACCATCTCCACTTTGATTGACAGGGCCAGGCATGTTAAATGTGATTATACCTGGTTCTGACAATCACAGTGCAGAGGGCGCAGCAGTTGCAGAGAAAGCCGAGTCTCTAGGTGTAATGGCAACGCCCCCTTTGCTCCTGGAGGCTCATTTGCATATATTAAAACATCATTTTTCTCAGCAATGTGGGAACATGTAAAACAAGAAAAGAGGGAGGCAGCGCCAGATGTGCGGTGTCACTTTGCAGAAAGGGGTTTGGTAAAGGTTAGGGTACACGCTTACCATCTGTGGTTGTGAGGAGTCCCAACCACTGTAGAGAGCCTTGCTGGTAATTATGGTTCGCCGACAGCACACCAGCTTGTTCCAGGCTGCAGCCGCGGTCCCTCTCCGGTGCCCCAGGAGATGAGGTGTACACAGTGGAAGTATCAAAAGGAAAACTGGCAAAAAAAAACATATTTTTACCGCTTTTTCCAGCGCTTGCTTAGAAGGATTTAGACCCAAGTCATTGGACAGATAAGGGGTTAACTTTTATTTGCAGCATAGTCAACGCGTTTCGAGGACTGGATTGCCCTCTTCTTCAGGGTTGTATACATTTATGATACCTTGATGTCTCCTGTCCTTTTTCACTGCTCTTTTACAGACAGTCTGTATCATAGGTGTATACAGTCCTAAAGAAGAGGGCAATCCAGCCCTCGGAACGCGTTGACTACCCTGCAAATAAAAGTTAACCCCTTATCTGTCCGATGACTTGGGTCTGAATCCTTCCAAGCAAGCGTCGGAAAAAGTGGTCAAAATACGTTTTTTACCAGTTTTCCAATGTGGGAACATATGAACATAGGACCAACACAGATGCCTTTAGCTGCCAAGCGCACATGTAACAGGTCATCCAGTGTCATAGGGACAAATCTGCCCTTTAGGGTGCATTCACACAACAGTGTTTTTCTTCCATGTCCGTTACGCAAATTTTGCGGACAATGCACGAACCCATTCATTTCTATGGGTCTGCAAAAATTTGCGGAATGCCTTTCATTGTCATCCGCGTGCTGTCCGCTCCGTGTGTCCGTTCCTTTTACTTTAGAACATGTCCTATACTTGGCCGCAAATTGCAGTCCGTGGCCCCATAGAAAGTCATTGGGTCCGTAAAAAACGGATAGCACACGGAAATGCATCCGTATGTCATCCGTTTTTTGCGGACCCCTGGACTGAAAACATTCTCAGAAACCCCATTTCAGTTTTTTGCGGACCGTGAAAAACAGGTGACACACGGAAGCACCACGTCCGTATTATACGGACTTATGGAACGGAAACAGAAAGATAACTGAAGACATACGGAACACACGGACCCGTGATTTGCGGACCACAAAACCAACACTGTCATGTGAATGCTCCCTCAATAAAAGCTGAACACCCTTTTTAACACCAGTTAGGGCCAACTCATAAACACAAAACCCAACGGCCAGTATTGCGGAGTTCAATGTTTCCCTATATGCCAA
Source organism: Bufo gargarizans (assembly GCF_014858855.1). Lineage (NCBI taxonomy): Eukaryota > Metazoa > Chordata > Amphibia > Anura > Bufonidae > Bufo > Bufo gargarizans. The sequence continues at coordinate 603,279,536 of NC_058082.1, forward strand.
CTGATAAAATAATACCTTGGTTACTGAGAGGAAACAGTCATTACAGTACTTCTCAGTAGCTTAGAGAGCATCGCAAGTGTTACATTTATATTGCAGAACATGGAGATAATTGTATCTCTGTAACCAATCATACCCTGACTCTTGTTACTGCTGAGTGGATTAAATGAAATGTAAGTCTGTGAATATGACTTCCTAGCTCATCATAACATTAAGCAATCTGTTGATGATTATCTGTTATCATAAGACGCTCTCTAGTATCTCAGCAGGACTGGCGCACGCTGTGCTTTATAGGTTTTTTGTTCTCTATGGCTTCTCTAAGGGCATATAGTTATTTTCCTTTGATAAAAACTTTGTAAAGTCAAAAGGACAGGTGGTACTTTTGTGTCAAGGCGGATAGCTCGCTGGGTGACATCATACTGTCTTAGAGATAAGCATATCGACGCACAGAGCAGATATCCCATAGCTCTCCCTAGATTATCCAGGAGTTTATATAAATCGGTTGTCCTGAAGTTAAGAACTTAAAGGGGTTATCCTATGATTAATGTAAAAAAAAAAAATCTGACATATTGTACATGACAGTCTCTTTCTAGCAAAGCTAGAACCAGCCCTGTTCCTCACATGGATCCAGAGATCTCCCCATTCATTGCTCTGCTAGATTTATATCAAGCTGACAGCTCAAGGGGAGTGTCTCTTCTGTTACAGCTCAAGGGGCGTGTCCATGCTCTCCCTATCACAGCTCAGGAGGTGTGTCCATTCTGCTGCAGCTAAGAGGGCGTGTCCATGTTCTCCCTATCACAGCTCAGGAGGAATGTGAAGGATGAAACTGAGCATGTGCGGCCATCTCAGTGTGCTGGACGAAGAAATACTGTAAGAAAAAGAACAAAGATAGGCGGCGCCATACAGAGAGATTTCAGTTAATAACTCAGTGGCTCAGTACAAACTTTTTAATTGCATGCAATTACAAAAGTATTCAGATCCAGGTGCTGGTTTTAAAACTGTAGAATATTGGAAATGTTCTAAATTAATTACAGCTACTTGTTAACTCTCCTGTGACTCAGCGTCAATGCTTTGGTGGTCCGCACTGGTATATGCTTACTTTTCCTGCAAGCATGACATGGCACCTGGATCTGAATATCTTTGTAGTTGCACGTACATTAATTAAAAATGTGGAATAGACACTGAGTTATTGAACACAATCTATATGTATAGCGCCACCTGCTGTATGCTCTTTTCCTTATTTCTCCTTCCACCTCTGTACCATCATTGAAGTGGTCACACATGCTCAGTTCCATCCTTCAGCCACCAGCTGTATCTGGTAATAGACTGAAACGTCACATGTTGTGTACAGCCGCTCGTGAAGCAGGTATACTTTGCAAGTTTGCATCCTAGCGAAGCTTTTGGAGTGCAAGAGTTCCTTTTTACTTTTTGAATAGGACTGGAACCCAACTCTATGCCCCCAGTTACCACAGAGAGTCATGAGTTACTTACTGTACTGTTAGAAGCTGCGACATTTACAGGGAAAGAAATTGCAGCAAAAATGACAAGCCCCCCTGAGCTGTGACAGGGAAAAAGCTGCAGCTAAAAGTACATACCCCCTGAAAAAGGACACAGCCCCTGAGCTGTGACAGGGAGAAAGCTGCAGCTAAAAGTACATACCCCCTGAAAAAGGACACAGCCCCTGAGCTGTGACAGGGAGAAAGCTGCAGATGAATGTACAGACCTTCTGAAAAAGGACACAGCCCCTGACTTGTGACAGGGAGAAAGCCGCAGTAAAAAGGACACACCCCTGAAAAAGGGCACACTCCCTGAGCTTCCGGCTTGAAATAAGTCTAGCAGAGCAATTACAACAATGAATGGGGAGATCTCTGGATCCATGTGAGGTACAGGGCTGGTTCTAGCTTTGTTAGAAAGAGGTTGTCATGTACTATATGATGTCTGATTTTCATTGTTTACATCAATCATGGGATAACCCCTTTAAGGACTCCAATCTTTCATACAAATTCAATAAAATGTTGCTAGCAAAATCCTTGACAGACTGCAAATCACATCAATACCAGGGGGTGACCACACATAGATACATATACAGCCACCCAGAGTGGAGGCAAGGATAGGAGGAGTGGTAGTGGCTATTATGTTGGTAGTAGTATTCGTAGTTCATGGTAGCTTGATCCACCCTGGTGCTCCCAAGAGACGTGCATTGACTGGAGGGCGCACCCTTTCTTCCCTTGGGGCACACGTTCGTGTTGGGGCTCCTGCTTGGTGCTAGTTGGGGTGCTGTTGATGGTGAACGGTTTAGCTGGGTGCAAAGCAGCAGTACAGATGCAGTGGCCAGCGGATGGGTGATAAAGTCAATAACTAGGCCCATTGGTTGAAATAAATCTAGTCTTTTTTTTTTTACTGTATTGATGATTGGAGTAGTAGTACATACATCAGACAGTTCCAAAGTACATCACAGTGTAGTCTTTCTCCTAATAGAAGTGTATAGACAGCTGATGGAGGTTGTAGCACTCCCTGTCTCTCTTTTTCTAAAGATATTTTACAGTTTCTCCAAAATAACCACAACCATGCAGCTATTTATTTAGTTTGCTCACTTATAAGTCACTGACATATTCTGCAGCCACAAACAAGAGAATACCTTGCAGTCCGAATTTTGCATCTGGTCAGTTCTAGACTTTTTAAGACGTCTGATCTATTCCTTCAGGGATATTCGGGTAGTAGAGTTGCTCCTTTGGCAAGCTGTGGTTTCAGAGACAGAGGTTCTCTGAACTTGGTCCTTCCTGTAGTTCTGCTCAGACCAGACTCCTCAACACTACCCAACTAGGGGGCGGACCTTCACCCTGGCAACCTAGAAAATCTGCCGCCATTAACCCTATATTGCCCATACATATCGCTATTAGGCTCACACAATGAGCAAAGAAGTGAATGCCTAACAACAAATCACAGCATTTAACTTATCTCTTTTGGTAATAGTTAATCCTTTGTGGTCCTCTAATTTTTTATAGTCAACTCATTTTTTTATTTTTATTTTTCAAATCTCGGCCTCTTGCGGCACATACTTCTGAATATGTTGAATCAAGAGTAAAGGTAAGGAACGACACATCTGTATATATATATATATAAAATTGACAGTCTCTGTTTTTACACAATCTTCCCGAAAGCCTCAGTACTAGTATACAATAATCAATAACTGAGGTTGGGCTTACCGACACAGATTTCTACCCCCGATGAGAACATTCAGACCTGTGCTAAGCTTATCCTCAGGGGAACCTCCTGAAAAAGGCATTTTTTAACAGTAGATAACATATTTTTCAAAAAATCGGCAGCATTCACAAACAGTAGCAGATGATTTCATAAGTATCTACACTGATTTATTTCTGCCAGTCACTTTTTTTTATATCAGTCTCATTTCATAGTAACATAGTTTATAAGGCCAAAAAAAGACATCTGTCCATCCAGTTCGGGCTGTCATCCTGCAAGTTGTTACCCTCCAGAAATACATCCAGGCCCCTCTTGAATTCCTTTATTGTACTCACCATCACCACCTCCTCAGGCAGAGAGTTCCATAGTCTCACTGCTCTTACCGTAAAGAATCCTCTTCTATGTTTGTGTACAAACCTTCTTTCCTCCAGACGCAGAGGATGTCCCCTCGTCACAGTCACCATCCTGGGTATAAATAGATGATGGGAGAGATCTCTGTACTGACCCCTGATATATTTATACATAGTAATTAGATCTCCCCTCAGTCGTCTTTTTTCTAAAGTGAATAACCCTAATTTTGATTAGCAAAAATAATGCCCGTGAAAAGGTGAATTTATATATCAAGCATATTTATGTTTTTCAGCCAGTAAGATGTGTAAAAACCTAGAAACCAGTAAAAGTGAGCCTGGTAAGGTGTCCTGTCTATGGTGACGTACAATTGTATTAATCCTAGAACATTTGCTGAAAACAAACTATAACATTGTCACTACGAGGCCTGACAGATTAGAATTACATTTTTTTTTTCAGGGGAAAATCTCCCAGCTGGATCACCGCAGACAGGTAAAATCAATTAGAATCGATCAGGGATGGGTTGTTTAAGAATTTACAAATGGAAGTCTGCAAAGACTATAATTGGCCATGGCATTTGAATCCTTCTCTCCAAATCTCCTACATATAAGAAGTAAACCAAGTGCAAAATTGTGATTACATGTTACAAATGAACTTTCAGATACAACAGTCAGTACAGAAAACCCTCTGTTCTGCCGATTTATACACAATATGATGCATAGAAAGACAGATGTATAATATATAGAGAATAGATGATGCAAGGGCACATATGAAATTGAATTTGCCCCATTCTAGAATTAGTTTTGGAGCCCCATGTTTAACATCTGCACTGTGCTTTATCCATTCTCTGCAGTATTACTTTTTGCAATACTCCTCTACTATGACATCACTGAATTGTCCCTCTGTTGTTTCACCATTTTATAATTTACTAATGTGTAAATGAATAACTTCTGAGTTGATTTTTCCTGTCTACCATATAAGGGAGCATTCACACGTGTGTTCCGTATGTCTTCAGTTATCTTTCCGTTTTCGTTCCGTAAGTCTGTATAATACGGACGTGATGCTTCCGTGTGTCATCCGTTTTTCACGGTCCGCAAAAAACTGAAATGGGACTGAAATGGGGTTTCCTAGAATGTTTTCAGTCCAGGGGTCCGCAAAAAACAGATGACATACGGATGCATTGACTTTAATGGGGCCATGGACCGCAATTTGCGGCCATGTATAGGACATGTTCTAAAATAAAAGAAATTGACACACGTAACGGACAGCACACGGATGACAATGAAAGGCATTCCGCAATTTTTGCGGACCCATAGAAATGAAATGGTCCGTGCATTGTCCGCAAAAATTCCGGAACGGACGCGGAACAGACGCGGAAGAAAAACACGGTTGTGTGAATGCTCCCTTATCGTGTATATTATCCCTGTGCTATGACATCACTGTGTGCATTATTCCTGAACTGTGACATCACTGTGTGCATTATTCCTTTGCTTAAGGAAGGCCAAAATGTTTTCAAGCTTTTCAGGTTATGAACCTCCTACATTTCGCCATGAGACCCAAGAGTTGCTTATTAAGACCCTGCCTGTAGCCATTGCACTCTAGAAAACTGGTTGCCTAAATCTGAGTTTACTACATGTACACTTAAAGCAGTTGTTCTCTTAGAGCCTGAAGGCCATCAATATTTGATTGGTGGTGGTTGGACACCCCGCACCTTCACGATCACCTATCTCAGAGTAGCTCTGCTATCAGAAATCAGAACTACACAGCTCCGTCCATTGTGTAGTGGACAGAACTGGTTACTGCAGTACTGCACCCATTGAAGTGAATGGGAACAATGCTGCAGTTAGAAGTTCTGACCACTGCACAATGGACGGAGCTGTGTCGTGCTAGTGCCAAATTGTGGCACTGGGGCTACTTTAAAATGGCTGATTGATGGGATGCGGGGTGTCAGACCCAACCGATTAGATAATCGATAGGCCATCACTAGTAAAGGAGTAGACAACCCCTTTTATAGTGGTGATTATTTATTATAATAATAATAATTTAAATTATTACTATTCATTCAAGACACTCAAGCATAAATATACAGCTTAATTTATCTTTTATATTAGTTAAAATGCAATTACCCAACTGTTTTGAGAGAGTGTGCAAAACATAAATTTATAAATTAATTTCAATTATCTACAACTGTAACGTAATTACAATAAATGGCAATATTAAAGCTTACAATATAACAACAACCGCTGCAGGTAATTGCTATACAAACACCATCCATTGAGTTCTCATGGCACTGCTCATGACCTGTAAGTTCTGATGTTGTTGGAAAATATTAGTTTCCATTGATGAATACCAGATGTTGAACAATTTGTCAGAGGGTTACTTAAACACATGCGCTCCAGCTCACACCGCTCTGATCCCTGCATCATTCCTGTAACCACTGCAGCCAATTACTGGCCTCAGTGATCACAGCTTTCCAGGCACACATGACCACTGAGGAAAGTGACTGGCTGCTGTAGTCACATGGAGGATGAACATAACATAAACACTACAGGCACAGAGCAGCTCAGAACTGGTGGGGCATTTCGAAAGTTAAAGAGGTTGTGACACTTCAGCAAATTGCAATTATGACCACCTTGCAATCCATCAGTGGTGACTATGCCTGCACACTATAGAAAAATGCACCAGCCTATGTGAGCTCCCACGGTCCTGGCCACCAGAGATTCCAACACTTTTTCCTATAGTGTGCAAGCATGACCACCACTGATGGATTGCAGGGTGGTCATAACCATTGAAACGAGCAGTGTATAATGTGATTGAAAAATGAATCTAGCCAGCAAAGGAAGTAATATGGACAATCACAATACATTAGGAAGGGCCTTGTATTAAAAACCCATTTAAGGATTTTTATTTTTTATTTTACATAGCCCCCTACTCCCTTTTCAATTAAATAAAAAAAAAAAAATGGTAAACCCCCATTAACCTTGCTTGGTCTCTAAGGCTACTTTCACACTAGAGTTTTGGCTTTCCGTTTGTGAGATCCGTTCAGGGCTCTCACAAGCGGTCCAAAACTGATCAGTTTTGCCCTAATGCATTCTGAATGGAAAAGGATCTGACATAAAACAATCGGATCCGTTCATGACGGATGCATGTGCTTGTATTATTGTAACGGAAGCATTTTTTGCAGATCCATGACGGATCAGCAAAAAATGCTAATGTTAAAGTGGTCTTATGCAGACATTGTTAAGGGGAGGGTTGTTACTGTTCGGCAGGAGGCAGCCACCTAGCACCAGCTATTGGGTATACTGTAGGTGGATGGCTCTCACTGCCATTGGAAAGAAGCAAGATCTCATAAACACTTAAGCAAAATCTCACTGCAAAGTCTTGAGCGAGCTAGTACTTCATCAGAATTTTTTTCTGGTGGCGATGGAAGCAGATTCTTGCTCACGAGCAGCATCGATGTCAGTGGGGACATTTAAACAAATCTCTTTTAGAGGATCCCAAAAACATCAACCACCCTCTGCATCTTTTTCTTCGGATGAGGAAATTATATTTAGATATACAGGGCTGATGTATTTTAGCAATTGCATTTAGACTCTGAGGTAATATCCCTCCTCAGAGAAAATGGTGACCTCATTTGAGTTATTATGAAAAGGCCATTATGGATTTTTTTTTTTTACCAAATAAAGATAACATCTGCCCATGGAAACAAGACTTGTTTGAGTAAATTTCCGTATAACAGGAATGAAACATTTGCCTCACAGCAATTATATTACATGGCTGCTGTTGGTCTGAGCCTGAGGTGGACCCTACCATCCAAACATCCAAATTGTTTTCTCACGGATGGGCCAAATCTAAATTTTGGAAGTAAGAGAGTTTGCTCTACTGGCCTTTCGTTCCTCTTTGGTTAAAGGGGATGATTTAGTTCTCAGACATTTTATAGAGATACCTGACATTCAGGCCCTAAATGTCCCAGAAATAGACCCTGTTCTACTATCTATTACTAGAACCTTGTTTTCAAACAATATTACGATCTATAATACACTATCAATGTTCTTGCTCAAGGAAAGATATCCAAAATAGACAAAAAGAAAAGGGGTTGGATGAGTAAAATTTTTGTAGTTCAAAAACCTGATGGGTATATCAGATCAGTCTTAAATGTAAAGGCTTTATTAAAGAAATCCTTAAAGTCAAATCTGTTCCATATGGAGCATGATAGATTTACGTTACCTTCTCCAGAAGAACATTTATCTAAAAAGATAGACATAAAAGATGATTTTCATACTATACTTGCAGCTCAAAAACACAGGCATCTACGACAATTCAAATGGAAAGGGGAGATTTACCACTGAAATATCCTGGTGTTTGGCCTTACGCACATACTGTAAATGAAGGTTCTAATTTCTAACTTGAGGCATAACATGCATTACAGTCTTTCATGTGGACTTATAAATTCTATTAACCCTAAAGGTAAAATACAAAAACATGTTTGCAGATGCAGGATTTTGTGTGAACGTGGAAAAGTCTATACTGGTCCCAATAAAGTGTTTAACCTTTTTAGGGTTCACTTTGGATATGACAAATTTTACTATAGTTCCAAAAGAAAAATGGTTGAAAGTAATGACATATGTCAAACACACTCTATCCAAAGAACCTGTGCCCCTAAAAACAACAGACAGCCTAATACCAAAGTGAGTAGCAATGCAGCCAGCTTTCTAAACCATACAGACACAACTCTGATTAGGCAATCTTTTAAGACACAGAAAACAGTCGACCTCAGAGGTATAATTAATTCCAGAAGTCAGAAGAGAGCTGATGTTCTCTGAATTTTTTCATCTTCCCTTTCCAAACTATTGTCCCGTAAGACAAGACAAAGATGACAACCTCAGATAAGTCCCTAAAAGGGTGGGGAGACTTCTTCACAATAGACAATCTCCATATCAATCTGTTGGAAGTCTAAGTAGCAAAGCTGGGTTTACATAAGATAACCTCTCTGTTACCCCTACACCGTTTGATTATGCTACAGATGGACAATAAAACGAATGTAGGATGTGAACAAGAACGGCGGTAGTAAATTATTAAATCTGTGCAAGGAAGCCCTAGAGATATGGAGATGGACTCTGCATAACAATCTAGACTTGAGGGCACAATATCCTGGACAAAATTGAGAAACCAAGTTTAGACGAAAGGTTTCAACTATGATCTTTGGTTGGGGGATTAGTCATCACACTTCTAATGGAAAAAAAATTCAGAGGAAAGTACTAATTCGTGTGAGACTTTCACGTGAGATCTTACCTGAGTGTTCAAACTCTCACGAGATCTTGCATTTTCCGACGGCAGAGAGAGATGGCCCGCTACACCTAATACCTGCTGCTAGATGGCTGTCCCTCCCCTAGAATAAACTGTGTTTGCAGTTTCTTTAGTTTTCCCAAATCTGACTACTAACAGAACTTTTATCACTACACATATATATTACCCAAGATACAGAGAAAAAATTCACATACACAAATAACAAAATGTCTATATAGCTCACATACTTGCCATAAACCAAAAGATTTACTGAGCAACCACAGAATAGAGAATGGGCAAATGAACATTAGTACAAATGTCTCTTACAGATCACTGGCCGTGTAAATTGCCTTTATTGTACTGTGTTGTCTCAGTGTTTTTTATTTCCAAACTACAGATAAATCTATTGAGTCACAGTTAGAGTTGAGCGAACACCTGGATGTTCGGGTTCGAGAAGTTCGGCCGAACATCCCGGAAATGTTCGGGTTCGGGATCCGAACCCGATCCGAACTTCGTCCCGAACCCGAACCCCATTGAAGTCAATGGGGACCCGAACTTTTCGGCACTAAAAAGGCTGTAAAACAGCCCAGGAAAGAGCTAGAGGGCTGCAAAAGGCAGCAACATGTAGGTAAATCCCCTGCAAACAAATGTGGATAGGGAAATGAATTAAAATAAAAATTAAATAAATAAAAATTAACCAAAATCAATTGGAGAGAGGTTCCATAGCAGAGAATCTGGCTTCCCGTCACCCACCACTGGAACAGTCCATTCTCAGATATTTAGGCCCCGGCACCCAGGCAGAGGAGAGAGGTCCCGTAACAGAGAATCTGTCTTCATGTCAGCAGAGAATTAGTCTGCATGTCATAGCAGAGAATGAGGCTTCACGTCAGCCACCACTGCAACAGTCCATTGGCATATATTTAGGCCCAGCACCCAGGCAGAGGAGGGAGGTCCCGTAACAGAGAATCTGTCTTCATGTCAGCAGAGAATTAGTCTGCATGTCATAGCAGAGAATGAGGCTTCACGTCAGCCACCACTGCAACAGTCCATTGGCATATATTTAGGCCCAGCACACACACAGGCAGAGGAGAGAGGTCCCGTAACAGAGAATCTGGCTTCATGTCAGCAGAGAATCAGTCTGCATGTCATAGCAGAGAATGAGGCTTCACGTCAGCCACCACTGCAACAGTCCATTGGCATATATTTAGGCCCAGCACACACACAGGCAGAGGAGAGAGGTCCCGTAACAGAGAATCTGGCTTCATGTCAGCAGAGAATCAGTCTGCATGTCATAGCAGAGAATGAGGCTTCACGTCAGCCACCACTGCAACAGTCCATTGGCATATATTTAGGCCCAGCACACACACAGGCAGAGGAGAGAGGTCCCGTAACAGAGAATCTGGCTTCATGTCAGCAGAGAATCAGTCTGCATGTCATAGCAGAGAATGAGGCTTCACGTCAGCCACCACTGCAACAGTCCATTGGCATATATTTAGGCCCAGCACACACACAGGCAGAGGAGAGAGGTCCCGTAACAGAGAATCTGTCTTCATGTCAGCAGAGAATTAGTCTGCATGTCATAGCAGAGAATGAGGCTTCACGTCAGCCACCACTGCAACAGTCCATTGGCATATATTTAGGCCCAGCACCCAGGCAGAGGAGGGAGGTCCCGTAACAGAGAATCTGTCTTCATGTCAGCAGAGAATTAGTCTGCATGTCATAGCAGAGAATGAGGCTTCACGTCAGCCACCACTGCAACAGTCCATTGGCATATATTTAGGCCCAGCACACACACAGGCAGAGGAGAGAGGTCCCGTAACAGAGAATCTGGCTTCATGTCAGCAGAGAATCAGTCTGCATGTCTTAGCAGAGAATGAGGCTTCACGTCAGCCACCACTGCAACAGTCCATTGGCATATATTTAGGCCCAGCACACACACAGGCAGAGGAGAGAGGTCCCGTAACAGAGAATCTGGCTTCATGTCAGCAGAGAATCAGTCTGCATGTCATAGCAGAGAATGAGGCTTCACGTCAGCCACCACTGCAACAGTCCATTGGCATATATTTAGGCCCAGCACACACACAGGCAGAGTAGAGAGGTCCCGTAACAGAGGATCTGGCTTCATGTCAGCAGAGAATCAGTCTGCATGTCATAGCAGAGAATCAGGCTTCACGTCAGCCACCACTGCAACAGTCCATTGTCATAAATTTAGGCCCAGCACCCAGGCAGAGGAGAGAGGTCCCGTAACAGACAATCTGGCTTCATGTCAGCAGAGAATTAGTCTGCATGTCATAGCAGAGAATCAGGCTTCATGTCAGCCACCACTGCAACAGTCCATTGGCATATATTTAGGCCTAGCACACAGGCAGAGGAGAGGTTCATTCAACTTTGGGTAGCCTCGCAATATAATGGTAAAATGAAAATAAAAATAGGATTGAATGAGGAAGTGCCCTGGAGTCCAATAATATATGGTTATGGGGAGGTAGTTAATGTCTAATCTGGACAAGGGACGGACAGGTCCTGTGGGATCCATGCCTGGTTCATTTTTATGAACGTCAGCTTGTCCACATTGGCTGTAGACAGGCGGCTGCGTTTGTCTGTAATGACGCCCCCTGCCGTGCTGAATACACGTTCAGACAAAACGCTGGCTGCCGGGCAGGCCAGCACCTCCAAGGCATAAAAGGCTAGCTCTGGCCACGTGGACAATTTAGAGACCCAGAAGTTGAATGGGGCCGAACCATCAGTCAGTACGTGGAGGGGTGTGCACACGTACTGTTCCACCATGTTAGTGAAATGTTGCCTCCTGCTAACACGTTGCGTATCAAGTGGTGGTGCAGTTAGCTGTGGCGTGTTGACAAAAGTTTTCCACATCTCTGCCATGCTAACCCTGCCCTCAGAGGAGCTGGCCGTGACACAGCTGCCTTGGCGACCTCTTGCTCCTCCTCTGCCTTGGCCTTGGGCTTCCACTTGTTCCCCTGTGACATTTGGGAATGCTCTCAGTAGCGCGTCTACCAACGTGCGCTTGTACTCGCGCATCTTCCTATCACGCTCCAGTGCAGGAAGTAAGGTGGGCACATTGTCTTTGTAGCGTGGATCCAGCAGGGTGGCAACCCAGTAGTCCGCACAGGTTAAAATGTGGGCAACTCTGCTGTCGTTGCGCAGGCACTGCAGCATGTAGTCGCTCATGTGTGCCAGGCTGCCCAGGGGTAAGGACAAGCTGTCCTCTGTGGGAGGCGTATCGTCATCGTCCTGCCTTTCCCCCCAGCCACGCACCAGTGATGGACCCGAGCTGCGTTGGGTGCCACCCCGCTGTGACCATGCTTCATCCTCATCCTCCTCCACCTCCTCCTCATCCTCGTCCTCCTCGTCCTCCAGTAGTGGGCCCTGGCTGGCCACATTTGTACCTGGCCTCTGCTGTTGCCAAAAACCTCCCTCTGAGTCACTTCGAAGAGACTGGCCTGAAAGTGCTAAAAATGACCCCTCTTCCTCCTCCTCCTCCTCCTCCTCCTGGGCCACCTCCTCTTCCATCATCGCCCTAAGTGTTTTCTCAAGGAGACATAGAAGTGGTATTGTAACGCTGATAACGGTGTCATCGCCACTGGCCATGTTGGTGGAGTACTCGAAACAGCGCAACAGGGCACACAGGTCTCGCATGGAGGCCCAGTCATTGGTGGTGAAGTGGTGCTGTTCTGTAGTGCGACTGACCCGTGCGTGCTGCAGCTGAAACTCCACTATGGCCTGCTGCTGCTCGCACAGTCTGTCCAGCATGTGCAAGGTGGAGTTCCACCTGGTGGGCACGTCGCATATGAGGCGGTGAGCGGGAAGGCCGAAGTTACGCTGTAGCGCAGACAGGCGAGCAGCAGCAGGATGTGAACGCCGGAAGCGCGAACAGACGGCCCGCACTTTATGCAGCAGCTCTGACATGTCGGGGTAGTTGTGAATGAACTTCTGCACCACCAAATTCAGCACATGCGCCAAGCAAGGGATGTGCGTCAAATTGGCTAGTCCCAGAGCTGCAACGAGATTTCGCCCATTATCACACACCACCAGGCCGGGCTTGAGGCTCACCGGCAGCAACCACTCGTCGGTCTGTTGTTCTATACCCCGCCACAACTCCTGTGCGGTGTGGGGCCTGTCCCCCAAACATATGAGTTTCAGAATGGCCTGCTGACGTTTACCCCGGGCTGTGCTGAAGTTGGTGGTGAAGGTGTGTGGCTGACTGGATGAGCAGGTGGAAGAAGAGGAGGAGGAAGCCGAGAAGGAGGAGGTGGCAACAGGAGGCAAAGAATGTTGCCCTGCGATCCTTGGCGGCGGAAGGACGTGCGCCAAACAGCTCTCCGCCTGGGGCCCAGCTGCCACTACATTTACCCAGTGTGCAGTTAGGGAGATATAGCGTCCCTGGCCGTGCTTACTGGTCCACGTATCTGTGGTTAGGTGGACCTTGCTACAGATGGCGTTGCGCAGTGCACACTTGATTTTATCGGATACTTGGTTGTGCAGGGAAGGCACGGCTCTCTTGGAGAAGTAGTGCCGGCTGGGAACAACATACTGTGGGACAGCAAGCGACATGAGCTGTTTGAAGCTGTCTGTGTCCACCAGCCTAAATGACAGCATTTCATAGGCCAGTAGTTTAGAAATGCTGGCATTCAGGGCCAGGGATCGAGGGTGGCTAGGTGGGAATTTACGCTTTCTATCAAATGTTTGTGAGATGGAGAGCTGAACGCTGGCGTGTGACATGGTTGAGACGCTTGGTGACGGAGGTGGTGGTGGTGGTGTTGGTGGTACATCCCCTGTTTGCTGGGCGGCAGGTGCCAACGTTCCTCCAGAGGCGGAGGAAGAGGCCGAGGCGGCAGCAGCAGAATAGGCCGAGGCGGCAGCAGCAGAAGAGGTAGCAGGGGGAGCCTGAGTGACTTCCTTGGTTTTAAGGTGTTTACTCCACTGCAGTTCATGCTTTGCATGCAGGTGCCTGGTCATGCAGGTTGTGCTCAGGTTCAGAACGTTAATGCCTCGCTTCAGGCTCTGATGGCACAGCGTGCAAACCACTCGGGTCTTGTCGTCAGCACATTGTTTGAAGAAGTGCCATGCCAGGGAACTCCTTGAAGCTGCCTTTGGGGTGCTCGGTCCCAGATGGCGGCGGTCAGTAGCAGGCGGAGTCTCTTGGCGGCGGGTGTTCTGCTTTTGCCCACTGCTCCCTCTTTTGCTACGCTGTTGGCTCGGTCTCACCACTGCCTCTTCCTCCGAACTGTGAAAGTCAGTGGCACGACCTTCATTCCATGTGGGGTCTAGGACCTCATCGTCCCCTGCATCGTCTTCCACCCAGTCTTGATCCCTGACCTCCTGTTCAGTCTGCACACTGCAGAAAGACGCAGCAGTTGGCACCTGTGTTTCGTCATCATCAGAGACATGCTGAGGTGGTATTCCCATGTCCTCATCATCAGGAAACATAAGTGGTTGTGCGTCAGTGCATTCTATGTCTTTCACCGCTGGGGAAGGGCTAGGTGGATGCCCTTGGGAAACCCTGCCAGCGGAGTCTTCAAACAGCATAAGAGACTGCTGCATAACTTGAGGCTGAGACAGTTTCCCTGGTATGCATGGGGGTGATGTGACAGACTGATGGGGTTGGTTTTCAGGCGCCATCTGTGCGCTTTCTGCAGAAGACTGGGTGGGAGATAATGTGAACGTGCTGGATCCACTGTCGGCCACCCAATTGACTAATGCCTGTACCTGCTCAGGCCTTACCATCCTTAGAACGGCATTGGGCCCCACCATATATCGCTGTAAATTCTGGCGGCTACTGGGACCTGAGGTAGTTGGTACACTAGGACGTGTGGATGTGGCAGAACGGCCACGTCCTCTCCCAGCACCAGAGGGTCCACTAACACCACCACGACCATGTCCACGTCCGCGTCCCTTACTAGATGTTTTTCTCATTGTTATGGTTCACCACAACAACAAATATATTATTTGGCCCAATGTATTGTATTCAAATTCAGCGGGATATAAATTTGAGGCCTAGTATTTAGGCGCTGGGTGACCGGTATGGATTTAGTGACAGAATTAGACTTGGAAATGCACAGAAGCGTGTGTGTGAAGTTATTCTGAATGACCCTATGTGCACCTTGAATATTATATACCCTTTTAGGGATAGATTTCAAATAGCTCTGATATAGCAGAAACCACTAAATTATGAAATTGCTAAATTGGGAATTGTATTTCAACCCAGAACAAGAAATGTGCTTGAACGGACACTAAATAACTCGCCCAGCTACAGCACTAAGGACAGATTTAGCTGGATATAAATTTGAGGCCTAGTATTTAGGCGCTGGGTGACAGGTATGGGTTTAGTGACAGAATTAGACTTGGAAATGCACAGTAGCGGGTGTGTGAAGTTATTCTGAATGTCCCTATGTGCACCTTCAATATGATCTACCCTTTTAGGGATAGATTTCAAATAGCTCTGATATAGCAGAAACCACTAAATTATGAAATTGCTAAATTGGGAATTGTATTTCAACCCAGAACAAGAAATGTGCTTGAACGGACACTAAATAACTCGCCCAGCCACAGCACTAAGGACAGATTTAGCTGGATATAAATTTGAGGCCTAGTATTTAGGCGCTGGGTGACAGGTATGGGTTTAGTGACAGAATTAGACTTGGAAATACACAGTAGCGGGTGTGTGTGAAGTTATTCTGAATGACCCAATGTGCACCTTGAATATTATATACCCTTTTAGGGATAGATTTCAAATAGCTCTGATATAGCAGAAACCACTAAATTATGAAATTGCTAAATTGGGAATTGTATTTCAACCCAGAACAAGAAATGTGCTTGAACGGACACTAAATAACTCGCCCAGCTACAGCACTAAGGACAGATTTAGCTGGATATAAATTTGAGGCCTAGTATTTAGGCGCTGGGTGACAGGTATGGGTTTAGTGACAGAATTAGACTTGGAAATGCACAGTAGCGGGTGTGTGAAGTTATTCTGAATGTCCCTATGTGCACCTTCAATATGATCTACCCTTTTAGGGATAGATTTCAAATAGCTCTGATATAGCAGAAACCACTAAATTATGAAATTGCTAAATTGGGAATTGTATTTCAACCCAGAACAAGAAATGTGCTTGAACGGACACTAAATAACTCGCCCAGCTACAGCACTAAGGACAGATTTAGCTGGACATAAATTTGAGGCCTAGTATTTAGGCGCTGGGTGACAGGTATGTGTTTAGTGACAGAATTAGACTTGGAAATACACAGTAGCGGGTGTGTGTGAAGTTATTCTGAATGACCCAATGTGCACCTTGAATATTATATACCCTTTTAGGGATAGATTTCAAATAGCTCTGATATAGCAGAAACCACTAAATTATGAAATTGCTAAATTGGGAATTGTATTTCAACCCAGAACAAGAAATGTGCTTGAACGGACACTAAATAACTCGCCCAGCTACAGCACTAAGGACAGATTTAGCTGGATATAAATTTGAGGCCTAGTATTTAGGCGCTGGGTGACAGGTATGGGTTTAGTGACAGAATTAGACTTGGAAATGCACAGTAGCGGGTGTGTGAAGTTATTCTGAATGTCCCTATGTGCACCTTCAATATGATCTACCCTTTTAGGGATAGATTTCAAATAGCTCTGATATAGCAGAAACCACTAAATTATGAAATTGCTAAATTGGGAATTGTATTTCAACCCAGAACAAGAAATGTGCTTGAACGGACACTAAATAACTTGCCCAGCTACAGCACTAAGGACAGATTTAGCTGGATATAAATTTGAGGCCTAGTATTTAGGCGCTGGGTGACAGGTATGGGTTTAGTGACAGAATTAGACTTGGAAATGCACAGTAGCGGGTGTGTGAAGTTATTCTGAATGTCCCTATGTGCACCTTCAATATGATCTACCCTTTTAGGGATAGATTTCAAATAGCTCTGATACAGCAGAAACCACTAAATTTTTAAATTGCTAAATTGGGAATTGTATTTCAACCCAGAACAAGAAATGTGCTTGAACGGACACTAAATAACTCGCCCAGCTACAGCACTAAGGACAGATTTAGCTGGATATAAATTTGAGGCCTAGTATTTAGGCGCTGGGTGACAGGTATGGGTTTAGTGACAGAATTAGACTTGGAAATGCACAGTAGCGGGTGTGTGAAGTTATTCTGAATGTCCCTATGTGCACCTTCAATATGATCTACCCTTTTAGGGATAAATTTCAAATAGCTCTGATATAGCAGAAACCACTAAATTATGAAATTGCTAAATTGGGAATTGTATTTCAACCCAGAACAAGAAATGTGCTTGAACGGACACTAAATAACTCGCCCAGCTACAGCACTAACGACAGATTTAGCTGGATATGAATTTGAGGCCTAGTATTTAGGCGCTGGGTGACAGGTATGGGTTTAGTGACAGAATTAGACTTGGAAATGCACAGTAGCGGGTGTGTGAAGTTATTCTGAATGACCCTATGTGCACCTTGAATATTATATACCCTTTTAGGGATAGATTTCAAATAGCTCTGATACAGCAGAAACCACTAAATTTTTAAATTGCTAAATTGGGAATTGTATTTCAACCCAGAACAAAAAATGTGCTTTGACGGACACTAAATAACTTTCCCAGCCACAACAGGACAGCGGTAACGAGAGATTTAGCGGGATATAAATTTGAGGCCTAGTATTTAGGCGCTGGGTGACCGGTATGGATTTAGTGACAGAATTAGACTGGGATATGGCCAAAAAATAACCACACTATTGCTGGTTAAATGCACTTGGTGATGGGCGCAGCTTGCCCCTGATGTAGTATATGGCCAAAAAATGAACAGACTATTGCTGGTTAAATGCACTTGGTGTCACAGCTTGACCAACCACACTACTGAGGGTTAAATGCACTTGGTGACGGGCGCAGCTTGCCCCTGATGTAGTATATGGCCAAAAAATGAACAGACTATTGCTGGTTAAATGCACTTGGTGACGGGCGCAGCTTGCCCCTGATTTAGTATATGGCCAAAAAATGAACAGACTATTGCTGGTTAAATGCACTTGGTGTGATAGCTTGACCAACCACACTACTGAGGGTTAAATGCACTTGGTGACGGGCGCAGCTTGCCCCTGATGTAGTATATGGCCAAAAAATAAACAGACTATTGCTGGTTAAATGCACTTGGTGTGACAGCTTCACCCTGATGTAGGCTTTAGCCAAAAAACAAACGCACCATTGAGGGTTAAATGCACTTGGTGACAGGCGCAGCTTGCCCCTGATGTAGTATATGGCCAAAAAATAAACAGACTATTGCTGGTTAAATGCACTTGGTGTGACAGCTTCACCCTGATGTAGGCTTTAGCCAAAAAACAACCACACCATTGAGGGTTAAATGCACTTGGTCGCAGCTTGTGCTGGCGCACCACAAGACACAAAATGGCCGCCGATCACCCCAGAAAAATGTGACTGACAAACGGTCTGGGCAGCCTAAAAACAGTGAGCAATTGAGGATCAGCAGCTCAATGATCCACAGCTGCAGATCGATCAGTTAATCAAGTCCTTTGGAGGAGTTAATCTGCCTAATCTCGCCCTACTGTCGCAGCCGCAACCTCTCCCTACGCTAATCAGAGCAGAGTGACGGGCGGCGCTATGTGACTCCAGCTTAAATAGAGGCTGGGTCACATGGTGCTCTGGCCAATCACAGCCATGCCAATAGTAGGCATGGCTGTGATGGCCTCTTGGGGCAAGTAGTATGACGCTTGTTGATTGGCTGCTTTGCAGCCTTTCAAAAAGCGCCAAGAAAGCGTCACAAAAGCGCGAAGAAAGCGACGAACACCGAACCCGAACCCGGACTTTTACGAAAATGTCCGGGTTCGGGTCCGTGTCACGGACACCCCAAAATTCGGTACGAACCCGAACTATACAGTTCGAGTTCGCTCATCCCTAGTCACAGTATAGCAGAGCCAAAGATAAGATACAACTATAGATTTACTTGCACTTCTAGAAATAAAGAACACTTATCCTCAGTAATATCATGAAAAATGTCTAAATTCAGCTGTTGACCAGGGGTGCACCTAGCCTTTTTGCTGCCTGAGGTGAAAACTGAAACAGCGCCTCTCCTCTCCCTAATGCCAATTTCTTAACCCAGCCCCTTCACTTCAGCCCATGGCCATTCAGCTGCCCTTCTCTTGCCCCTATCTGGTGCTGCCTGAGACTATTGCCTCAACTGGCCTCATTGGTGGTGCACCCCTGTCCATGATGTCCATCAACCTATAGCAGGCATGTTACAGTCCATATCACTGCAAAGAGGTATCTCCCAAGGAAAGAGAACCATCTTGCTAGCGCTACCTTGTAGAAATGGCTCCTTATAAGTCAAAATCCATATCACTTTCACACTTCTACCACCTAAAGATATAAACCTCTTGCTGTAACAATATAAAACTCTCCTGATATGTCCTGCACTTTTCTTCTGTCACTATGTTCTTTTGAAGGACAGCTTGAAAGTTAATTTAGTATAAGTCACAGCAGGAAATGAACGGCAGATGGAGCCATAAAATGCAATGTAATGTACGGGTTACATTTATTATTTATTTTTGTAAACGGAAAGCCAATCCATATGACAAGAAGAGAAGATATAGATGTTTCTGTATGTTCTACACAAGGACATACCACACGTCATCATCTTATTAAACATCGCAATAGTTAACTACAGATCAAATGCTAAAATTAAAGCAATGATACTTTAGCATTTTTGTAAATGTAGCAAGTTATTAATTTTGTAAGTGTATGTAAGTAAAGATTAACTAGAGTGATAAATTACACATAAAGTGCGAAAAATAACTGTTTCTGTGCCGATGATATTTTTCAAGGCTAACATTATAAAAAGGCTTTTGATCACAGAGACTGTCTATGTGATTAGAGAAAATAGTCCTATGACCTGGCCACAAACATAATTTACTTGCATGTTGCAAATGGAAGGCTATGGACAATTTTCCAAATGTTTTTTCTTTTGCTTGTAAATGCAAAATAAAGCATCTTTCTAAACAGACTTCATTAAAAACATGCAAACATTTTGCTTCTGTAGAGTGTGTTCGTTGCTTATCTGCAAGAGTTACAGAATCTGACGTCTCTCTCTGCTCTCCCCCTCCCTTCTCTCAATGTTAGAGATAGCAGCAGAAGGTTGTACATGGCAGGTTCAGGTTGAGAAGGGTGAGAGGATCCAAGAAGGATAGATCACACAGGTTGTAGATAGGAAAAAAAGCACCCTTAAGGCAGTCTGTAATAAATACATGACCCCACATTCTGCATTTATTACTCAGAGGGACACGCTCATATGAGAAAAGTCTGAAACTAGGAGCAGGCTGCAAAGTGAATATCAGGGTGTCTGAAAGTTAAGGAAGATTGCATAGAAGACGTAGTTTCCAGGAAATCACTAACATACAGTTTGTAAAAATAATTTTCCATGATCCTCTGGCCTAAGAAGTGCAGTGCTATGAAAAAGTATTTAACCAATAACCCCTATTTTTGCATGTTTCAGATCATTAAACTATTTTAGTATTAGACAAAGATAATCCAAATATATTACAAAATGCTGTTTTTAAAAGAGGATTTAATTTATTGAATTAAAAAGGCTGTTCAGCCCTACCTGGCTCTATGCGAAAACGTAATTGCCCCCTTAGCTACTAAATCAACCAAATTCTATTGAAAATCTGGTTCAGTTTCACTATCCACAACCGGGTATAATTATTGGCAGACCTATTGAATCTTAAATCACTTAAATAGAACCTGTCTGGCAATGTAAAACAGTTAGAAGGTTTCAGAAGCAGCACATGATGCCTACATTCTAAAGAGATTCTAATACAGATGAGAAACACAATCATTGAAATTTAACAGTTTGGTAACAAAGCCATTGTTAAGGCTCTGGAATTCAAGAGAACTAGGATGAGATCCACGAATGGAGAAAACTTGGAAAGGTAGTGAACCTTCCCAGAAGTGGCCAGCCTACCAAAATTTCACCAAGAACGCATCGACAAATCATCCACAAGGTAACAAAATATCGAGACAAACATCTAAAGAGCTGCAGGACTCACTCACCTCAGTTAAAGTCAATGTGCACTATTCCACAATAAGAAGGACAGTGGCCAAAAATTGCATCTTTAGGAGAGCTGCAAAGTGCAAACCACTGCTGATCAAAAAGAAACCATTTGATGACTCCTGCAAACTTCTAAACTCCTGCACAACCCCTTTAACTCTGCTTGAAACCCCTCCAATGTAACCAAATTAAGACAATTCTGCAAAGAACAGTGGCCCAATAATTCTACCCGTGTGCCCTTGGCATATATCATTGGCTTTGTGGTGGACATTCTGACTCCTATGGTGGGCAAACACGTGGTAGCATGTGAGACAACATGCAAAGTAGCATCTCCAATCAAATGTATTCATTAATATAGCTCCACTAATGTATATTTCTATGTGTAAATACCTTATTTACAGAAATAATTATTTTGTTAGACTTTTCTACAATGGCTTAGCTTTCAGCAGGAAACACAATTCTGTTTTGGTGCTATTCACAGTGCGCAACACAAAAAATAAAGAAGAATGAAATTGGAGTTGATAGCAACTTTAAATGGAAAACCTTTATCAGGAAGCAACTAATAGAAACCCCCACTGTGGTTCCTGTGTATTTAGCTGCCTACACTGTAAATAACAAGCACAGAGAAAGCGCAGTATTGATAACCTGCTGGAAAGTTTGCACTTCCCGTATTGTTGTGTTATAAATTGTGTGAACCGCGCTGGCTCGCTAACAGTATTTAATCTTGTTAACTGGGAAAATTAAATAAAACACCTCTTGTATGGTAGAAAGTGGGGGAAATCGTCTGCAAATTATATTAAAAAGAATAATGGCTATGGTAACGTAGAACATAATGAATCAACAAAGCGCTTAACCATTTCACTACTGAAGTATTTTGCTTGTTAATATCCAGAACAAATTTATCAATTATATGTTGGTTACCAGCTATAACATTTCCATTGTATTTAGTTTCCAGTGACAGGGCATCATTTTCTTATATTTCAGGCCTTAGAGTCGCCAAGGTGGGGGGATCCTTCTGCGAGGCAGAGCTAAAAAACATTAGTGACTAAGTAACACAGTAACATTGTTCTGCCCAGCAGGGTTAGAGAATCATTACAGATCACGTCTGCCTAAGTCTTGGTATTTCTGAAGTGTTTAGTGTGGCTATAGCACCATCTAGCGGTGTTAAGTTGTATTACACTTTGTTTTTCCTGTTACAATATTACTGCATTGTGGGTGGTGCACTGCATTGTGGGAGTGCAAAGCATTCTGGGAAAGAGAAGTCTCCAGTCTCCAGGATGCAGTTCAGAGCTGTCCTTTTGCATATCTCCTTCTCAAATTCTACCATCTTTGTAAAATCATATCTGGTGAGAGATCTACCTTTGTTTCAGGGACATTGTGTGATGCAGAGCTGTTCAGTCAGTTGTAATTGTTACTCAGGGAGTTGTTATTAGTGTTAGCTAGCTATGCAATCCTATTTATAGGCAGCCAGTTTACCATGTGTTTTCACTGTCAATGCAAATGTTATAGTACATGCTATCCATGCTTAATACTTATACTTGTTATTTGTATTCTTATAGTTTTATCAAACAATTCAGTTTTACCAATTAATTGTATATAATCAATCAATCACATATGTACGACTTGTTGACTAATAAACAAGTTAGGCTACTTTCACACTAGCGTTCGTCGGTCCGCTCGTGAGCTCCGTTTGAAGGGGCTCACGAGCGGACCCGAACGCTTCCGTCCAGCCCTGATGCAGTCTGAATGGATGCGGATCCGCTCAGACTGCATCAGTCTGGCGGCGTTCAGCCTCCGCTCCACTCGCCTCCGCACGGACAGGCGGACAGCTGAACGCTGCTTGCAGCGTTCGGGTGTCCGCCTGGCCGTGCGGAGGCGTGCGGATCCATCCAGACTTACAGTGTAAGTCAATGGGGACGGATCCGTTTGAAGATGCCACAATATGGCTCAATCTTCAAGCGGATCCGTCCCCCATTGACTTTACATTGAAAGTCTGGACGGATCCGTCCGAGGCTATTTTCACACTTAGCTTTTATATGCCAAAATAATGCAGACGGATCCGTTCTGAACGGAGCCTCCGTCTGCATTATTATGATCGGATCCGTTCAGAACGGATCCGCCCGAACGCTAGTGTGAAAGTAGCCTTAGACTACAAAGAACAGTCCTTTTATTTGGAAGACAGGAATGGTTTAGGCTGAATGTCAGACTGCACACTGTGTGAACGTGTATGAAGACATAACAAACATAGTAACATAGTATATAAGGCTGAAAAAAAACATCTGTCCATCCAGTTCAGCCTGTTATTCTGCAAGTTGATCCAGAGGAAGGCAAAAAGAAACTGTGAGGTAGAAGCCAATTTTCCTCATTTTAGGGGATAAAAATTCCTTCCCGACTCCAATCAGGCAATCAGAATAACTCCCTGCATCAATGACCCCTCTCTAGTAACTATAGCCTGTAATATTATTACACTCCAGAAATACATCCAGGCCCCTCTTGAATTCCTTTATTGTACTCACCATCACCACCTCCTCAGGCAGAGAGTTCCAGAGTCTCACTGCTCTTACCGTAAAGAATCCTCTTCTATGTTTGTGTACAAACCTTCTTTCCTCCAGACGCAGAGGATGTCCCCTCGTCACAGTCACAGTCCTGGGGATAAACAGATGATGGGATAGATCTCTGTACTGACCCCTGATATATTTATACATAGTAATTAGATCTCCCCTCAGTTGTCTTTTTTATAAAGTGAATAACCCTAATTTTGATAATCTTTTAGGGTACTGTAGTCCAGCCAGTCCAGTTATTACTTTAGTTGCCCTCCTCTGAACCCTCTCCAGCTCTGCTATGTCTGCCTTGTTCACAGGAGCCCAGAACTGTACACAGTCCTCCATGTGTGGTCTGACTAGTGATTTGTAAAGTGGTAGGACTATGTTCTCATCACGGGCATCTATGCCCCTTTTGAAACTGTTCATTGAAGAATATATTCCTGTGTTCGTGTCACATTAGGTTGAACTGCTGAACTTGTCCAAGCCACAGTCATTGCAGCCCATGCAGAGGACCCATAGAACCCGGCCTTTGTAACAGTCCTCACAGTAATTAGTGGTTTGCGTTATTATACTGTTGTAAAACTTTCATGAGACTTCTATGAAGGCAGAACATAGAGTACACATCAGCAGTCCTCCTTCCACGCTGAGGCTTTATTTGACTGATAAATTAGGTAAATAGGCCTTGCAGAACAAAGAGCGCAGACAAACACTGAAGGACGGCCGGTGACACAATGGTATCATGATCCTAACAACCTCACTAGACATTTTATCAGGGTCCAGGCAACATCGTCAGTCTAATCCTGCGGCAATTAAACATTTCTTCACACAAAGCACGCATCATTCATGTCTGCCGCTACAAGCAGTCTCATGATGGACTATAAATACTTATCTTTAAAGAACAAAGCACAGTCTTGTCGCCTTTGTGATGCGGCTGTCAGCGCTGCAGTGGCTCCGGAAAAATTAAATAGCGCGCCGTCATGGTTTTAGAGAGATTGAGCCTTTAAGATTACAGAATATATGACTTTAATCACGTAATCTCAAAATCAGGATAAAAAAAAATGTATATAAAACCACCATGTAAGCATCCGTCCGACGGGACAGTAACAAATCTATTTAATTTAGTTCCCTCTGTGACTGTCACCGGGCCATGTTGCCTCGTCGTGAATTATATAATAAAAACAAACTCTTTTTAACTCCTTTTTTTTTTCTCTTTACCTCCCCCCAACCAAAATTACGCGCCAGACTTACTGTGAAATAGGTAGCGTTCGAACTGTCACAGTTAAATTAAGACATTTCCAATGCATAATAAAGTATTATATAACAACCACACAGCAAATAACCAAACACTCATTGTTAGCAGTGGAGAAAGTCCCCCTCTGCATATATTTGGGTGTCCTTTGAGAATTTTTGTAGACTTTGATCATGCTGTCTTTGAAGTAACGGTCTTTTAGAGGCATGCGTTTCAAGAGCAGTTCTTGACTCCTTTAGATGTTTAATGTTAGGTATGATACTTTGCATAATTTATTCCACTGTTAGCAGCAGAATCTCTGGAATAGGCGAAGACAAAATACAGTAGTTTGCTTTCCAAGTTCACCTTCCCATGTGAGGTGTATTTGCTTTGTAGGTTACCTAGAATCTACGCCAATTAAGATGAGCATGATATATGTAAGGTAATTATCATTCCATAAGTGAGGTTACTTGAGGCTGTATCTTTGTATGGAAAATAGACCCTAAGGGTTTTCTCTAAATTCAGTAGGCATTTTCCAAAGGATAATTCGTTTTTCTCAGTGGAGCAGTTGGCAGTCTTCAATTACTCCATGTAATAGATCTTAATCATACAAAATTGAATAGTCATTTTTCACTAAAAATAAAATTGACAAAACCAAAGATTTAGTTCTGTGGCATCAAGGTTAGGGATGGAAGCTTAAAATAACTGTTCACTATTAACACCTAAAACAGAATACTATTTTCCTGCAATACTCTGATATCTGAAAAAAATTCTATCTACCTGCAGCCACCACTAGAGGGAGCTTAGGAGATTACTGCATACTGATTTATTTGGCTTTTGGTCAGTAAGCTCCTAAACTGCCCCTAGTGGTGGCTGAGTCATCTAGAATTGTATTAATTTATCTAAGACTATGTAGGGGTTTGGATACTGGTGAAAAAAAAAGAACTGTCAGGAACTTACCCAGCCACATTCCAGCGCTGGCTTCTTTTCTGGCCAGCAGTCACTGCGCTGGTCAGTGCAGTTGGGGGGATCTAGAATGGCGCATGTGTCAGCCGCGTTGCTACTCCAAGAGGATTGCCATGCCAACCAGCCAAGTTCCAGATGGTTAGCTGATCAATGAATATCCAATCCCAGAGCTAGTCAGGGGATTTAAGCCAGGCATTTACTACTTACCAGTGCTTGTGATTCTTTAATTTATGTCTCCTGTTTGTGTTTCTGCATTTCTATTGGACCTTCCAACCTTTGGTTGGTTTCTGGATTGACAACCCCTTGCCACTGTTTTGGCTTCTACTGATTCTCCTAGCTTTGACTCTGGCTACACTCCTGCTATAGTTGATATCTCTGTTACCTGTGAGCCCACACCTGCCACAGATATAAACTGTGTGCCGATCTGCCAAGTCCAACCAGTGAATACCAAGGTGTAGCCTTAGATCTACTAAGCAGAGTGGTGAAGGAGGATACTTTAGGCAGCAGATTAAGAGTTTTCTAGAGATGGTGTCAGGCGTGGCCCTGGATTTCTTTCTTCCTCTGTATTATTAATATTAATCCTGACCACTATAAAGATATATTATAAAAAGGAGAAATCAATCAGCACAGAATTTCGGTGAAGCATTTTTTAAAGAGCCCAAAAATGGTGTTCACAGATGGACATAAGCCTAAAGGGGTTTTATCACGTCGGCAGATGGCATTTATCAAGTAGACAAAGTAAATACAAGACACTTCTTGTATTATTAACCTTGTCTACATGATGCATGCCATTTACTAAAGTGGGACAACCCCTTTAATTCCAGTTTAAAAAAGTTGTTGTGGACTATTAAAAGGATCTGCTGCCACACCATGCACAGACATATGTGATCCTGTTTCAGCGAAAAAAGACTTTGGGGGACATTTATCAAGACTGCCGTTTTCATCGCTGGTCTTGATTCCCCCTGCACAGCCCTTCAAAGATTTGTTGCATCCTCCCGCTGACTGTGCGACAGACTAAAATATATGGCAGCCTCCTAATTATTATAGGTTTCTGTCTTAAAGAACCATTCCCACATATTTTTTTAAACTTGCATTTCAAATAGATATTAAACCTCCTTTGGAAATAAAGTAACATTTTTAGATGTTTAGTTTAAACAAACATTTGCATATTCATTTTCAGTTACTGCATCATGGGACTTAGATAGGACTAACCATTCTGTCCTTATACTTATGTCTTCCCCAGGAAGCCAGTTTCATTGTGTTCTGTGCAGATTAGGCTACTTTCACACTGGCGTCTTGGTTTCCGTTTGTGAGATCTGTTCACGGCTCTCACAAGCGGTCCAAAACAGATCAGTTTAGCCCTAATGTATTCTGAATGCATAAGGATCTGCTCAGAATGCATCAGTTTGCCGCCATTCCACCTCCATTCCGCTCTGGAGGCGCTGCTTGCAGCGTTTTGGTGTCCGCCTGACAATGCGGAGGCAAACCTATCTGTTCTGACACACAATGTAAGTCAATGGGGACGGATCAGTTTTCACTGACACAATATCCATCCCCCATTGACTTTCAATGGTGTTCAAGACGGATCCGTTTTGGCTATGTTAAAGATAATACAAACAGATCCGTTCTAATCCAGTTGCATTATCTGAACGGAAGTGTTTGTGCAGATCATTGACGGATCAGCACCAAACGCGAGTGTGAAAGTAGCCTTAAAACTACAGGAAGGAAGATTGTCATCTGCTGCATGTCCGCCCCTGAGCAGCTCTTCATCCCACCCACGTCAGCCACCACCTCCTCCTCCTCCTCCACACCACCATAGAGTGCTTACAATCACTAAGCTGCAAAGTCATGCGACCAGATCAAGTCACATAGGTTACACTTAGCAGATAAATGAAACAACCAGAAAATCCATATGCCTGTGTTAGCTATTCTATAAGCCCCTATATTAGGAAATGAATCATAATAATTTAATCAAATACGTGTTTGGATGAGAATACGGACTGCCAGGAGGAGGATCAGTAAGTGGAAGCAACATTATGGAGGAAATGCCCACCCACATTTATAACTCTCCCCCTTCACACATCAGTATTCTGTAGGCAACACTGCACCAACATAAGAAGGAGAAAAAGCAGATAAAGATGGCAGACCACCACAGGAAAACCAACAAGGAAACTTGCAGCAGGGATGAAGCAACAGTAAGAACTGTTTTGAAATACAGGTGAAACTCTGAAAAATTAGAATACCGTGCAAAGTTCATTTATTTCAGTAATGCAACTTAAAAGGTGAAACTAACATATGAGACAGACTCATTACATGCAAAGCGAGATATTTCAAGCTTTTATTTGTTATAATATGGATGATTATGGCTTGTGAAACCCCCAAAGTCACAATCTCCGGTTCCCTTTGCTCAGGGGGTATGGATTAATTAGCTGTCTAGAGTGTGACCCTTTGAGCCTAGAATATTGAACCTTTTCACAAAATTCTCATTTTAAGCTGCATTAATGCTGCAATTCCTTTTCATTTGCATTACTTAAATAAATGGACTTTTGCACGATACTCTAATTTTTCGAGTTTCACCTGTACTTATAGAAATATCTTTGGGTTTTGAGTGCTTCTTTAATTTATGGCAGAAAAGTGGTGTTAATGCAGATACGGTAAATGTGCGGGGCCTACTGGCTCCGTACCCTCCCATCCTTGCTGTGCCCTCTTTTCTCACTGCTTCAGAAAAGTGTTGAGAAGGTAGAAAAGTCATAAACTTTGCCATGAATATTGCGACTTTTTTTACACATAAATAATTTACACAATAGTGGCATAAATATGATAATAAAGGTCTCTATTTTTTAGCCCTAGCCAATTCATATACGTCTTAAAGTGAACCTGATATATATATATATAGCCTGTCTGACATAATCAATGCTTTTAGCCAATTTAGCTAATGTGTTTCTTTTATACGTATGACCCCCCCCCCCCCCCCCCACCATTATACAAATATATTCCCTGCTCTTATTTGGTGCCATGTATGCCAATAGGCAGCCATGACCGCGTTGTCTACAGCATCGTTCTAATGCTATTTAATTGGAGTGAACAGCCTCAGAGCAATGCAGAAAAGGTTAAGCCCTGCAGGGGGAAGGGAATATCGGGCCACTATGAGCTACATTAAGTCTCCATCTTTATGGACTTTAGAGTAACTTCCAAACTAAATTTATGGTACCTTTTACTGTGATTATTGGAATAGCTCAAATGTTTCCAGTATCTGCCCCTCAGAACCGCATTACCCTATCCTATAAAAATTTCTAACATATAGGAAGATATAGAGATTCTAAGTGACACATAGCCTCAGCTCTGTATGTGTCCTGCTACCTGTTATTTTGTATTGTTTTATCTTTCAGTCATTTCTACAACATTATGCTGGATACAACACTTCAAATATTCATGTATACCCAGAGGCAGCTGAATGGCCCAAAGCAAAATCGCCCAAAAAACTGTTATATAAAAGTATAAATTCTCCCTAGACACTTCCCATGCCGAATCCGGAATATAAAATATATAGGCCCAAGTTCAACTGCCTCAGATTCTCAATACTCAGTATGGCTCGCCTTAAATGGCGAATCCTAGAGTGCTGTGAAGAAGTATCACCTGCGGTTCTTCAGCGTGTTCATGAAGACTGGAATAAATGTTTAACCATGCGCACTCCTGCAGAATGGTGGATACATGAAGTAAAACGCGTCATGTAAAGCACTTCAGGAAAATTTGACCTCAGTTAACTCCTTAACAGGTAAAGATAGGTAAAACATGACATAGTGTGTTTCTGAGTAAATTCTAGCCAAGATTGATATATCACATGACCTCCTTCCTGTTGGAAAAACAGGAGCTGAATTAAATATGGCGGATTTCAAAGTGGCAGCGAAAAACTTTTCCTCCACCAAATACTGCAGTCTCCCTCCAAATTAATACTTTCACGCATTGGAACGACACTTTTATTTTTTATTTTTAAATTAAGGTTGCGTCCAGACTATTTTCTCACTCCTGTATCTGGCACAGGAGCAGTACAGGAAGGAGGCTCACAGTACAGGAGAGAACAGCTGGCGAGCCTCTTTCCTATATCACACCGGCGCAGGATATCGAAGTGCATGGCGCATGATACTTGTGAGGGTTACATGACTGATGCCCTATTTAGTCCTATCCAGCTCTTCTATGGATACATTTTACAGGGCTAAAATGGGCATATAGGGGGTCATATATGAAGACCAGTATTTTAGACACCGGTCTTAATAAAGCCCCTATGCTGGCGGTGGATCGCCAAAGTTATGTACAGGAGAGGGCCTCTACATAACTTCGGTGAATCCAGCGCCGCTTCTAAATGTAAGTCAGCTTCCTTGCTGTTTTACATTTAAAATATTTTCTAAACCAGGCATAGAAAATGATGAATGAGACGTCCCCTTTCCTGCCATGCCCACTTTTTTAGACCTGGCGTGATTGGGGAAAGTCTCATATTGCAGCGCAACTAACTCTTGCGCTGCAATCTGTACCTAAAATACGCCTAATATAGGCTTATTTCAGATTCATAAATGACCCCCATAATTTTTTTCCCTACTGTATATGGATATAAAAATGTCTGCAAGCAAATTTTTTTCAACATCCCATTCTCATTAAAACTGGAATACCCTTTTAAGTGGACATCACAATCTGGGACCGGCTGCTTTACCTAGTGGACGTGCTGCTATCTGGCATATATTGAGGAAGGCTCTATGGATGAGCCGAAACGTCGCTGCTGCTATTTTGTTCCACATGGGTGAATACATTTTCTTATATTTTATAGCCTTGGTGTGCTGTCCATCTTTTTATATATATATATATATATATATATATATATAAAATGGCAGCACTAAAGAAAAAATTAATCAAAAAACAAGATAGATGCACGCCCGAGGGGACTAGACTTATTGCCCAATATACAAAATGAAGGCTTTAAGGCTGAGCCAAAACATTGTGTATCCACATGGGTGAATAAACTTTTTGCAC
Organism: Bufo gargarizans; assembly: GCF_014858855.1. NCBI lineage: Eukaryota > Metazoa > Chordata > Amphibia > Anura > Bufonidae > Bufo > Bufo gargarizans. Next base: position 603,310,215 of record NC_058082.1, read on the forward strand.
ATATTGAATATTTTTTCAGCGTGCTGCCTTTTTGCTATTCAGTATATATACTATAAATATATACATATCTACAAACTTTCCTAGTAAAGTTTAGCTGTTCCCCTTTCGTACCCTTGGAGTGTTAATAAGCACTGCACAGTGCCACCTATTAATGTATTTAGTTGCGTTAAGCTGACTCCATTATGTTAACAGCTTGAGCTCTGAGTGAAGAATCAGGATGGTAACGGAGTTGACCAGGATTTTGTATTCACCCTACGATATTCGTAAATGAGCACCAGGTCTGTTGTCAAGCACATCACAGTGAATTTAGAAGAAGCAGAATGGAAATTCCTTTTCAGAGGAAACGTTATAATTTGTGTCGGTGTGCTACCAAGGACAGTTCTCTATAAATAATAGACCATTGTTAGCTACTGCTGCTGCAATCAAATTGTGCGCTCGTCTTACCTTCACTTGCACAAGAAAATCAATGTGAACAGACCTCATGGAAGTTTCTTTTTGTCAAGTACTTATCAAGAGAAATGCAGGAAGGGGCAAAAGCAGGCAATGGGCTGGATGCATAAATAACCATCATGGCTGAAATTGAAGTGAGAAGAGCTCGTTCATTTTAGTTACTTTTACATGAACATAGGTTTTTAAGGAAATAAAAAAAACTTAGGCAGACATAATGTCATTGGGAATTTTTTGCACTTTACATGAGGTGTTGGAATATTTTAGACCCACAGATGAGAGGAGAGCATTCAGGCAAGAAAAATATATAAAGTAACACTGCATCTCCTGCAATGCATAAAAATCACATCATTTCCATCTGAATTACTACAGAAGCGCAATAATAACATGCTTGTTATTGTTAATGCCTGTTTTGTTGAGTACAATAAACCAAGCTTTCTATGTGTGACATGTTGCCGCTGTCAAAACAATCCGCAGATGTATACAATACCATGGAATATGATATCATTTGAAAGATTGTGATATACCGTACTGGAAGGCTGTGTAAACAATAACATACAGCATTTATGATGACATGCAGTAGGTACATCAATTTTAACTTTTGACTATCAATTTATTATTCAGCTGATTATGAATACAGTACAGTTATTCTTAGTTTAGAGGTATTTTTAAAATCTTATAGAAAAATCTGATTAAAGGGGTTGTCTCATAAAGTTTTATATAATAGTGATAAGGTCTTGCTTCTCTAACCCCTAGCTATCAGCTATTATTGCTGATCACCCCTGCATAGAGAACATATGAACCCCATGCAGATATTGTCCTCGGTCGGATTCAAACCTACGATCCCAGCTCTGCAAGGCACCAGTGCCAACCAGCCACTCAAATAATTGGATTACCAATAATGGTTCAAACCAGAGCTACATCTCCTATTTTAGCTGCTCTTTAGTCTGGATCCTGAGTGAAGGTTCCCCTACAATGGTGTCCATATACTGAAAAACATAATGTTGACAGGAGTTCTCTTTGAAACATCACCATTCTAGTTGCTAAAGATGACTTTTTGGTTGGGTTGTCAGACAGTGATAGCTACCGCTGAGTCTCAAATTAGTCAGGTTTGGAAGAATTTATACAAATGATAAGAACATATCAAAATTTTAAGTAATGGGAGGTCTATAAGCTTGCTTACCACAGATCATTATAAAGATCCTCCACAGTGGGAGTCCCGGACCTCCACCAATGAACATTTTTGACCTAATACCACTTTGTAGGAAATTATTCAGTGAACTTCATATTGAACTCGTCAAAAAACACATACAACCTTTTCTAGTTAGTTTTTCTGACAAGAAATATTAACACTTGTGTGTTTCAGGAGGCTGGGACCTTCCAGGATGACCTATATGGAAGAATGTTAAAGTAGTTTAATTTATTGATGTTCGGGACAATCTAATATCTGTTTGACATAGCAGTGTGACGAACTCCCTAGCACAGTCAGAACGGATGAGCCAAGGCTCCACTAACATCAAAAGACTGTGTATATTGAGTTATGGGAAATACTGTACAAACATGGACCAGTAGGAGGTAAATGGGTTCAGCTTGGTCCTTAGTGCAGTACTTCTACAAAAATTACAACTATGAGGTTCCCAACTCCCGGACCCCTTCCAAGGTTATTATTGAAAACATAATGCAAATAAGAATCGATTTAGATAAATAATTTAGCATTCACTTTTATGTACAGTGCAGAACTATAAGATAAAACTTTCATCAGGGGTTAGGGCCTGTTCACATGTTATTTTATCACATTTAGCAGGTACAAAATCACACATTGTTCAGCTCACCTGCTATTCAACAGACACAAGAACTAGTGTAGACCACACACATGTAATTCATACGGAAAAAAGCTCCAGCGTCCACAAGATAAAAGTTCCACTCTTTATTAGGAGTCCTCAAAATCCACTAACTCCAAGCAGAAATAAAGCACAGTTAAGGCTACTTTCACACCAGCATTTTTGCTGGATCCGGCAGGGTTCAGCAAAAACGCTTCCGTTCCGATAATACAACCGTCTGCATCCGTTATGAACTGATCTGGTTGTATTATCTTTAAAATACCCGAGATGGATCAGTCACAAACTACATTGAAAGTCAATGGGGGACGGATCCGTTTTCTATTGTGTCAGATTGAGTCCGGGAAAACGGATACGTCCCTATTGACTTACATTGTGAGACATGACGTATCTGTCTTGCTCCGCACCACATTGCGGACAGAAAAACTCAGCTTGCAGCATTATTCTCTCCACGATCGGGGCGCAACCAAACGGAACGGAATGCATTCTGATGCACTCCGTTTCGTTCAGTTCAGTTTTGTCCCCATTGACAATGGGGACAAAACGGAAGCGTTTTCTCCCCGCTATTGAGATCCTATGATGGATCTCAATAGCGGAAAGGGAAACTGCAAATGTGAAAGTAGCCTAACACATTTCCAACCTACACAAATGACTGTGGATCACTACAGCTGGGTTATCAGGATAAGGTGCTCTTGGTCCTTACCTACAATGGTCCTTACTCAAAGCTTTAGCAGGAAAGGCTCCATATGTAGACGCTAAATATGTCCATCTCCTGGCCAGTCAGAGGCCAAAAGAGTGTAATTTTGCCCTCCTTCTATCCATCCATTAAAAGAAGCTAATGCTAATGCCATGTGACCTGTGATGTATGGTGATGTCACATGGTCTAAGTGCCGATCTGATATTGATGACCTTTCCTGAGAATAGGTCATCAATACAATATACCAGGTAACCCCTTTAAACACATACATTGTGAGTTAAATGGACGTCATTATAGACTATGGTTGACAGATGCCAATATATACGTCTGTTTCTTTTTTCCCCCCAGTCTTTATGTTAAATGGAGATGAAATATGTCATGCAAACACTGTCTTACTGTAATATATATATTCCTATAGTGAAGTAGTAATTTTTATGACAGTCAAGACTGGAGAGGTCTATTGAATGACTCTCATAACAATAGCGAGCAAAATTTTCTAAAGAAAACTATGATACTGTGAAAAATAAAAGAAGGATCTCCCCTGTGCCCGCCATCTCTTTCTCTGAGTAGCTTCAGATGAGTTTCACATAGTTGGAAATTCTGACCACAGATAAGTATCAGAAGTATTTTCTATGAAAAAACGAATCACAAACAAACATTTCCAAGGCGCCGGTGCATTGTGACAATGGACTGATGCACGTTCCCAGACAGTTTTCTGTATAAATGGAATATTTAATTTAAAAAATGTATTCGTTGGATCAGTTTTATTCACATGATAAATAAAAGCAGCGTATGGCGAGATGGGCTGTGTGAATTTAAATTGGTTTTCAAACTCTTAGATTAAAGGAGACTCTTGGAACCGCTACCACCTGATACATGGACACAGGCGGAGGTGTATTTTCTATAACAGAGTAAATGCATAATGTAGTAGGGGAAAGACTGATTTAGAACCCAATAAAATTATGTCAAAATTATGGAATAAAAAGAAGAGCCATTAATAAAGTTTCAGAAGAAATTTAAATGACTCACGGCTGATTGCCCTGCAATCTATTACAGACGTGTTCAGCGCTGAAACAAATAACAGGAATCAATAAAGCCGTGGCTTTAAAATTTCAGAATACCAAAAAGCTGCAATGAGTGAAATGAGAAAGGAAGAGGAAAATAAATAGCCACATTACGTGGAAGTAAAATTATAAATTGTATCGGTGCTCAGAAGCGTGCAGTACACGTGTTTATTGGATAATTACATAGGTTTTGGAAACAATTATTATATACTGTAGTTCTAATTATTTCATTATCCAGCAAAACCTATAGAACATTTCCTCCCGGGGGCGTTTGCAGATCTCATAGGGCTCCATAGCAAAACTTTGTATGGGCCCCCCTGGCCCACCCAGTTTCCCAGTATGCATTCATCAAACAATCCCAGGCAATGAGGAACACAAAGCATGACAATCCACATTTCTGAAGAATTTACTATTGTTTTTAATTAAGCGGTAAAACATTTTATAAAAATGTAACCAAAAAATAATAATTAGCATTTTAAAACTGGTTTGAGCTACCACTAGATAGAGCTTAATGAATAGGAATTTATACCGCCTCTACTGACTGCAATGGAAGCTGTAAAAATTATCTCCCCCTAGTGCCGTCTAAATGAAAATGAAGTTTTCATGTCGGGAACAGAAGAAGGAGTTCAGCAGCAGGCTCCTCTTGCCCGGGCCCCATAACAGTTGCATGGTCTTTCTCCATGGACGATAGGCCCCTGGTTCCTACCTAGAATATAAGATACATATCTGAAAATAGAGGTCCCTGAGATGTCCTTGTGATTTTGTGATCAAATGCTGGATTTCTAAAAGTGATGGCCACTAACATCAGCTATTACAGTCCCCAAAGAAGATTCCAGGTTTCCACAGACCACAAATGGCACTTACATCATCATTGTTCTATATACAGTTGAAACCAGAAGTTTACACACAGTATATAAAAAGACACATATGCATGTTTTCTCAATATCTGACATGAAATTTGATTAAACTTTTCCTGTTTTTGGTCCATTAGGATTACTAAAATTATTATTTGGCAAATACCAGATTAATGAGAGAGAGAATGTTTCTCCACAACATGATGCTGCCACCCCCGTGTTTCACAGTCCGGATGGTGTTCTCAGGCTTCCAAGCCTGGCACCTGCCTCTTATGGAGCAGTACTCGGAGCTCCGAATTTGCGTTACATCCCCATTAACAGTAAAACAGCACTGTAGCACTTTTTATTCTTGGACCCCAATGATCACACAGCGATGATATCTACACGTGACATTACACCATCTGTAGATAGTAAATGCTTCACCTGAATAAATCAATGCCACCTACAGCAGAACTTGTACTGCATGGCCTGTGCTATATTTCCAGATAATGACCTTTCTACGCAGACATAAATATTCAATGCATGGCTCCCCCACGATTTCTGTATAATATTCCTTTGTATAGAAAGCACCAGTGTATTCCGCTGATCAGTTATATTTAATTTGTTCTGTTTGTTCTGTGATCAGAGAGAGGCCAATAAAGGCTACAAAATGACATGAAAATGCATTTACCAAGTAATTGCTGTAATTTCAATTTGCTTAAATGATAAAACATGTAGTCACGTTGAAGATAAAATTTTACAGTGAAATGTAAAATGTGAAATAGAAGCTCAGTGTAACAAAAACCAGCAAAAGTAAACCTATGCTGTGTAAACAATATCCAAGCAAGAAGTGCAGAAAAGCACAAATATTACATTATAGCCCTGGGGCCAATGGATAAAACGGGCCCACTACTTCTTAAAGAAACGGGGAGCTCTGGTTTTTGCTTTGTTAGAAATAAACTCTCATGTACTATACGAGGTCTGATTTTTTATTTTTTACATCAATCATGGGATAAACCTGAAACAAAATTTATGACAGGTGAGAACAGATGTGCAAATTTTATTTGGTGCATCTTTAGAAACTTCACGCCACCTTTAGTTGTCTTACTTTACACCAAGTTTTTCCCCCCAAAATGTTGGCACAGTGTGCCACAATTAAAGGGGTTATCCCACTTTGCGTTTTTAAACTTACCTGCTGCCACCGCGCGTTCACTTCCTGGATTCTGGCTGGGGGCGGGCTTCATCTTGATTGAAGTCTTCTCCCGGCCGTGCCGCGCGCTGGACTGAACGCGCACGCCGCCGCGCATGCGCAATGGTGACTTGTACGCAGCTCTGTACTATTCTGGCCGGGAAGAAGTCACCGTCGCGCATGCGCGGCAGTGTGCGCGTTCAGGACAGTGAGCGGACCGGCCGGGAGAAAAGAAGGAGTCTTCTGGGCAAGCGCGACCATTCGGGATTTTGGAGAAGAGCGGTGGTCGTAACCAGGGGAGACCGAGTCACAACAATAAGGTAAGTGGGGATGAATTTTATCCTAATCGGTGGGAATTTGTTAATAAAGTATATTTACAAAAATGATCACTGTCAAATCATTAACAGATTTAACAGTGATCATTATGATGGGATAACCCCTTTAAGTTATGCCCTTTCTGCCACATCCCATTTCTCTAAAGCCACAAACCCTTGTCTAGCATGGCTCCAAAAGTGTCTAAAATACATAATAAATATTTTTGGCAGAAACTGAGCAAGAATTCTGCACATATGGCCTATTAAATCTCCCTAGAAAAAAGTATGCAAATAAACTTTCCTGTATACCTTCTTCCCAGAATTCCAGAGGAGCGTGCATGGCTTATAAGACTCCTCACGCCAATTAGGGCGCTCTCCATAAGGAGATAGTGTATTCTCCAAATCCTGACCTAGGCCTCTCACCCAATGAAGCCACTACTCTCTGATCTGCACTGATGAGGGGCAATCACCCCAAAACAGCTGTCTGCAGATGAGATACTGGCTTACTTATTATCCAAGTCATGTCTCAAGGACCTTAAGAGGTCGAAGATTGACTTAAAGGATAGCTGCTTTACATACATGTTGGCATCAGAGGCAGAGCTTGCAAAGAGCTAATTTGCATCCCTTCTTTCCAGAATTTGAGAGAAGCATGTATGACATATAAGACTTCTCACGCCCACTAAGGAGCTTTTCCCCAATGTGCTAACCCGACTCAAGTGCATCATAACTATAGTGAGTTATAAGAGGCCCACGACCAGTAGCCAGTAATGGGGGGGGGGGCTAAATATTTTCACTCCACCCCCTATAGAGCCACATAAACTAACTTGAAATCAGAGCCAGTGTCTAGGTCCTGTTTACTGTATACATTTTTTCTATACCTTAAAAGGATGACAAAAACCAACCTGATTTGAACTTACCCTATATTCAGCCACACTGAAATGTACTACTACACTCAGCCTCTCCCCACAACTAGCTGTAGATTCCATTAAATGTCGCTGGGTATAACATACTGTAGGCTTTATTAAGACCCATAAAACCAGTGTTCTTACTATATTACACTACACTTCATGTAACTTCTATTTAATTTTCTAAAATATTATTTTATGGAGACTTGACAAACTGCAACGCAGACTGTTCAGCAATAAACGTAAGGAAGCTCAACGCAGGAAAGGCACGTCCTGTAAAATTATACTCTCCAAACACCTCTTGACTGGAGTTGTAATTAATCCTCCTAGCTCTGAATCAATAATTAGTGCTCTTAATGATAAGAGAACAAGGAACTTCTTCCATACTATAAAAACAATGATTCAACAACATCTGCATTGTGTAACTTCAGGGAACAATATACAACCTGTTCCCCTCCTGTCCACATTCATCTTCTCTGTAATATGACAGGATAGCAGTCTGCAAGGTTTCATGGGCCCATATGATCCATAATACATATGCAAATAATATATGTGCAGTAGAGATGATCGGATCTATTCTAAACAAATTGGATTCCTTATGAATTTCACAAAAAAAGTCAGCCAAACATGACATTTTTGGAAGACGGCGTCCAGCACCATTTTACTGTAAAAATTAGGGTGGAAAAGAGGAAGGAGGAAGAAGATGAAAGATCACATCACACTGGGCGAAAGTGAGGAGGACGGCTTGTCCTGATTGGCTCATAGGATGACAGATAGCCTGATCAGCCAATCAGGGAGCAGTATGCATGTAGCACCTTCTACTCATAAGTAAAAAAACTTCCTTCTGTTCCCTGCTAGGCTTGTGAAAGGATGAGTTCTGGGAAAGGCTAACAAAAAAAAAAAACTATTGCAGACACAAGACAGTTACTAGGGACACTATAGGGAGAAAATATGGAGATATAAGTTGGTAGATTTTAGAGTTTCATCAGGGAGAGCTTAGCTTAGAGAGTGGGTTAGGACTTAGATCTCAGTTGTTTTTTTTATAGCTTGTGCATTACAATATCCTGAAAGAAACTCATATTTCTGTAGAAACAGCCAGCTTTTTTGTAAGAAAAAGAAAAAGATTCCACAGTTCATAGGCATATTGCCAGCACCCCAATAGCATACATTGTGCTGCAAACACTAAGGAATTGCCCCTTTTTATCTCCTAAAAAGTTTATATTTACTGTCTGTAATTGGGCATTATTATATATTACTGCAGGATACCTTTCAGTGTTATAGCAAAAGCATTTTACTGCAATAATGACATTATTATACCTGTGTAATTGAATGCATTATATATTACTGTAAGATAATGGGTAGTTACAAAAAAACAACGTCACAGCTCTCCCTGACTTCCAGTAGGTGCCACATTATTATTGAGGACAAAGAGGATGAGATTGTGGACTGGATGGCTCACTCCTCTTCTCAGTCACAGCAGAATCATGTGGATGTCATCTCTGAGTCTGTTGGAGCCAAGGAGCACAGCATTCCTCCCGCTCCTCCCTCTTGCAACCCCATATAAGCCTTTCAGTTGCACTATCTCTGCTTCACTGGATTCTCATAGTAAGGCCTCATGCACACGACCGTTGTGTGCATCCGTGGCCGTTGTGCCGTTTTCCGTTTTTTTTCGCGGACCCATTGACTTTCAATGGGTCCGTGGAAAAATCGGAAAATGCACCGTTTTGCAGCCGAGGCCGTGATCCGTGTATCCTGTCCGTCAAAAAAATATGACCTGTCCTATTTTTTTGACGGACAACGGTTCACGGACCCATTCAAGTCAATGGGTCCGTGAAAGAACACGGATGCACACAAGATTGGCATCCGTGTCCGTGATCCGTGGCCGTAGGTTGCTTTCATACAGACGGATCCGAAGATCCGTCTGCATAAAAGCTTTTTCAGAGGTGAGTTTTCAGTTCGCGAAAACTCAGATCCGACAGTATATTCTAACACAGAGGCGTTCCCATGGTGATGGGGACGCTTCAGGTTAGAATATACTGAAAAACTGTGTACATGACTGCCCCCTGCTGCCTGGCAGGTGCTGCCAGGCAGCAGGGGGCAGACCCCCCCCCCCCCTGTTTTTAACTCATTTGTGGCCAGTGCGGCCGCCCCCCCCCCCTCCCTCTCCTGTAGTTAACTTCTTGGTAGCCAGCCCCCCCTCCCTCCCCTGTAGTTAACTAATTGGTGTCCAGTGGGCCCCCCCTCCGTCCGCTATAGATAACTCATTGGTGTCCAGTGGGCCCCCCCTCCGTCCGCTATAGATAACTCATTGGTGGCCAGTGGGCCCTCTCCCCTCCCACCCCCTCCTAATTAAAATCGCCCCCCTATCATTGGTGGCAGTGGTGAGTACCGATCGGAGTCCCAGTGTAATCGCTGGGGCTCCGATCGGTAACCATGGCAACCGGGACGCTACTGCAGTCCCGGTTGCCATGGTAGCTTAGCAATTTGTAGAAGCTTTATACTTACCTGAAGAGCAGCGATGTCTGTGACCGGCCGGGAGCTCCTCCTACTGGTAAGTGACAGGTCTGTGCTATAAGCAATGCGCCGCACAGACCTTTCACTTACCAGTAGGAGGAGCTCCCGGCCGGTCACAGACATCGCAGCTCTTCAGGTAAGTATGAAGCTTCTACAAATTGCTAAGCTACCATGGCAACCGGGACTGTAGTAGCGTCCCGGTTGCCATGGTTACCGATCGGAGCCCCAGCGATTACACTGGGACTCCGATCGGTACTCACCACTGCCACCAATGATAGGGGGGCGATTTTAATTAGGAGGGGGAGGGAGGGGAGAGGGCCCACTGGCCACCAACGAGTTATCTACAGCGGAGGGAGGGGGGGCCCACTGGACACCAATGAGTTATCTATAGCGGACGGAGGGGGGGCCCACTGGACACCAATGAGTTATCTATAGCGGACGGAGGGGGGGCCCACTGGACACCAATGAGTTATCTATAGCGGACGGAGGGGGGGCCCACTGGCCACCAACGAGTTAACTACAGGGGAGGGAGGGGGGGCCCACTGGACACCAACGAGTTTACTACAGGGGAGGGGGGGGGGGCAGCCGCACAGGGGAGGGAGGGGGGGGCGGCCGCACTGGCCACCAATGAGTTAAAAACAGGGGGGGGGGGTCTGCCCCCTGCTGCCTGGCAGCACCTGCCAGGCAGCAGGGGGCAGTCATGTACACAGTTTTTCAGTATATTCTAACCTGAAGCGTCCCCATCACCATGGGAACGCCTCTGTGTTAGAATATACTGTCGGATCTGATTTTCACGATGTAGCTCATATCCGACAGTATATTCTAACATAGAGGCGTTCCCATGGTGATGGGGACGCTTCAAGTTAAAATATACCATCGGATTGGAGAAAACTCCAATCCGATGGTATAAAAGAACTCCAGACTTTACATTGAAAGTCAATGGGGACGGATCCGTTTGAAATGGCACCATATTGTGTCAACTTCAAACGGATCCGTCCCTATTGACTTGCATTGTAATTCAGGACGGATCCGTTTGGCTCCGCACGGCCAGGCGGACGCCAAAACGACTTTTTTTTCATGTCCGTGGATCCTCCAAAAATCAAGGAAGACCCACGGACGAAAAAACGGTCACGGATCACGGACCCACGGACCCCGTTTTTGCGGGCCGTGAAAAAAAACTGTCGTGTGCATGAGGCCTAAAGCAACTTTTTTTTTCCATAAGAAGAGGCAACAAAAGCACTATGTAAGATACTAGAGATGAGCTAATCAAATCCCACGAAGGATAAATTTGATTCACCTAGAAGCCGAATTTCCTCGTGCTTCGTATCAGCGAATCGATTTAACCAGAATATTTTATTACAGCGTAAATAATCCACCAACCTGTGGACATGTTTGAGGGAGTGTGGGGCAAAGCCTCCTGAAGAAGCTAAGCAAAATGCTTATTAAAGGGGTATTATCATCTTAATGATCACTGTTAAATCTGTTAATGATTTACCAGTGATCATTTTTCTAAATATATTTAATTAACAAATCCCCACCCCTTAGAAAAAAAAAAAAAACTATACTTACCTGACTGTTGTCTTCCGTCTCCCCTGGTTACGGCCACCGCTTTTCCCAGGAATCGCGGTGGCCGCGCGTGCGCAGACGTCTTCTTTTCTTCTCCCGGCCGGCCGCGCGCTGTACTGAACGCGCACGCCAAGTCCGCGCATGCGCCCTGGTGACTTCTTCCTGGCAAGTATACTATACTGGCCAGGAAGAAATCACTAGGGCGCATGCACGGACTCGCCGTGCGCGTTCAGTACAGCACGCGGCCTGGCCGGAGGAAGACATCAATGAAGATGGAGCCCGCCCGCTGCCGAAACCTGGAAGTGGACGGCGCGCCGGGAGCAGGTAAGTATAAACCTGCGTCTTGAGAAAACCACTTTAGGGTGTGTTTTGCCCTACGCTCCCTCATACCTCCACAGGTTGGTTATTTTCCTGACCTTTATGTTTTTTGTGTTATATTTATTGGGGTCTTTTCCTCTTTGTTTCTCCTGGTCCTACAGTGACTTAGGAGTAAGGTAATCCTCTGAGAAGGATTATTTGGACTGGTTTAGCTTTGCTAACCCTTGTGTTATTTGCATGTATTTTTTTTTATCTTTTGTGGGATTGATGGGGGTGTTTAGGGGTCCACACTCAGTGTAGCATTGTGGAGACTGTTCCTTGATCTGATGTTTTGTCCTCATTTTGTATGATTAATATTTAAACATAAATTTATTTACGCTGTAATAAAATATATCATATTTTCTATATGGTCTTGTGTTCTGCTTCTAATTTTCCCTGTTATAGGATTTTTGTATAGGTTTTCTTCTGTTTAATTGGGGCAGGCCATATTATATTATTTTCTAAGGCTCGTCATGTCTTGGTTTTCTTGCATCCCCAAGCAGTACAGTGTCCTTGTCATCATCATTAGCTGCTTCTTCTGCTCAGACTTCTCCTAATCTATGATTTTACAATAACTGTCTTGGCAATATCAGGAAGTATTACTTTACTGAGAGAGTAGTGGATGCATGGAATAGCCTTCCTGCAGAAGTGGTAGCTGCAAATACAGTGGAGGGGTTTAAGCATGCATGGGATAGGCATAAGGCCATCCTTCATATAAGATAGGGCCAGGGGCTATCCCTAGTATTCAGTATATTGGGCAGACTAGATGGGCCAAATGGTTCTTATCTGCCGGCACATTCTATGTTTCTATGGTCAGATCTACCCGGATAAACAGAGCTTGTTTCCTTGGCTTCCTTACTAAGAGTGGCTTACGTAAGAATGTGATATAATCTACAGTACGTCGATAAGAAAGAGAATCTTGTGCTCCTGAATTGAGCAATAAAATTCATGGAGACATCAGCAATATGCTCAGCGCAGTGGTCAAGCCGGTATCCTGCAGCTTTCTGAGCCTCTGGATGCAACAAGAATTATGATTCTCATACAAATAGAGTTCAGATTTAAAGTGGACCTGTCATTCTCACATAAATCTACGCTGCTGTCCTGTGAACCTCAGATCGGGATTTTTTTGTACGTGTTTGATATGTTAAGGTGGTAGATGAGGCAAAATACATGGAAACATCAGTCACATGAAGAAATAACAAGACATAAACTGATTATTGTTATTTCAGTTACAGAGTGAATTTTGCAATATATCCTTGGTACAAAAGTATTTTTTTAATTTAACCACTTCAAGACAGAGCCAGTTCTTACCTTCCTGACCAGGCCTAATTTTGCAAATCTGGCATGTGTCACTCAATGTGGTAATAACTTTGGAACACTTTTACTTATCCAAGCCATTTCCTGACACATTGTAGTTCATGTTAGTGGTAAATAAATAAAAAATACAAACTCTACAGAAAATTTGGAAAAAGTAGCAACAGTCATAACTCACAAAATAGTTATTAGTTGACATTTACCATATGTCTACTTTATGTTGGCTTCATTTTGTTGAAGTCATATTATTTTTTTAAGATGTTAGAAGGCTTAAAATGTTACAAGCAGTTTTTCACACTTTCAAGAAAATGTTCCAAACCGATTTTTTAAAGGACCAATTCAGTTCTGAAGTGAGGAAGGCTTACAGTGCCTTGCAAAAGTATTCACCCCCTTGACTTTTTTCGTATTTTGGTGCCTCACATCCTGGAATTAACATGGATTGTTTGAGGATTTGCATCATTTAATTTACAGAACATGCACACAACTTTGAAGATTTATTTTATTTTATTTTTATTGTGAAGCAAACAACAAATAGGACAAAACAACTAAAAAATTAATGTGCATAAGTATTCACCCCTTAAAGTCAATACTTTGTAGAGCACCTTTTTTGGCAATCACAGCTCCAAGTCGCTTTGGATAAGTCTCTATGAGCTTGCCACATCTTATTACTGGGATTTTTTTGCCCATTCCTCATTGCAAAACGGCTCCAGCTTCTTCAAGTTGGATAGTTTGCTCTTGTGAACAGCAATCTGTTTCTATAGTAGTGGATGCATGGAATAGCCTTCCTGCAGAAGTGGTAGCTGCATATACAGTGAAGGAGTTTAAGCATGCATGGTATAGGCATAAGGCCATCCTTCATATAAGATAGGGCCAGCGGCTATCCATAGTACTTAGTATATTGGGCAGACTAGATGGGCCAAATGGTTCTTATCTGCCGACACATTCTATGTTTCTAATCTTTAATTCTGACCACAGATTTTCTATTGGATTGAGATCTGGGCTTTGACTAGGCCAGAGATGCTCAACCTTCGGCCCTCCAGCTGTTGCAAAACTACAACTCCCAGCATGCCCTAATATCTGTAGGCTGCCCAGGCATGCCGCAGGTTGAGCATCCCTGGACTAGGCTATTCCAACACATTTACATGTTTCCCCTTAAACCACTCAAGTGTTGCTTTAGCAGTGTGTTTAGGGTCATTGTCCTGCTGGAAGGTGAACCTCCGTCCTAGCCTCAAATCACGCACAGAGTGGTACAGGTTTTGCTTAAGAATATCCTTGTATTTAGCACCATCCATCTTTCCCTCAACTCTGACCAGTTTCCCAGTCCCGGCTGATGAAAAACATCCCCCCAGCATGATGCTGCCACCACCATGTTTCACTGTGGGGATGGTGTTCTTTGGGTGATGTGTTGTGTTGGGTTTGCACCAAACATAGCATTTTCTTTGAAGGCCGAAAAGTTCAATTTTAGTCTCATCAGACCAGAGCGCCTTCCTGCATACATTTTGGGAGTCTCCCACATGCCTTTTCGCAAACTCACAACGTGCCTTTTTGTTTTTTGCTGAAAGTAATGGCTTTCTTTGAGCCACTCTGGTGGAACTCTGCAGCTCCTCCAGGGTTACCTTAGGTCTCTGTGCTGCCTCTCTGATTAATGCCCTCCTTGCCTGGTCTGTGAGTTTTGGTGGACGGCCGTCTCTTGGCAGGTTTGCTGTTGTGCCATGTTCTTTCCATTTGGTTATGATAGATTTGATGGTGATCCTGGTGATCATCAAAGATTTGGATATCTTTTTGTAACCTAACCTTGACTTGTACTTCTCAACAACATTGTCCCTTACTTGTTTGGTGAGTTCCTTGGTCTTCATGGCAGTGTTTGGTTAGTGATGGCTCTTGCTTAGGTGTTGCAGTCTCTGGGGCCTTTCAAAAAAAGTGTGTATATGTAATGACAGATTATGTGACACTTAGATTGCACACAGGTGGACATCATTTTACTAATTATGTGACTTCTGAAGGTAATTGGTTGCACCAGAGCTTTTTATGGGCTTCCTAACAAAGCGGGTGAATACATACGCACATGCCAATTTTTTGTATTCTATTTCTAAACAATAGTTTTATTTATATATTTTTCTCATTTCACTTCACCAACTTAGACTATTATGTTCTGATCCATCACATAAAATTCTGATTAACAAAACATAGAACTTAAGGCTGTAATGTAACAAAATATGAAAAAAGTCAAGGTGGTGAATACTTTTGCAAGGCACTGTACATAGGAAAAGCCACCCATAAACTACCAAATTTTAGAAACGCCATTCCTCACATTATAGATGCATTCTTAACCGTTTCACAAAAACTGACCAAAGTGACCCCATTTTGGAAAGTACACCCCTCAAAGACATTTTCAAGTGATGTAGTGAGCACTCTGACCACACTGGTGGTTTGCAAAAATTGATGTACAGTAGATCGTACATCCCTCAAGGTATTAAGTGGGGAGTGAACATTTTGATGTCACAGGTATTTTGCAGAAATTAACGCGCAGTGGACTGTGCAAAATGAAAATGTATTAATACTACAGCGCACACTTGTGCAGGAATATACATAGCCAAGTTGCACATTGATGGAAAGACAAACATCTAGTGTTTTATTTTATGTTTAGTTTTAATTTTGGCTGCATGCATTTGGAATAATATTGTTTTAGGGGTATTTTCATATATATATATATTTGGTGGACAAATTGGATAGGTGGAACTCCAAGCTCAGAAGCATTGTTTTGAATATACAGCATAGTGTGAATTAGACTTTGTGCTGCTTCTTTTAGCCCATCAATATTAAAGTCCTAGTAAATCCCTTTAAGCCCTGCCCCCATAGCTACGCAACACCCTCAGCCATTCTATAGACCAAAATGGAAGAGATCAACAAATGACCCTTTCTATTCTCTACAGGATATCTAAATGACTCTTTATTTCCTAAATATGCAGAAAATCAAGAAGACTGATAAGCAGTGGGGACAAGATTATTCAACAATCAATTTAAGTGTTTATTTATATATTTTCTCTTTAAGAGAGGACATCATTCTCAATAATAGATTTTTTTTTTCCATTTCAGACGTAATGGATGGCATGGACTGACTCCACCAAGTTCCTTATCTGCAGACCATTTTACTCCTTAGACAACATGTCACATGACAGAAAACCGCTGTCCTACTGACTTATAATCGGCCCTTCAGGACAAAGGGAGAATACGACAGAAAGAGAAGGAGAAAGACAAAGGAGAAAACAGGAAAACGTAGAATCAGCATGATCAAGCATAGGCAAAGTTAAGGTGACCAGAAATGCCATCAAGACCCAATAACCCACAGTGGAGATTACAGCCATTTTTGCCAATCTGCTATTGTCAGCCATAGATTCTATTGATAGCGACTTTAGCATGATAGAAGGTATAACTCCCATCCTTACCTAAATCCATACATCACTATCTGGGAGAGAATTGCACTGGGAACAGTTGGAACTGTCTTTTACTATAGATGAGTGTACGACAACTCCCATTTTGCACTACAGTAAAGAGAGACGTTTACTCTACTGTCTCTGGCTTGGTTTTCTGACACCTACACCATATACTGGCCATTGCACTCTACACGCTCTGCCTTGCCCCCATCCAAACGCCTAACATCAAGGGCACCCCAACTACCATCAGACAGGTACCCCAGACCCAGAGAGTGCCCTTAGGGAAGAAAGGGTGCATTCTTCTTTTTCTGTATGGCCCTAAGGAGCAACTGTGTGGAGATTGACTGTGACTGTCAGAGCCACTTTGACTCCCAGCCTCCGCTCCAGCTCTCCCCAGGTTGCTGCACACCTATTAGTGTTCCTGCGACACTACATACTGCTAAATAAACTTTTACAACTATACAGCCTATGAATGGGAAGAAGCTGCAGTGACTGTGCCTGTTAATTGCATCCATAAAACAAAGAGATAGAAGTTCCTCTTCTGTTGGACTCGATAGACCCCACACCCATAAAGTATTTTGTCCGTTTCAGTGCAACCAGTTTACCAACGTTCCCAATGAAATACAGTTCCTTAACAAAGCTCGTGGACTTTTTTTCTTCCAGAAGGTCATTGTCTTCATCTATTGTATTGTTAATTGTCTTCATTTAAGGACTCTATACTGACAGAGAGTGTTCCACAGGATTGGCGCATAGCAAATGTGGTGCCAATATTCAAAAAGGGTCCAAAAAACGGAGCCCGGAAACTATAGGCCGGTAAGTTTAACATCGGTTGTGGGTAAACAGTTTGAATATTTTCTAAGAGATGCTATCTTGGAGTACGTCAATGAAAATAAGCAAATAAGCCATATCAGCATGGCTTCATGAGGGATTGGTCATGTCAAACTAATTTAATCAGTTTCTATGAGGAGGTATATTCTAGACTTGACAGCGGTGAATCAATAGATGTCGTGTATCTGGACTTCTCCAAAGCATTTGACACTGTACCACATAAAAGGTTAGTATATAAAATGAGAATGCTTGGACTGGGAGAAAATGTCTGTATGTGGGGAAGTAACTGGCTGAAGGATAGAAAACAGAGGGTGGTTATTAACGGTACACACTCAGATTGGGTCACTGTCACTAGTGGGGTACCTCAGGGGTCAGTATTGGGCCCTATTCTCTTCAATATATTTATTAATGATCTTGTAGAAGGCTTGCATAGTAAAATTATTTGCAGATGACACTAAACTGTGTAAAGGATGGGCAGGAATAATGCAAGTCACCCGTACATGCTAAATGGTAAAATACTGGGTAACACTGACATGGAAAAGGACTTTTAGTGAACAGCAAACTAAACTGCTGCCAAGGTCAATAATATAATGGGTTGCATCAAAGAGGCATAGATGCCCGCGATGAGAACATAGTCCTAACACTTTACAAATCGCTAGTCAGACGACACATGGGGTACTGTGTACAGTTCTGGGCTCCTGTGAACAAGGCAGGCATAGCAGAGCTGGAGAGGGTTCAGAGGAGGGCAACTAAAGTAATAACTGGAATGGGTCGACTACAGTACCCTGAAAGATTATCAAAATTAGGGTTATTTATGAGTAAGACAACGAGAAAAAAGACGACTAAGGAGCAATCTAATTACTATGTATAAATATATCAGGGGTCAGTACAGAGATCTCTCCCATCATCTATTTATCCCCAGGACTGTGACTGTGACGAGGGGACATCCTCTGCGTCTGGAGGAAAGAAGGTTTGTACACAAACATAGAAGAGGATTCTTTACGGTAAGAGCAGTGAGACTATGGAACTCTCTGCCTGAGGAGGTGGTGATGGTGAGTACAATAACGGAATTCAAGAGGGGCCTGGATGTATTTCTGGAGCGTAATAATATTACAGGCTATAGCTACTAGAGAGGGGTCATTGATCCAGGGAGTTATTCCGATTGCCTGATTGGAGTCGGGAAGGAATTTTTTATTCCCCTAAAGCAGGCATGCTCAACCTGCGGCCCTCCAGCTGTTACAAAACTACAACTCCCATCATTCCCTGACAGCCTACAGCTATCATCCTACAGAAGGGCATTGTGGGACTTGTAGTTTTACAACAGCTGGAGGGCCGCAGGTTGAGCATGCCTGCCCTAAAGTGAGGAAAATTGGCTTCTACCTCACAGTTTTTTTTTTTGCCTTCCTCTGGATCAACTTGCAGGATGACAGGCCGAACTGGGTGGACAAATGTCTTTTTTCGGCCTTATGTACTATGTTACTATGTTATCACATAAAGGAGGGCCTCATTCACATTGTGGTACAATTGTTCAGGTAGTGGGACTCCTACACTCATAAAGCCTATGCACTAAGTGAAAGGGCTGCCAAAAATTTCAAGGAACCGGCACTCCAATACACCCTTTATTACACATAAAGGAGGCCATCATACACACCCTTGAAAAATTATAATTGATGGCCTGCTGGTGACCCTCTAAAACATTAGGGGCGAGGGCCTGCTGCTGATCTGACTATCTAAAACATTAGGGGTGAGGGTCTGCTGCTGAGCTGACCCTCAAAAACATTAGGGGCGAGGGCCTGCTGCTGATCTGACCATCTAAAACATTAGGCGGAAAGGGCCTGCTGCTGATCTGACCATCTAAAACATTAGGCGGAAAGGGCCTGCTGCTGATCTGACCATCTAAAACATTAGGGGCGAGGCCCTGCTGTTAAGCTGACCCTCTATAACATTATGGGCGAGGGCAGCCTAATAAGCATGTTGATATGATGGAAGAGGAGGACGAGAAAAGGAAGATTGAACCATATACCCTTTTTTGTGGTGGAAGGGGTGCATGGGAATACAGTGTATTCAATACACCATAAAAGCCGCATTTAAAGTGACTTTATGTTCAGCTGCTTTCCTCTGGTGGAGTAGAGAAGTCAGGGGAAATACAGGCCTTGTTCATTTTAATGAGAGTCAACCTGTCGGCATTTTCAGTTGACAGGCGGATGCACTTATCAGTTATTATGCCCCCAGCAGCACTAAATACCCACTCTGACAAAACACTGGCAGCAGGGCAGGCCAGCACCTCCAAGGTGAAGAGGGCCAGTTCGTGCCACGTGTCCAGCTTGGACACCCAATAGTTGTAAGGCAAAGAGGGATCACTGAGGATGCTGACACAGTCTGCTACGTAATCCTTCACCATCTTCCAAAACTTTTCCCTCCTTCTTGACACTAGGCCGCGCATCAGATTGAGGGTGCTGGGGGGTTTCATAAAACTATCCCAAGCCTTGGAGAGTGTTGCCCTGCCTCTGTTGGAACTGCTGTGTGTTCCCCTTGTCTCTTCTCCTTGGTTGCCCAAGGAACTACATACTCTGCCACCAATGTTGTCAGCTGAAAATTTTTGGAGCAATTTATCCACAAGTACCTTCTGGTATTGCACCATTTTGCTCGTCCTCTCCACCACAGGAATGAGAGATGAGAAGTTCTCTTTGTAGCGGGGGTCGAGAAGGGTGAACAACCAGTAATCTGTTTTAGCCAAAATGAGTATAACGCTAGGGTCAAGGGAAAGGCAGCATAACATAAAGTCAGCCATGTGTACCAGAGTCCCACCAGACAAGACTTTGCTGTCCTCATCCTCTATTGCCATTCTCCATATTGTTCTGGTCGTTGCCCCTTGCCTTGGCGGGGGGGGGGGGGGGGGGTGCCTCGGTTGACCCCGCCGGCGGCCTTTTGCCGCCGGCGGTGCCACCCCGGTCACCCCTTCCCGACTTAGGACTCCTTTATGCACCTCTTGTTATTCTTGCTGGGTGGTTGGTTGGGTGTGCCCGTGGCGACCCTGCGGGCTACCGGTTGTTGCCCGCGGTGTCGCCTCGCGCGCCCCCACCACCATCACAGCGGGTACACACTATACAGTTTTATCTTAGGAATATCAGTGGACGACTGCTTTCTATTGTAATAATTGCCTCATTGCACCTATAGTGCAGATCTATATGTTTACTTGTGGTCCACTTTTATGTTAATTGAGAGATCACATCATTGTGTACATGGGGTGCACTACGGCTCCATCGGTGTTGCTAGCGTGCATCACCACTTTCTGACTATGTACATTAATGACTGTATGTACCTCATTAACCAAAATAGTTTTATCCGATAAGATCCTTCTTCTTTTTGATACACAGTATTACAGATTAATTGTATGACCACGATATTGGTCACCTATGTGGTTTTATTGTCACGAATTTCCAATACACAATATGTTTGTTAACATCACTATGATGTATGAATTATAGGGGCAATCTATAGCCCGCACTATTATGGTCCTATTTATATGGATCCCTATATGTCTTTCAAATGATACACCATTTTGGTATATACTGGTATACACGTATAGTTACACTAACGATAACGCTATTAGTTATCATTCCTCGATCTATCTTATGTTTTTGTTATGTATTATGTTTTGTGCTTTTTGTTATTCACATACAAGTCCTTTTGTGCATGGGGCCTGGTGACGACACGACAGGCGTATTTCCAATTATATTATGGCAATCGCGCGATCAAGCTTCATCCTTTCACCTCTGTGGGAGACACAGAGTGCGGTCCATCTGCGTTCCACGGGGGTCGCGGGGCGCGCATGCACTGGGTGACGCCATCACGATGCGCTCCGATACGTCTGCTATTTTTGCCGCACATGCGCGGTGTGCAGATGTGGATGCGCAGAGTGATGACGCCGCCTATCATGGAGCCTCCCGCGCCCGTTTGTGTGGTTCTCAGATGCGCCGAATGTAGGTAATTGCAGTTCATTGCCCTTTCCCCCATCATGCCCTATATATACCCTGCTTATACATTGTCTAGTACCTCCTGACAAAGCCGTGAGGTGAAACGCGCGTCGAGGTCCCGCGCCCAGGGTCTGTCACTCAACTTTCACCATGTCCTCAGGTACGGTCTGCATTTAGCTTGACTCAGACTGTGTGTATGGTTCCCTTGTACGTGTCTTTGCTGGGCCCCATGCACTTAGGCGCATACCTATGGTACTATTTATGTACACCTATTGTATCATTCACATCTACTTCCACCCCAGCTTAGTCATTATTTATGATTATATGGGGTTGATGGTGATGTTAACATCATTAGTGCATGCAGCTACGACTCTGGGTTTATTTCCTGTTTGTGGTACTGGGTGTACCATACCCTCATTTGGGTGAACAGCATATGTAATACCTTACTGGTTTCCCAGAGCCCTAGCTTTGCCCTACACTTGACCGTACCTAATTGCGTATGATTTTGCGTATTTTCATGGTGTCTTTTTGTATTGACTCACCCTGTGCTTCTCCGTGTACTGTATGACAACATTCCGTTGTTCCCCATTTTTAATATTTTATAATAAATGATATATTTTTTGATACAATACTCCACTTGTTTTGTTTTTGGTTTACTCTGGATGTGGTACAAGTGGTCACTATAGCTGTCTTAATTGACAGAGCTGCCTTGTTGTAGGTTAATAGTATTTATATATATTTTCAGGCAATTCCTCATACATGGATTTTCGAGCACGTGACAAAAACTGGCTGTCACAGTTAGGAACAGTATTTGGGGATACAACGGTACAGGACACGGAGAAACGTGATAGTAAGGAACTTAAGCTTAAGATCAGAGAGGCCCTGAAAAAACGGACCAAGTTGTGGTGGAATAAGGCCGCATTAGAAAATTATTTAAACAGGAACATCATACCACGAGGTCTAAGGGTCCAAATCTTTCCAACTCTGGAGGGGGAGGACCCTACCTTCACTGCCAAATGGGAGGAAACTCTCACTAAATGCTCCCAAACTCTTATTGAGCTGCTCATTGGGGCAGATCGTAGAGCCTTGGAGGCTGTGGAGAAGGACATTGACGGCCACAAGGACGGTATCCAGCTACTCCTGACCAAGGAAGAACTGGAATCATTTGATAAAAATTTGGAAGAAGATCTGGCCAAGTGGGAGCGTGAGATCCAGTCTATAAAAAACAAAAAATTCCAGAGAGATCTGGGGGATTACCAACAAAATAAAGTATTCAAGTGGCAACGCACCAACCCCAGACTTGAATCCCGCCCACGGTCTCAATCTCTGGTGTCTTCAACATCTGAAGAAGAATGTGGCGGGCCTTTTTTAGAAGGACGCCCGGCCGTGGCGCATGGCCTAGATCCCGAAAGGGGGGGATACAATGTACGTACCCCAGTACACAAACGAAAACATTGGAATGGGAACGGCCGAGGGAAGAAAGCACAGAATTGAAGGTAATTAACCTCTCCACCATTAGTCTCACCTCAACACAACAACAGGTCTTGCAAAAGGGGCTATCCTTCTCCCCTGCGGGTAGATTCGATTATTTTGAGGTGGTTAAAGATTTAGAACTGTTTGCTCGGAAGCTTCTATTTAAGAAGCATTTCAGTCGTGGTCACGATGCGACTGCCTCGATGTCGCCGGCTGAGAGGCAGGCGATTCGTGACCTGGAATCCCTCTTAGAGGACCAGCTGGCCACTGTGCCTAGTAGATCTCCCGTGCATCTGCACAGGCGCTCACGTACATTCCCCCCCAAAACATTGTGCCCCGCGGTAGATGTCTTTGTAAAATTAGTTAAACAAGATTTAAACATAGACCATGTATATATTGGTAAAGACTTATGTATTATGTTTTGTGCTTTTTGTTATTCACATACAAGTCCTTTTGTGCATGGGGCCTGGTGACGACACGACAGGCGTATTTCCAATTATATTATGGCAATCGCGCGATCAAGCTTCATCCTTTCACCTCTGTGGGAGACACAGAGTGCGGTCCATCTGCGTTCCACGGGGGTCGCGGGGCGCGCATGCGCTGGGTGACGCCATCACGATGCGCTCCGATACGTCTGCTATTTTTGCCGCGCATGCGCGGTGTGCAGATGTGGATGCGCAGAGTGATGACGCCGCCTATCATGGAGCCTCCCGCGCCCGTTTGTGTGGTTCTCAGATGCGCCGAATGTAGGTAATTGCAGTTCATTGCCCTTTCCCCCATCATGCCCTATATATACCCTGCTTATACATTGTCTAGTACCTCCTGACGAAGCCGTGAGGTGAAACGCGCGTCGAGGTCCCGCGCCCAGGGTCTGTCACTCAACTTTCACCATGTCCTCAGGTACGGTCTGCATTTAGCTTGACTCAGACTGTGTGTATGGTTCCCTTGTACGTGTCTTTGCTGGGCCCCATGCACTTAGGCGCATACCTATGGTACTATTTATGTACACCTATTGTATCATTCACATCTACTTCCACCCCAGCTTAGTCATTATTTATGATTATATGGGGTTGATGGTGATGTTAACATCATTAGTGTATGCAGCTACGACTCTGGGTTTATTACCCTCATTTGGGTGAACAGCATATGTAATACCTTACTGGTTTCCCAGAGCCCTAGCTTTGCCCTACACTTGACCGTACCTAATTGCGTATGATTTTGCGTATTTTCATGGTGTCTTTTTGTATTGACTCACCCTGTGCTTCTCCGTGTACTGTATGACAACATTCCGTTGTTCCCCATTTTTTATATTTTATAATAAATGATATATTTTTTGATACAATACTCCACTTGTTTTGTTTTTGGTTTACTCATCAGGAGGATGACTCTCAATCTTCTCATCCTCTTCCTCCTCTTCGGCCCAGCCACGCTGAACAGATGGAATAAACCTGCTATGGGTACTACCCTCTGTAGCAGAGGTAACCATCTCCTGCTCCTCATCCTCTTCATCATCCAATTCGCACTAAGAAGACGAATGAGGGTGGTCTGGTAATCACCCTGTGTACTGTCTTCCACAATTTCCGCCTCTTCCACATGCAAAGCTTCCACCTTCATTGTGAGCAGCGAGCATTTCAAAAGACACAGAAGTGGGATGGTTACACTGATAATAGCGGCATTACCGCTCACCATCTGTGTTGATTCCTCAAAGTTGCGTAAAACTTCACAGGGGTCAGACATCCATGCCCACGCCTCGCTTGTGAAAAGCGGAAACTGACTGGAAAGGCGACGAACACGTTTCAGCTGGTAATCCACAACTGCCCTCTGCAGATCACAAAGACTGGCCAACATGTGGAACGTGCAGCGTTGTCAGACCGACGGCAGCTGTAGATGACTTTTGGAAATGGGCACACACACGGCACACCTTCACCAGTAGCAAATTGGGGTATGTTTTAAGAAACCACTAAACCACTAAGTTGAACACGTTGGCTAGGCATGGTATGTGTGTGAGCTTGCCGAGCTCTAAAGCCGCCACCAAGCCATTATCAGACACAACCATGCCTGGTTGTAGGTTGAGTGGCGAGAACCACTGCTCAGTCTGGTCCCTTATACCCTGCCACAGCTCTGCGGCGGTTTGCTGTTTGTCACCTAAGCAAATTAGTTTCAGCACCGGCCTATTGCTGCTTCCCCACTGCAGTGCTACACTGCTTCCAGCTACTGACTGATGTCTGACTGGTGCTGAAAGATGAGAATTCAGAGGTGGAAGTGGAGACGGAGGTGGAGGAGGAGAAGGGGGGTTGCAGCCACTAATGTAGATGTACACTATCTGTCCCTTATGCTGCAGCTCTCCCTGACTAAGACTGAGCCGAACCACATGTCATCAGGTGCTATAAAGCACCCGATAACGTGTTTCGGCCAGCCAATCACTGTAATGCCAGTAACCAACATGGCTACGCTATTATAGTGAGTGCCAGTACTTCCCCTGCACGTTTATTGGCTGCAAGTCAAAATGGGGTTCGGATGAGCATGCTCGCCCAACACTATTCACTACCATCAACAGAGGCTGAGTAGGAAAGTCTCTGCAATGTATCCCAGCCTTCAAGAGAATTCCTTCAACCCTTTATTGCACAGGCATCATTAATCTTATACCTGGTATGTTCTGCAAGAAACATATTCACAGAAGGAGTAACCCCCAACTCTGACACTGACACTATTGTGCTGAAAGAATGGGAACTTACAAATTTAATTTCCAAAGATACAATTTTGGGGCAGTTTAAGCTTTCTACTGTATATAAAAATCACCTTTAGGCTAGGTTCACATGGGCAGTTTTTGACACGTCAGACAAAATTAATGTGTGTAGATGCTCTTAAGCTACCTGATGCAGCGTTGCAGTGATGCAAAAAGCAAGTACTGGATTAAAAGGGCACAGAAGTAGAATCTTTCCTTCATTTTATTTCAAAAACTGTATCTGGTATTGGTGGCCTGGTGCAGGAAGTATGCAACTCCATCCATTGTGTAGTGCAGGGATCAGCAACCTCCGGCACTCCAACTGTTCTGAAAATGCAACTTCCAGAATCCTCCTTTAACTTCTGTGGGAATTACAAGAACAGCCGAGTAAGTTTGCATG
Organism: Bufo gargarizans; assembly: GCF_014858855.1. Taxonomy (NCBI): domain Eukaryota; kingdom Metazoa; phylum Chordata; class Amphibia; order Anura; family Bufonidae; genus Bufo; species Bufo gargarizans. The sequence goes on from NC_058082.1 coordinate 603,336,090, forward strand.
CTGGGAGTTTTAGTTTCACAGCAGCTGTAGTGCCGAAGTTTGCTTATCCCTGGTGTAGTGGATGAAGCTGGTTACCACAGTATTCACTTGTATTGTGTCTCAATACAAGTCAATGGGAATGACTAAACAGTTTCCTGATGTAAACAACCCTCTGACAGAGCTAAACTAGACAGTCAAAAGTCCACTGTGTCAGATTTTTCCCTTCAAAACTTAGCACAGTCCTTTATTTTAGCCGTGGAAAATTACTGTCTTCTCAGTGTACAGACTTGAAAGTCCCAAAGTCTCTTGGTATTAGCTGGCTATCGATTAACCCTTTCCACAGTGCAGTGCCAATGCAGAGCAAATGGATATACATAGTTCAACAATATAAAGCAGTTTAGGTATAAACAATGGCATACATCATAGTGCAAGTTAACCCTTCAAAGTGCAATAAAGTTGTGTTAATGAATTTGCTTAGCAATAATTGTCTACAAGCATCCATACTCCATAGTACCCTTGATCCTGGGCACTACAATTGCTTATGGTGGTGAGAGAAATTCCATCCCATAGTAGTGCTTACAGCTACCAAATATAGGTGTTGGCCCACAAACCACAGGAAAGATAATAAATATATGATCACTGGGGGTCTGACAGCTGGAACCCCACTGTCCATGAGAAAGGGCAACCCTAAAGCGACGGTCACACATACATGGTCCTGTCCCGCTCACTGTCTATGGGAGTGACAGAGAACAGAGTTCAGCACTCAGCTTTATTTGTCAGTCCTATATTCAATGAATGAAGCGGTAGTGTTCTTGTTTCCTACTAGGACTGGGATAGGGACTATATTTGCATATTGGTTCAACCCCTTTAGGGTATATTAACACAGTGCACATTATGCACAGGTCCCCCTATAAGAAAGGATGCCAATTCTACAGCAAACTTGTCACACATACTGTTTGTAGCTTTTTATGGCCACAATGTATACCAAAAACTGATTTAAACAGCTTAGTAAATGTGTGCCACTGTTTTAAACATATAACACCCTATAACATATTCATGAAATGTGATTTCTTTCCAGATTTCACTATGATTTGATTACATGAGCCAAAACATACATAGACTAGGCACATGAATAAATGAGAATAGTTTATTATATTTCAAAGGAACACGGCCAAGAGCAGAACAACAAGGTGATTAAACGTAGTCAATCCAATGGGCCTTGTATAATGTGGAGGCTATTGTAAAAATGCAGGTGCAGAATACAGATGGCTTTAAAAAGTTTGAAAATAATAGAAGAGTAGAAACTGGGATTGAGCGAATGGAGCTTCAGATCATAGACTTAAAGTCGATTCATTAAAAAACTAAGTTTGAGATGGTGTTTCCGTACAGCATTAAAATGCATGGACTCCGCGTAACAAAACTATGTCTTGGCCGAAGTTGCGCAAGATTTCGATCTGCGTATTTAAAAACATTTTAAAATAGGAAACCAAAGTCGGCTTCGGTACTGAGGTACCAGCCAGTACCAAAGCCCACTTAGGAATCCTATACAATGTATTGCTGTATAAAAACAGCATTACAAATGTAGGTTTCTAACAAATCGACTTCGGGTCTATGATCCGAAGCTTGATTTGCTCAAGCCTAGTAGAAACTAGTAAATGGAAAATTCACAGTTTTGGCTGTTGCACATCTAGAGTAAGAAAAAGTATTCACTTCTCTTAGGCGTTTTGTCAGTGTAAAGTTAAAAAGAAAAATCATACTTACCTCATCCGACCGCGAAGAGCCGGTCACCACCATCTTGATTGAAGGTCCCGCACGGTAATATGTCACCACACCGGCCGATGTGATGATGTTAGCACGGGCAACACAAGATTTCAAGGTGGTGGCGGCCGCCTCTTTGGGATGAAATGGATGAAGGTAAGTATGATTTTATAATTTTTTTTGTATTTTACCCCATAATATTGATGTCAGATTCTGCGATAAGCTATCAACACAGCATCTAAGGGGTACAATGACGGTGGGCGGCGCAATTGCCATTTCCTGTTATGGCACCTGCTACTCACAAATATTTTTTGGGGTAAAATTCGGCGAAGCAGCCAAATCAAATTTTCCAATACTTTCCGATTAATATCAGATTGGCAGGGGACCGACTCCCCCCCCCCCCCCCACCCCGAGGGGCAACTCAATCCCATTTCTGAGGATAGATCATCAATATCAAAATTCCCTTTAAGCATCATATCTGAAGGAACTTCAGTATCCTTGTACCAGAAAACTACGATACCTCGTAGCACAAGCACTACCCCTAAGAAAAAAGAGCTTAAATCACCGCAAGAACGCGTGTACCCCACATGGAGCCTCTGTTCTCACAATTACATTATTTCTTCTAAAAGTCAGAAATGGTTCAGCTAAATGAAAGACTCAGCTTCTCAATTTCATTGATAGAATAATATAATAAGAGCAGTGATGTAAATTGCCAACAGCAAAGTGATAACCTCCATCAACATCCAATAGATCTAAGCAATGGAAATCAAAGATAGCCTTTCGGTATAATGAACAGGCTTTCACATAGACAGCTCCAGCAGGCAGACGCAGTGGGAGAGACGAGCCCTGTGGGGATTTTATATTTGCTATTGTGATGAATGTGCAGCTTCTGGAAAGTATCATTTTCCTGATTTCAAGTAATGAAAATAAAGTCAAAATCTTTAGCATTGCTGTGAAAAGCATTTTTTTGTTCTCTCCTTCACTTACGGTATATGGCTACATATTTGTGAAGACGTACAAGAATCCTAAAATATGCAAGAAGAAGAAGAAGCATCTCCCATAGTTATACAATATTTTAGTACAATCGACCGTTAAGGTACATCCTTTTATCCCCTTACCTATACATTAAGGTAATAGTACTGTGAAAACATAGCTGGAGATGTATAGGAGACTATTCAGCAGCAGTGATGGCCAGTTCGCAGTGTTCGCCAACGAACACATGCGGGCTGCCATCTTAACTCACAAGTCCGGCGATGCACAGGTAAGCCCTTGACTGTGCCTGTGTCGGGAGCCGGTCTGAAACAAATGCGGTCACCGGGAGCGGCAGTTCAGAGAACAGCCCGATGAAGGCCCCCGGCGACTGTTCTCGGAATTGCCTGTTCCGGGTGACCGCATTTGATTTCAGACCGGCTCGCGGCACAGGCACAGTTAAGGGCTTACCTGTGCCGCGAGGGCATGTGTTCGTTGGCGTACACTGCGAACTGGCCATCACTGTTCAGCAGCAGCACTCAATGCCAGGCAGCAGCTGCAAAAGATACAAAAAACAAAGGTTCTATTATTTTTCCAATATGAATCGATACATCTTAAAAGGGGTTTTCCAAGTGTTTAATACAGATGAACTATCATCAGGATAGGTCATCTGTATCCAATTAGTGGGGGTCCGACTCCCAGCACCCCCACCGATCAGCAGTTTGAAGAGGCCGCGGCAATATGATAAGCGCCACGGTCTCTTTGCAGCTTACACAGCACAGCACTGTCCACAGGATATTAAAAGGTGAATAGGAGAGGGATTTTTATAATCACACATGGTTATAATGGTCATAATGGTTATAATGAATGGGGCAGATTTATCGTAGCCCAGTGAGCTGCCGGATGCTGCGTCTGATTTATGATGAGCCATATGACTCGCCATAAAATAGACTCAGCGACTAGCAGTCCATGTGCCGGAACTGAAATCTACACCAGACCCTGGCATAGATGATAAAATGTGACGGGGCTGCTGGAGTTGCCCCCTATCTGACCTCTCCACCACCCCCTTTTTCTAGAAAGTGGTGAGGCTGTTGGAGTAAAGGCATTTGCGCAAAGATTTTTACGTAAGTGCCATTAAAAAAGTAGCAAATGTGCAGTTTGCTAATTTTTCACACTACAAAAGTGGCATATTTAAATGATAAATTTGGCCCCAAGTCCGGAGGTGACTGAGGACATTAGAGGAAGAAAGCTTTAGGGTTCATACAAATAGGAATATTGTGCAGTAACTAATGCTTCTAAGGGAGAATACCCCCCAACAGGTTCCGTACAGAGATTACATGTCAGCACAGCAGAGAAGCAATGGATCTATTGTAAGGAGCAGCAGGAGCAATGTATCTGACTGTACAGACCTACATCTCTTAGAAGTAAAAAATAAATACAATTTTCCATAGATATAAAAAATATATGGATATAAAAATTATATTTGCATAAATCTATTGTGTGTAAATATCTTTTCCTTTACCCATGATGTTTTTATTTATTTATTTATTTTGCCTTAAAAGGGTTTTCTGAGATTCTAACACTGATGACCTATCCTCTGGATAGCTCATCAGTATCTGATTGTTGGGGGTCTGACACCCGGGACCCCCGCCGATCAGCTGTTTGAGAATGCAGTGGCGCACACAGTAGCTCCGCAGCCTTCTCACAGCTTTCCCTGGGTAAGGATGGAGAAGGCCACTGAGCTCGCAGGAGCCCCAATGCCTTCTCGAACAGCTGATTGGCGGGGGTCCCGGGTGCCGGTCCCCCACCGAACAAATACTGATCCCGAGGATAGGTCATCAGTATTTAAATCTTGGAAAACCCTTTTAACTCTAAAACTGCTGTCTGCTTGATTCAGCGTTGTGATTTATTTTTTGCTTAATCTTCGGGATGGGGGGGGGGGCATTTCATGAGGCTACAGTATATACTAATTACTAAACTCTTGTCCAGAAACCGATATTATAAGGCTTATTTCACATGAGTGATATGAGATGAATCAGGGTCTGTTCAGGGGAGAACTGATAGTTTTGCATACAAGTTCAATGAGTTTTGCCTGAGATTGCGTTCGGCGGTTCAGTTTTGCATGCAGATGCAATCAGTTTTTGATGCATTTTTTTATGCACATGAAGAAAACCTGAAGAATAACATCCTACATCTCCCAGCTACCATCAGTGAATAACGCATCGCATCCGGATGCTTTCTGTTTTCACTCAATCCCCATTCACTTCTATGGAGCCAGGATTGTGTGAAAAATGCACAATACACGGTAGAACATGTTGAGATTTTTCTTGAACGTAGATATGATGTGTGAAAAACACACAAAAACCTGGACTGGAAAACTCGCTCAAATGAAAGTCAAAGCCGTACATGGATCTGATCAAATGTAAATTAGTAGCAACTAGGGCGATGCGACACTATGGTAGACATGGCCATGGCCCAACTTTTTTCAGATGCGTTTCTGCCATCAAGTTCTACATGAGTTGATTTTTTTTCATGAACTCTTAAAATGTCTCATTTTTAACATCTGATATGTGTTCTATCATTAGTTGTGATATATCTTCTAGGACTACAATGAAAACTGATGTGCAGACAAAAAAAACTAGGAGAGCAGAAAAGAAGGTCTACAGCTTTGCATAATAAAGTGGAATTATATGTTAGGATCACTAGGAAATACTCTTTAATGGGTTTTGTCTGTGTTACAGACTGTGATTTCTATCTGTGCTTTCCAGGGTTCAGTAATGTAGCTTTATATCCACTAGGCCTGTCTTACCTGGTGGGTGCTTTATGTGTACCTAGTAGCGGTGTGATCTGGTATTTTCTCCTGCTTCACTGAACAGTAGAAAATCAGGGATTAGCTGTCTTTCAAGTACACTGTCACTATGTTCATGGCATGCAAGCCGCCCAATGTCGAGAGCTCTGATCTCCTCTGTATACTTGTCCATCTCCGAGCAAAGATGTGCAGTGTTCCATCAAATGTACTGGCGGCCCGGGCACAAGAGACCGGCACATTGGCAGGCAGGAGACATGCAGCTTTTTTCTTCTACAATATATCTGGAGTCCAAGTTCAAGACAAACTTAGGATACAATTAAACCAGAAATGTATTAAAAAGTATCTAAGTTTTAGGCTGGTATGGGGAAAAAAGCTGCAAAGTAAGAACGCTTTTAAAAATAGAAGTAATAGTATTTTTTTTTATCAATTAACAAAATGTAAAGCGAATGGACAAAAGAGAAATCTTAATCCAATCAATATGTTGTGTGCCCATTCTTTAAATTCAAAAAGCATCAGTTCTTCTAGGTAGACTTGCACACAGTTTTTAAAGGAACTCAGCAACTCTTGGAAAACTAAAAACAGATCTTCTGTGGATGTATGCTTGCTCTAATCCTTCTGTCTCTTCATGCAATCCCAGATTAAATCGATGATGGCTCTTTGAGAGCCATACCATCTCCTCCAGGACTCCATGTTCTTCTTCATACTGAAGATACTTCTTAATGACATGGGCTTTGTCATTGGGTAATTGCACTGCTGCAGAATAAATTTGGAGCCAATCAAAATTCCTATATTGTTGTGCATAGCTGAATCGCTTGGCCTTATTTCCACATCGACAGTATGATTTTTGGCAGCAGTTCTTCCATGAAGACCACTTTTGGCCAGACTTTTCTGAACAGCAGATAAGTGTACCTGGGTACCACTGTTTTCTGCCAGTTCAGACCTAATGGAACTGCTGGACATCTTCAAATTTAATAAAAAGAAGTAAGCACGATATGTTTTTTATACGCTGCACTAAATTTTCAGCAAATTAAGTTGGAGATCCTGTCAGAATTAATGGTGCCCTTAATGCTGAAAAATATAGACAGATACTTATTCATCATGCAGTACCTTCAGAGAGATGTCTGACTGGCTCCAAATTATTTCTGCCAATGAACCCACTTCAGCCAATGTCATTAAGAACTATCTTTAGTGTAAAAAAGAACAAGGAGTCCTGGAAGTGATGATATGGCCACCACAGGGCCCTGATCTCCACATTAGAGACGAGCGAAGTTAAGGAAAATTCGATTTTACTGCTTCACCAAATTTCACTAAGAAATTCACTTTGTGATGAATTACTTTGTCACGAAGCGCATTTCTTTCTATGTAGCAGGCACAATGACAGGGAACGGCGATTGCGCAGCCCCCCCCCCCGTCATTAAACCCCTCAGATGCCGAATTTATTGCCGATCGCGGCATCTGAGGCTACGATTTACGCCTTTCAGGGGTTAATCAGGGTAAAAAAATAACAAAATAAATACTCATCTATTTGAATGCGAAGAGGCCGTCGCAGCCATCTTGATTAAAGACACAGCACAAAATCTCACACGGCGGCGTGAAGACATCATCACACTTGCTGGCATGGTGACAAATTTTGGGCATTATCTTCAATAAAGATGGCTGCGATGACCTCTTTGCATGCAAATAGATGAGGTGAGTTTGTATTTTTTTTGTTTTTACTGGCATATCAGGGAAAAAATTTTTTTTTTACCATGAAGCGCAAGGAAATTTGGCTTTGCGGCAAATCAGATTTTTCCTGAAATTCAGAATGAAATCTATTTGTTTGACTTCAGTTCACTCAACACTACATCACTGGGGAGTCTGTCTGGGATCACATGAAGATACAGAAGGATTTGAGCAAGCCTACAATCACGTCGATACCGAGTTCCTTAAAAAAATAAGTGCAAGTGTACCTACTGTAGAAGAACTGATGCTGTTTTGAAGGTAAAGGTGGTCAACACCAAATATTGATTGGATTTAGATTTCTCTTGTTCATTCACTTGATAAAAATAAAAAACGAGTACAACTTCTATTTTTGAAAGCATTCTTATTTTGCAGCATTTTGTCCACACCTGCCTAAATCTTTTGCACAGTTCACAGTACTGTATAATGGAAAACTCAATCCGATTAAGCTGAGATTGACAAAGTATAAACTGCTAGTGATGCTTGGTCAATGATCACACAACCAAGGTGGTGCAACCTTTATTTTGGGTGCTGCAGAAGGGTCACATTAATACTGGGTGGCTGCCACTCTGACAGGGTAACTGTTATAGAGAGGCTGGATATCCTCCTGTAGTATGTCATTCCAAGCTTTTTCAACTTGGAACCATAGTTCACCTGAGGTGATCGTTGGCTGATAGGCATGAGAAATCCACTGCCCCATCCAGTCCCAGACATTCTCAAATGGGGAGAGATCTGGGAGATAGAGCTAGCCAGGGGATTCTGAATACCCTGAAGAGCACGTTGTACAGAGCATGCGGTGTATGGGCAGGCATTATCCTGTTGAAACACCATGTCTCCTGAGTCAAAAAAAGGCACTAAGACTGGCTGCACAATGTCCTGGACGTACCAAAGGCTGGTCAATATTCCAACCATGAATACCAGATAAGAATGGCCAAGATAGCTAATGGAGCCCCACATCATGACACCTGTGTTGGTCCTGTGTGTCTCCGCACCATGCATGATGGCAGTAAATGCTCTCCAGACGTCCTGCGAACTCTGAATTGGCAAACAATAGTGTTCCATGATGAAAGCAGGTTCTGCCTTGGTATAAATGATGGGCACTTTACAGTAGGTCTGGAGAGCTCCTACTGCTTGGTGAGTCCTCCCCCTATATACTGAGTAATGATTACATTTCTTCCATCCACATTCCACATGCATAAAATGCTTAGCTATAGTTGGTGCATGAGATGATGAAGGTGATTTATGTACTACACTTCACACTTTACTGCTTTACTTTTTAGCCTCATACATTGCCTACTCTTCAATTCATTGAACAATCCTGTCATGTTCCTGCATCATGAATTTTAACCGCTCCTACATAAAAAGTGTATAATTTCTTGAACACATTTGGTGCTGCAGACGCACAGGCTTATGGGTGGAGCACATATTTATGTACATGTATACGCTTATTAATATGTCTGGTTCAGCAATATATTTTTACTACTAGTGAAAAGAAGCTTCCCTATTGATATTTTAATGTATGCTGTACAGGTAACATTTATGCAGAGTATATACTATATATCAAATATTCCTGGAGGTTTCCATAGACTTGTGGTAATGGATGACTCCTGCTTACTAATGATAATCACATGCTCGGTGCAATCATCTTTGTCTTTATATTACATTTCATCCTTTTTTTCTCTCATTCCATGCACTGCAGAAAAGTCTCATTGACTTTTCTATTTAGCTTTTTTACTATAATGGAGTGGGAAAGTTTTTTTCTGTCAGAGCTTTGCCATATCCACAATCATCTTTCTGAGATGTTCTCTAAAGTGCCAGTGTGTTAATAATAAGTCCTCTTTCAGGGATCTTTCACAGTGAATAGCGAACATGTGCTGTCCATGGTCTTGTCCATGGTGTGTATTCACACATCAGTGGCTTTCCACACACCGTGGGTCTGTGGCGACACCATGAAATTATGCCGTATTTTGGTCTGTGATTACGGAGCCCTCACGCACATTATAGTCTATGGGTCAGTGAAAATCACTGACATCACTTGGATACCATTGTGTTTGGTCCATAGTTTTCACTGATTATTGTTAGGAGATAATATGGAAATTATTTTTGTAGACTAGCTGTGTCCCTGGAATACGAATGACACACATGGACCAAACACGGATCCTTCACGAACATCTTCACAGATGAACCAATCACCATCTTTTCATGGATGTCATCACAGACAGGGACGTGTGAAAGAGGCCTAAATCTCATGATAATAGGGAATTGGGGTCAATCACACAAATGGCTAAAAGCCAACACAATTTTACTGAGACTTTATCCCCATGTAGAGTAAATATGAACATAAACTGAGTATATCCCAATTCCTGCAAGACTATATGACACTGACTGACAATTCCTGATCTATAGGGATAACTTTTCAGCAGTCTCTCATCATTAAAGTCAGGATCAGGGCTCATGCACACAAACATATTTGCTTTCTGTGCCCGTTCCTTTATTTTTTTTCATTTCAATGGGTACGCAAAAAAAATTGAAGTTACTCAGTGTGCATTACATTTCTGTATGTCCGTTCTGCAAAAAAAATGTCCTATTACTGTCCGCATTATGGACAAGGATAGGACTGTCCAATTAGGGGCCAGCTGTTCCGTTCCGCAAAATATCGATTGCATACGGATGTCATCCGCAAAATACATACGGGCGTGTGCATGAGCCCTTACACTGACAGATATCACCTATGTATAGATAACACAGGATTTAAAATTCACAATGGGTGATACAGTAATTACAGCCCACCTCCTCCCCTTCCCTGCACAATGGCCTCTGCACAGGTCATAGAACATGTCAAGAGAACTCTCACATGGAAGACAATGGGGGAGATTTACCAAGACTAGCATTCCGATACGCCAGTGTTGATCCTCCTGTTCTGTAGTAAGATTTGCCTAATTTAGGAAGAGGCCGAGGCATTATGCACATATCTGGCACTCCATCTGGCAAAAACTCAAATATACGCCAGTTTCTGGAGTAACTTATACTAAATCTGGTGGACCATGCTAAGCCCCCTTTAGAAAAGTGTTGAGAAGCTCAAAACATCACAAATTAAGGAGCAAATATGGCATGGACCATAATTTTTTTCGACTTATCACGTAACAATAGTGGCGTGAAAACATTCATAAATGCCCCTCAATAAGTCATCTCCAGACTAAAGGTCCCTATGGCCCCCTTCTCCATGTTTAGGTGGATGTCCAGAAAATAGAACAAAAAAAAATCTATAGTAAACAATAAAAAGAGATTAGAATATGATGTTGATCAGTATCTGGCTTTAATTTGTAAAACAAATCTAAGTGATACATTCCCTTTAGAAGACCTTGATGGAACCACGAGACTTCCCATTGATAACCCACTGCTCTATATGCGACTATTCCTACATGTTTAAATGCCAATAAAATCCATTCAGATGTAAATCGTGGTGGTATCAATATCTCAGGGATTTTCATATCCATACTCTCTATGAGGAGCACACCGTATTTTTCGGCTCACAAAAAAATACAACATTTTGAAGGTAACGGCAGAAAAGCAAATATGTCAGTGAGAATAGACATTATCCATTTGCATGAGTTGCATGGAGCCGATTCCAAATGTAATAAATTCAGCTTTTCCATTTAAAGGCAACACTAAATTTAACATTTTAAAAATACATTTAGAAATACATTTCAAAAATCGCCATTTCTATCTCGCCTATTATCAATTGAAGGTAAGAGATGCGTGAAGCTAATGTGGAGTGTGTAATGAGTTTCACCACTGACTCCATCTTGAAGATACACAGTTACAGGAAACAGATAATGCATCTCTCTACAGCTTTCATTTCACAAAAATGAGGTTACCACTTTATCCAGAGAAGGTTAGCTGTATTTTCCAGAGCAAGCGGCACATTCCTGCAACGGCTTTAAGTAATAGTGTCTGAATGATGTATATCTACCATTACAGGCAATATCCAGAAAGGGTATTAGAATGTCAACTTATGTCATTAGTGTCAACTTTCTATTGAATAAGGAAAATATTTATGCAAATGGATAACTTTCCAATCCCTAATTTAAATAAAACCTTTGTATAAAGAGAGAGAGCTTATCTGTCCATTAGCACTAATCCGAGCCTTCGTGGCTAGGGACATCACTCTCACAGATTATACATGAGGCGGCGGCGGCGGGGCGGTAATTTGAGGTTAATGGTGGGTTATCATTCTCGTCTTATGGGTGTTGATGCACAGAGAGGACATATATTAATTCAGCATGTTTATATCCCTTGATGTAAAGTGAAGATTAACAGTTCTCTATTGAGCCAGCTACCTATTTGGCACAGTGCTTCTGAAATAGCTGTCCCCACAATTAGCTTTTCAAGTAGAAGTGTTCAAGCACATTTATTCATATCTGTACAATAATCCTATAGACAACCCAAATTGTCCTCCTCTAACCCCATCTTTTCCCGTCACACATTGCTCCGCTGCTGCAGTTGACAAGGATCGGCATACACTAGATTAGATTTTCACTGTTTTTGCTGGCTTCAATCTTGAAAAAGCTCGTTTTCCACTTTTTGTTCATCTAAGGTTACTTGAGTGTGTTCAAGTACCTTGAATGAACAAAAAGTGGAAAACAAGCGTTTTAAAGATTGGAAGCAGCAAAAACAGTGAAAATGTAATCTAGCGCATGCTGATCCCTGTCAAGTGCAGCAGCGGAGCAATGTGTGATGGGGACAGATGAGGTTAGAGGAAGATGCTTTGGGATTTATGTATCTATAGGATTATTGTACAAATATGAAAAAATTTTAATCAGCGTTTGAACAGTGTTATATGCCTCTAAAACCAAGCTGTTTTCAATTGCACTGTGTGAATGAGATTTTATAAAATCCTATTTACTACAGTCTACCATCCAGACAGGGCAGTAAATTATTGCTGCAACAAAAAAATATACTGAGTGTGCAAATGCCTCAATTCAGCCCTCATTATTTAAATTTTTTATAATATTTTTATATTCTCTTTTACAGACCACAAGAAGCCTATCACTGCCATTAGAGATGAGCAAAGTATTTAAAAATTTTATTCTGCTTCTTTGCCGAATTAAAAAAAACTTTGCTTCATGATGAATTACTTCGTCATGAAGCACATTTCTTTGTAAGTAGTGGGTGCAGGGACAGGAAGCGGCGATTGCACCGCTCCCTGTAATTGTACCCCTCAGATGCCGCGATCTGACAGTAATAACTCAGTATATTCAAAAGTAAGCTCCAGCTTGCCTGTACCTTTTTTGTACAAGACGCGCACGGTTGTAGTCTGACTCCCGACCTTTTGTAATCCATAAAGTAAAAACCAGCACTGTTCTTAAAAGCTGTGACAATCCTTTATCCTTAAGTTACAGCAAGTGGTAAAATAAAAAATAAAATAAAAATCATACTTACCTCTGTTTAATAGCGAAGAGTAGTGATGGATGAACATCATCCGGGTTCGTGCGGACCCCAATCACTTTAGTGGCAGGCGAACCTGAAAAACCTTCAGGTCATATTTGCAGCCAGCAAACACTTACTAGAAGTACACAGATAGTCCACAACATGGACAGTGTTATACCAGAGGGGGATCATTGGCAAAAATTCCCACAAATAATATGTATTTTTTTCAGAGGCCATTTTTATGTGTCTTAAAGGGAAACTCTCAAAAATGTGCCCTGCTGGAGCCTAGAAAAATTATATTTTTGATGTATACAAATGTGCAGCACTTCACGTTTTTGTATCCTGCAGAGTTCATTTAAAAAATGCATACGTTAACGTACATTGTACGGCATCAGTCTTAGGCATCTGTTAAGGCATACATTTTTGCTATGCATTAAATGGATGGCAAAAATAGGATGTGAACCCAGCCCTAGTGTCAGAATTAGCACCAGTACACAGCGGAGCAGCGTGGCAGAGAGGGGAGGCCGCCATGTCCTGACAGAGTGCTACCTGGTCCCGGTGGTCAGGGATGAGGACTGTGCTTCCCAAGGATCCTTTTCTACTGGGAAATACAGGGCACAGTATAAAACACTAGAATCTATATAATATAAAGATATTATCCCTACCCATAAATAATAATACAAACCGGATTCCCAAAAAGTTGGGACACTATACAAATCGTGAATAAAAACTGAATGCAATGATGTGGAGGTGCCAACTTCTAATATTTTATTCAGAATAGAACATAAATCACGGAACAAAAGTTTAAACTGAGAAAATGTACCATTTTAAGGGAAAAATATGTTGAATCAGAATTTCATGGTGTCAACAAATGCCAAAAAAGTTGGGACAAGGCCATTTTCACCACTGTGTGGCATCTCCCCTTCTTCTTACAACACTCAACAGACGTCTGGGGACTGAGGAGACCAGTTTCTCAAGTTTAGAAATAGGAATGCTCTCCCATTCTTGTCTAATACTGGCCTCTAACTGTTCAATCGTCTTGGGCCTTCTTTGTTGCACCTTCCTCTTTATGATGCACCAAATGTTCTCTATAGGTGAAAGATCTGGACTGCAGACTGGCCATTTCAGTACCCGGATCCTTCTCCTACGCAGCCATGATGTTGTGATTGATGCAGAATGTGGTCTGGCATTATCTTGTTGAAAAATGCAGGGTCTTCCCTGAAAGAGATGACGTCTGGATGGGAGCATATGTTGTTCTAGAACCTGAATATATTTTTCTGCATTGATGGTGCCTTTCCAGACATGCAAGCTGCCCATGCCACACGCACTCATGCAACCCCATACCATCAGAGATGCAGGCTTCTGAACTGAGTGTTGATAACAACTTGGGTTGTCCTTGTCCTCTTTGGTCCGGATGACATGGCGTCCCAGATTTCCAAAAAGAACTTTGAATCGTGACTCGTCTGACCACAGAACAGTCTTCCATTTTGCCACACTCCATTTTAAATGATCCCTGGCCCAGTGAAAACGCCTGAGCTTGTGGATCTTGCTTAGAAATGGCTTCTTCTTTGCACTGTAGAGTTTCAGCTGGCAGCGGCGGATGGCACGGTGGATTGTGTTCACTGACAATGGTTTCTGGAAGTATTCCTGAGCCCATTCTGTGATTTCCTTTACAGTAGCATTCCTGTTTGTGGTGCAGTGTCGTTTAAGGGCCCGGAGATCACGGGCATCCAGTATGGTTTTACGGCCTTGACCCTTACGCACAGAGATTGTTCCAGATTCTCTGAATCTTCGGATGATGTTATGCACAGTTGATGATGATAGATGCAAAGTCTTTGCAATTTTTCGCTGGGTAACACCTTTCTGATATTGCTCCACTATCTTTCTGCGCAACATTGTGGGAATTGGTGATCCTCTACCCATCTTGGCTTCTGAGAGACACTGCCACTCTGAGAAGCTCTTTTTATACCCAATCATGTTACCAATTGACCTAATTAGTGTTAATTGGTCTTCCAGTTCTTCGTTATGCTCAAATTTACTTTTTCCAGCCTCTTATTGCTACTTGTCCCAACTTTTTTGGGATTTGTTGACACCGTGAAAATTTGAATCAACGTATTTTTCCTTTAAAATGATACATTTACTCGGATTAAACGTTTGATCTGTCATCTACGTTCTATTACAAATAAAATATTGACATTTGCCATCTCCACATCATTGCATTCAGTTTTTATTCACAATTTGTTTAGTGTCCCAACTTTTTGGGAATCCTGTTTGTACAATTAGGTGGTTATTTATTATATAGAAATACATCTATGTTAGGCGTATTTCTGACACAGATTGTGGCACAAATGTCCTTAGCACCGCAATCTGCATATTTTGGTGGCGGATATATGTGGGCTGTCATGAGGAAATTCAATTACACATGGTCATCACAGGTGTTGAATTCCTTCGAGATCCATGCCTTATTCATTTTTAAAAATGAGAGGTAGTGCACA
Organism: Bufo gargarizans; assembly: GCF_014858855.1. NCBI lineage: Eukaryota > Metazoa > Chordata > Amphibia > Anura > Bufonidae > Bufo > Bufo gargarizans. The sequence continues at coordinate 603,351,249 of NC_058082.1, forward strand.
CTGTCGTGAGCTAGGCGAGTGCGCTCATCGATGACGATCCCCCCTGCTGTGCTGGAAGCGGTCATTAGCATTTTCACTATATGCTCTGGCAGGGGTCAGAGGCCATATGAATTGATTCCGGAGGATCCCCACCCCTGTCATAGACGCTCTGAGATCTTTAATGCACAGATCTTTAGTGGTGCTGCTGAAAGGGCATGTGTGAAATTTCAGGACCAGGCATTGGAGCAGTGAGGTCCTGGCCCTGTCACTGGGAGGGGGAGTGGCAAATGGGAGAAGCGGAGGTGAAGCAGTGCTCTGGGGGACTAAGCCAGCCCATTGGTGCTCTGAGCCCCCCATTTGCATATAACTAAATGTAATTGGTGAGATTGCAGAGAAAAATGGCTCATTGTAGTCAAAAAGATTAACCCTACTAGGCAGTGTGCCTGGTTTAATAAGGTTGAACATGGTGACTTTAGGTTTAGGCTCTGTTTACATCTGTGTCATGGTTTATATCCATCACATGATAGATGCCAACAGTGCCTGAAAGACCTTTTTGATGGAGTCCCTTGAGTGTCCTTATAGAGGCGCCATCAGGACAATGATGTAGACATAGCCTTATACTGCACTATCATGGTTAGGGGTCATTCACACAACCGTATCTGTTTTGCCGTCAGCAAAACTTGGATATTGTCAGTTTGCGATTTGCATTTTCATGCAAATCTTTTCATTGCAGCTTATTTCCATGTATGCTTCACTTCTGGTTTTGTTTGAAAATCACTGATGGAAATCACTGAACAAACACTGACTGTGTCAAAGTGATCTAAAATTGCGCTTACATAATACAAGTATCTTAGGCTAAGTAAAAAGGCAATAATAATATAGGTAAGGTAGCACTTAGACACATGGAAAGTGGCCTTTAGAAGGATGACAAGTAAAAGTATATTTTATGAAAAATACATTTACATTGTAGTCGGTGAAGGTACTATTAGAAAAAGAAATGATAGAAAGCCATTAAATTCTCCAGAAAAAAAAAAACCTTTCATAAAAGGAATTTACATACTAAGTTCAACCCCGAACATTATTCTGTAGTTTACACACATATTACACGTAAGATAACTTGTCAAATATTTTTATTATGTTTTAGTTAGAGATGAGTTAATCCATTCTAAAATAAAAGTAAATAAAAAATTTCCCAAAACTTCAGCTTCCAAATGAAGCCAAAGATATGGAGATTTAATTTGGGCAAATTTCACAAAATGGGATTTGTCATTTTACACATCAAATTCATGTAAAATGACAGTACAGCACATTAGTGAGGATAAGAGATGAGCGAATATATTCGCAGATTTTTTAGGCATCAAATCGAACCAGAATCTTTTCTGGTTCGATTCGGACAAATCTTGTAAAATGGCGCCCAGCTAGACCAGACGTTGTATCAGACCAAGGGGATGGGCGAGGGAAAATGAAAAAGATAGGAGCTTTTCATTTAAAAAATTGTGTTTTAGCGGACTAGAAGGGGTAATATACCAATCTCCAGGGCATTTAGAGACACTTAGGTTCGGAACCAATAGATTCTGACCTGAAATTTGTGAACAATTCGGCAAATCCGAAACAAACCAAATCTTGGAAGATTCGTTCATCTCTTGAAGATAGAGGATCACATGACTCTGGGTACTGGATGGCCATAATGCCTTGCAGTCAGTCTTACAGCCAATCAGGAATGACAATATAAACATGCGCTACATGCGCTATGTAAGGTCTCAGAGACACCAGCTTGTCCACTGATGTGACAGGACACAGGATGTCTCTGTCAGTCACAGCAATTCAGACATACAAGACAGTGCGTTTAGGGTCTTACAGGGACAGCGTGAAGGATTAGAAGGATACATCTAGTTGGGTAGATTTAATTAATTGATAGAAAGCGCAATAAGCACAGGGTCAGTTAGTGTACTGTGTATGTTACAGGGCTGGAGCTGTTCACATTCATACAGACTGCTGCACTGCACATCAGTTTTTAAAACTACAGTTCTACAGATGAGCAAATTGTTTTGTATGAATAAAATATGTTAAAAAAATCATCCTCCTGGGGCGGACTCTGCTGCTCAAGAGACTCCACTTTCCCCCTTGATTGATAGGGCCAGAAATCTCGCCTGACCCTTTCTATCTCATGCTTGCGCCATTGTGCAGCACTTGAGGCTCAGCTGCTGATACCTGAACAGAGCAGATGACGACAGTGACTGTGTTACTACACTTAAGGCTACACCCGGACGTTATAGGCACATGCACAGTTGTCATCTGCGGTGCTCAGGTAGCAGTAACAGAGCCTCTGCCCTTGCACCACTGCTCAGATCAACGGTGCAGGTGCCAGACTGGCAGCTTATTTTTGAGTGAATTCATTTTGTATGAATCAGTTCACTCATCACTATACAGTACCCTTACTACTGATCATCATAGTTGCACTGCACATTGTGCAATTACACATTTTTCCCCCAAAAAGCTGTTGCAAAGTACATTTCATATAAATATGTGTACAATAAGCACGCTTTCCAGCAACAACATCAGGATATATTTGTCCCACAGGCTGTGTCAGATTTATTTTAAAAAAACATGGTGCACAGTTTCTTCAATTAATAATAATAAGTGCACAATAACCATATTTTACAGCATCTTGGTCAGTGTATATTTCACCTGCACATTCTATTTAATTGTGCATTTTTTTCCACTAGCTTTACTCAGCCACAAGTCTCCTGACTTGTCTGTCAGGTTCCATACTGCATTGCTGTTGCTCCCGAAAAAGGAATAATCTTTGAAAGATTGATCAGAACAAGCCACAAATTTTTTCAATATTACTGTGTCTGTGAAAATAATGGGAGGCATCTACCTACAATAATAGAAAACTTTTTGGCCATTTGTATTTTTTTTTTTAAAAGCCATAACAAAACAGACAGTGTTATTAAACAGGATGTTTGTTATCAGCATCAACCAAGCGTATACCTATATATGATGCTGTCACTTTAATAGGGTTGTCTCCACTTAGACATTGGTGGCATATTGTTAGGATATGCCACGAATGTCAGATAGCTGCAGGTCCCTATCTCCTTAACGGGCCCTCAAAAGTGAAGGAGGGCACTCGGCTATTTTCTGAAGTCCCATAGAAAATAATGGAGCACTCACTATGCAAATGCTGTTACTGCTCAATTTACTTCTATGGGGATGCAGAGGATAGCCAAGCCAGTGCTTTGCTATTTTTAGCAGTCCCATAGAAATTAATGGAGGGCTGGCCGCGCATGCACGGCTGTTCTTTGCTCACTTTGCGGATCCCATTCTGAAGATAGGTGCCATTCCCAGATGTAGGAACTACACTTATAAGACATTGGTGGCATATCCTAACGATATGCCACCAATGTCTAAGTGGAGACGACCAGTTTAGGTTTGATAAAGCTGTCTAGGGAGTTAAATACCTTAAAAGTAGTTGCATACAGTCCAAGGAGACCCCAAAATGTCATACACAACTTTTCAGGGTAATCTAAACACTTCTGATTTGAATCAAATTTATTCATAATTCGATTCATTCCTAATTGAATCTTTCAACCAATGGATTAAAATCGGACCAAAAACAAATGTTACAAATTGTGCTCATCCCTAGTTATAGTATTCCTCTGTACTAGTGTAGTGTCCCACTAGGTAAATTTGGGCACTACACAAGGGTCAATTGGGCCACGTGGTTCTGCTACTCCTAAGGGACAGTGGCAGTGTATTTCTCAGTCCATTTTAATGCATTTTTAATATGTATTCATGTTTATTTCTTCCCTGTGATGTGTGCAGGCCTATTAGGGTGTAGTTAATCATCCTAGACACTAGAGGGGGATAGGGAAAACCTAGTATATATATTTAGGCCCAGACAGGGAGGGTGAGTCTGTGTAGTCAGGAGTCTGTATGAAGACAGAAGTGAGAGGGCACCTTAGCCAGAGACAAGCTGAGGGCCTCCTCCTGACATGCAGCTAGACGGCCCAGGCTTCTAGCTGCCACCAGGAGGCTAGTGGAAGGATTCTAGCCCGCCTGAAGTTCTTGAGCCTGAGTTAGCTCAGAAGATTCACCCCAGGAGAAGGGTTTGCCTCCTGGGAGAAACCTGCAGTTCCCACAGAGCACCAAGCAGAGCAGAAGAGTATTCCAGCCAGACAAGTAAGCTGAAGGGCAGAAGGATTGTTAACCTAAAGCAAGGGATATATACCTGAGGAAGTTTGTTACCAAGGATAAAGCCAGCATTAGGGCATACGGGCCTTGGGATTGAGACAGCCAGGAGTTCTGAGGAATAGTGCACAGGATTTCTGAGGAAAAGTGCAGCCTGGTCTGTAAGTGATGTTTTTACCCTCTGAGTATCTTGCAAAGAACAGTGTACCTGCCATTATTGTTTAAGCCTGCTTATAACTGCTGCTGCCATGTGGAACTGAACTCAGACTGTATAAAGTTAACTGTTTTCAGTAAAGGAAGTATGGTTCACAACAACAACCTGTGTTCCTCACTTATTACTACTATAAATCGGCAAAGGGACCTTGCCCCAGGCACATTAAACATCTGCAACATCCAGGGCACCTCACCCACCATCAGGCCTGGTCCCTATACATTGAGAGTGCCCCATGGGACTTCTGTGCCAGCCTCTCCATCACTGCTGTAGGCCTGCCCAGGGTCTCTCTACAAACCGTGAGTAACCCAGACCAACCCTCATTTGCCTATTAACCGTGACCTCACATCGCAATACCCTCCGGGTACTGCACTAGTGTTGAGCAAATCAAAGCATCCAAAGTTAATCCGAATTTTTCTAAATGTCGCTCATGTCTACTTACTACATTAGATATTATATTTTACTATTGTACAGAGTGATCTCACAATCCTGAAGGCTGCTGAGCTTACATCTACCACCACAAAGTTTGGGGAGTCATTTATTATGCTGAAATATGCCTTATACCGATTTCTCCCTGGTCTAAAATTGTGAGCATGGCATGGGCGGTCTAAATGTAAGACAGCTAGGAAGCTGTCTTGCATTTAGGCTTCATGCACACAAACGTATTTTTTTCCTTTTACGTTACGTTTTTTGCGTTCCATATACGGACCTTATATGGAACAATTCATTTCAATCGGTCCGCAAAAAAACTGGAATGTACTCCGTATGAATTCCGTTTCTGTATTTAAATTTTTCCGTTTCGTTCAAAGATAGAACATGTCCTATTATTGTTCGCATGACTGACAAGGATAGTACTGTTCTATTAGAGGCCAGATGTTCCGTTCTGCAAAAAACAGAATGCACACGGATGTCATCCGTATTTTTGCGGACCGCAAAACACAAAAAAAAGCAATACGGTCGTGTGCAATAGGCCTTAGAACTGGTGCTAGATGTGCCAAAGTTATGGAGAAGTCTCTTCATAACTTCAGCAGATCCTCTGCCAACTATGGGGCTTTATTAAGACTGGCGTCTAAAACATCGGTCTTAATAAATGTGCCCCTTTATTTTTTAATTAGCATTCAGAAAAGTGAATTCTTTACACCAGACACTGCACCGTAATTTGATGTAGACATGCAAATGTTCCCAAAAGGCATTAGTGCAGAACAGATAGCTGTCCAGAATTACTAATGTGTCTAAAATCTGCCTTTGGTTCAATTTGGCACAACTAGATTTTCCACTCTTTTTTCCCAACTTGCTCGAAAATCAGGAGGCTTTGTAGCAAGTTTACACCATTTATAGGATTGGCCAGACAACTTTCTGCCTTTAGTCGCAATTTTTGCACAACTCTAACAACCCTTCTTTAGAATGGTGTTCATACTGTAGAGCAGTAATGGCTAACCTTGGCACTCCAGCTGTGATGAAACTACGACTCCTAGCATGCTCCATTTATTTCTATATAGTTCTGAGAGCAGCCAAGCAAGGGGGGCATCTTGGGAGTTGTAGTTTTACCACAGCTGGAGTGCCAAGGTTAGCCATCACTGCTGTAGAGGAACACATGCTGTAAGAGCCACCTGACAGACCAGTATAGTGAGTGTGCTGAGACTAACAGGGTCTTCAAATTGTTTTGTCATGTTACTTCAGTTGATATTTTGCACTCCTGTCCTTCTAGAGCCGGGATCTCAAACTGCGGCCCTCCAGCTGTTGCAAAACTATAACTCCCAGCATGCCCGGACAGCCTACAGGTATCAGCCTACAGCAGGGCATTGTGGGAGTTGTAGTTTTGCAACAGCTGGAGGGCCACAGTTTGAGATGCCTGTTCTAGAGTATCTATATTGCACACCCCTTTGTAGCCAAGTATGACATTTTGGACAGGTTTCTTGGGAAATCATGTGCACAGTATTCCTTGGAACAAAGAGGATAAATGATACAAGTTATTAAGCTTTCTGATTCATTACAAAATTCATAATTAGAGCAGGAAGAAAAAGGAGGATTCTTCTTTTAGACATTGAATTCTTCTGCAACAGATTAATGAGCTGAAAATGCCTGAGGGTTAGAGCAATGGCAATGCCAAGCTGGGTGATGTGCCAGCATTCGGTGCCCGCATTGTCATCAGGCAGATGAATCCAAGAACACTGGGCATGAATTTTGACATACAAGTCCTAAAAGCAAAATCAAGCATTTCTTCCATTTATAAAAAATAAAAACGTACTGAATTCAATACTGACCTTTCCACATAAAATAGGAGAATTGTTTTACTTTTACAAAAATATAGTTTTTTTGTGTACATACAATATTCAAAGACCCAAAAATACTAATCCTATAAATGGCGTAAACTGTCTAGACCTGCACTACATATCACAGTGTCTCAGGGTAGATCGAAATGTGCTCCAGGGGCAACAGACACTGTTGACTACTGCTATACCAACTGTTCGTTGGCTTACTTTGAGACAGAATTTCATGCCAGAATTGTGGCACAATTTTGGTGCTGTCTGCAGATGATTTGCTGGATTATTTAATATCCGAGTCATGTCTCAAGGTGTATGTAAAGGGTCGAACATTGACTTATACGATAGCTGCCTTACATCTGGTGGCATTAGAGGCAGAGCTTGTTAGGATCTCATTTGTATCCCTTTCTTCACACAATTTTGGTGCATCTCAGGCCACTCCTTTTCTTGTGAAGCTCCGAATCTTTCTGATAAGCCCCACACCCTTTTCAAGCAAGTTGGAAAAAAATATAGAAACCCTAGTTGTGCCAAACTGTGTCACCTGTTAGACAGATTGTTAGTAAATTAGTCAATCTGGGCCAATATATACAGTTGAGTCACATTATTATGACCCCTTCATACTTGCAACATAGGCAGCGTGTAGCTCACGAAGGTAATCATGTCATGAGCTGGCATTGTGGGTATATAAGGTGTCTGAACACATATCCGTCTATACCTGCTGTCACTGGTAAAAGGGGATATTTATCAGAGTTGCAAAAAGGGATGATTACTGGCTTTCTGGCCATGGGTGACAGTATTTCTGAAGCAGCGCAGTTTGTAAAATGCTTCTGTGCTGCTGTGGTGAAAGTGTATTGTGAGTGGACAAATGGCACCATTGTGAATAAGTGACAGTGGAAACTGTGGAACACCACGTTCTATTGATGTGAGAAGTGAACGTTGACTACGAAGGTGAGCAAGGACATACCAACATGCTACAGTGGAGCAAATGGTTGCCTTCTTCGATGAGTCACATTTTCTGCTTCATTGAACGGATGGATGTTGGCTTGTCAGGCGAGAAGCAATTGCTGTAAAAACACAAGTTGGTGGTGGCAATGTTATCGTCTGTGGAATATTTTTGTGGCATTCTCTGGGTCCTCTCAACCGATTTGGGTATGAATCCATCCTTGCAGATCACTTACATCCATGTATGATTGTCTTCTCTGGGGCGGATTGGATCTTCTAGCAAGACAATGTAACGAGTGACACGGCTAGAAATGTCCAACATTTGTTGGAAGAGCATGACCAAGACTTCCAAGTACTACCCTGGCACCCTAATTCTAAAGACTTGAACCCAACTGAACATCTGTGCCTCGATTTCCGTGTCAACTCCATGGATCCTCCTCAAGCACCCTCCAGCAACTGTGGGATGCTCTGCAGTAAGTATGGCTCCTACCAGGGCCTTATTGAGTCACTCCCAGCCCGTTTAGCTGCTGTCTGTGCTGCACACAGCGGTTACTCTATTTAAATAAGGCTTTTAAAAGACTCAACATCAATGTTGTTCACATAATTACTCTACACCAAAATATACATCTCAACATAAAAAAGTATTCAAACATACATATCCTCTGTGTATCCATACTTTAATAGCCCAAATGCAATCCAAAAGAGATATACCGTTGACTGTGTTTGTTCTCCTTTATGACAGCAACTGTTTTTGGAGAATAGTATAGAATCATAAATTACAAAAAACAGTACATTAAAAAACACCCATTATATGCAAAGTATCATCCCTATACACCCACACATTTAACAAAAATGTAAATGGAAAATATATTTTCTAGTATAGTTTTCTAGTTCTAGTATAAAGAAACAAAGTTGAAGAAGAATACAGGGTCGTCATCCTGGACTACTGCAAGCTATCCTTCACCACTCTAGTTAGTAGGTCTTAGGCTACTCATAGGTGCTCACCAGAGCCCGTTGGGAGGCTGGTTGAACTTGGCTGCTAGAGATCCAGGTTATATCTGTGAAGTAAGAAAACAGGTGCAAGCTAACAGGAGGCAGACTTATCAGATGCCAAGGTGTAGCAGGAGAGTAAAACAAGCTGGAATCTGAGCCAGGAAAGTCAATAAAAGCCAAAACAGCAGACAAAGGGTTAAACCAGAAACAAGAAGAGTAGTCAAAGCCAAGAGAAACAGTAAAAACCTAATCAGTAGATAAGGGGCCAATCCAGAATCAGACCAAGGTCAGTACACAAGACAATCCAACATAAATAAAGCATTGCACTGAGCACACAGAACAAACAGGAGCCAGGACCAAAATCACAGGCAAAACAAAGTCAGCAGAAAGCTTAACTCGTACCCCCCACCCCCACCTCCCTCCTGGTTCTAGTATTGGACACTCTTGTTTGGCTCGGTGTCCAGGCTCACGGTCAGTTTGACCAACAAGGGCCTGTTTAGTTGGCAGATCAACCCTCCTAATGGCCATGTACAGGATCACAACTAGATTATTTCATGATGCGTAGAAACAAAATGTAGTATGAACATGGGCTTTACACTAACGCAAGTAGTCAGAAACCAACTGGGTCCTTCAGAGCATTCGAAAATAACAGTGGAGTTACAAAAACTATAGTACATACCTTTCAAATGACTCTTCTCAGAGACCACCACTTATTTATTTCCTGATCCTTTTACCAGCTACGTATTCATAGCATAATGTATAAAATGAGTACTTAATGGATAGTGACTCACAAATGACCATAGCACAGAGGTAGATAAATTGCTTTATAAATGTCTTGCAGTGAACCACTAATTACATGAGAGATGCATATGTAACTGCAGGGTTTACACACCTCGGGCAAAGCTCGCCCATGGCCTCTCCATGTATGAAGACATATGAAGCTGTCAGTACCACAGGAGATCCGTCAGAAACACACTAATAATCTTCATTGCTAGTGGTGTTTGTGCTTGAAATCAATTTATTATCAGCTAGAAAAGTGCCTGGAAGGATCTAACTATGACTTGTATTAAAAAATGGCTTTTACAGTCAGGTCCATAAATATTGGGACATGGACACAATTCTAATTTTTTTTGTCTCTATACACCAACACAATGGATATGAAGTGAAAAGAACAAGATGTGCTTTAACTGCAGACTGTCAGCTTTAATTTGAGGGTATGTATATCCAAATCAGGTGAACGGTGTAGGAATTACAACAGTTTGCATATGTGCCTCCCACTTGTTAAGGGACCAAAAGTAATGGAACAATTGGCTTCTCAGCTGTTCCATGGCCAGGTGTGTGTTATTCTCTCATTATCCTAATTACAATGAGCAGATAAAAGGTCCAGAGTTCATTTTAAGTGTGCTATTTGCATTTGAAATCTGTTGCTGTCAACTCTCAAGATGAGATCCAAAGAGCTGTCACTATCAGTGAAGCAAGCCATCATTAGGCTGAAAAATAAAACAAACCCATCAGAGAGATAGCAAAAACATTAGGCGTGGCCAAAACAACTGTTTGGAACATTCTTAAAAAGAAGGAGCGCATCGGTGAGCTCAGCAACACCAAAAGACCCGGAAGACCACGGAAATCAACTGTGGTGGATGACCGAAGAATTCTTTCCCTGGTGAAGAAAACACCCTTCACAACAGTTGGCCAGTGAATACAGAGGGTTCACCACAAGATGTAAACCATTGGTGAGCCTCAAAAACAATAAGGCCAGATTAGAGTTTAAAGCCTTCACAGTTCTGGAACAACATCCTATGGACAGATGAGACCAAGATCAACTTGTACCAGAGTGATGGGAAGGGAAGAGTATGGAGAAGGAAAGGAACTGCACATGATCCTTAGCATACCACCTCATCAGTGAATCATGGTGGTGGTAGTGTAATGGTGTGGGCATGTATGGCTGCCAATGGAACTAGTTCTCTTGTATTTTTTGATGATGTGACTGCTGACAAAAGCAGCAGGATGAATTCTGAAGTATTTCGGGCAATATTATCTGCTCATATTGGCAAGTTATATAACAAAAGTCAGAAAGTCCAAATACAGGCTTTAGGCGGCCTGTTCCCCTGACACACAGGCCTCAGCTCTCCAGCCCAGCACATGCCTCAGATCCCAGCACACAGACATGGCTTCTGAGCCCAACTGCCTACTTAACCCCTTAGTTAAGGCTGAACCAGACTGGGAGTTTTTAAAAGCCTCAGGAATCTTTTGCAGGTGTTTAGAGTTAATTAGTTGATTCAGATGATTAGGTTAATAGCTCGTTTAGAGAACCTTTTCATGATATGCTAATTTTTTGAGATAGGAAATTTGGGTTTTCATGAGCTGTATGCCAAAATCATCAATATTAAAACAATAAAAGACTTGAACTACTTCAGTTGGTGTGTAATGAATCTAAAATATATGAAAGTCTAATGTTTATCAGTACATTACAGAAAATAATTAACTTTATCACAATATGCTAATTTTTTTAGAATGACCTGTATATACAGTGACAAGAGATGAGCAAATTTCTCAAAAACTCGATTCAGGTGGTTCGCCAAATTTTTGGAAAAAATTCAGTTCGATACAGATTTATTTGTGGCGAATCACGTTAAAAAACGGCTATTTCCTGGCTGCAGAGAGCCTTTATAGTGGTGTAGAACACTGTGCCTTGCAGTAACATGCATAGGGAGTCTGCTTTGGTAGTGAAAAAATAATAGTCAGTATGACATGCAGATGACAGGCTTCGCTCTTAGAATCACTGCACACTTCTCTTATTTGGGCAGTTACAGGGCCAAAACTGACCAAATAACTCAAGTGTGAACTCAGCCTTACAGGCGAATGTTTGCGTAAAGTAGAAGCGCACTCCTTTTACATCGTCATCAGCTGCTTCCACATAGATGCCTACAGAACCTGTTCTATTAAACGCTTATACAAGTAGAGCCAGGGTGAAAGGGTGTCAGCAGTAAGTTTGCCCTTCCTCTGATCCGTCAGAACAATAACCCCCCAAAAACGGATCCTGTCTGTGGAGCATCCACCTTGTCTCGGTCAGCATTTGGTCAGTAATCTATCAGTTTTGCTAAAGCCAAAAAAAACAGGAGTGGATCCAAAACAGAGATGACATGTGAATGGAATATTGGCATGTCTTCTTTGTTTTGTACCCACTCCTGCTTTTGGCTGCCAAATCATAAGCCAATTCTGATTGTGGATATTCGCTCTGGTAGTTAGGATAAACGGGCGCAGTACAGAGGCAAAATACAAGTTCGTAATTCAAACTTTAGTGTTTATTCACACCTGATGCCAAAAACAAAACATCACTTTTGCAGTGTTGGTGTTACTTCACACCCAATGGCAAGTTAGTATAACAAAAACCACCTTGGTGGCAGTTCTGCCTCAGAAAGTTCAAATACAGGCTTTAGATGGCTTGTTCCCCTGACACACGGGTCTCTGCTCTCCAAGGCCTCAGATCCCAGCACACAGACCTTCTGAGCTCCACTGTCAGACGGAGGTAATCCTCTCCACCTGACAGTGTTGGCTGGTTATATGCCTGTCAAAACCTGGGCTGGAACGTGGGGAGTAGTCACCAACCCAGAACTTTGACTACTCCCAGTAAGAGCCGTCCCGGATCAGCTATTACAGCCATGCTAAGTACCAAGGTGTCAAACAGCAACTGCTGCTGACACATAAAAACCCGCTCTTACTCCACCGAGGCCAGGAACCTCTGTGACACGTACCTATCATCTACGATGATTCCTTGTACCTTCTTACATTATGCAAAATAGGGACCATGTCATGCAATCCTTACAGCTGTTACATAGACAGGATCTGTTGTGTGTCTCATTTTTCCTTCCTTCTGAAGGATCAGAGGAAGGGTCAACTAAATGATGATGTCAGCCAGGCTGAAAGGCAAAATAGTGGCCCAGCCATGAAATAGGGAGGGTGGCAACAGCATGAGAAGACCAAAGAGTGGCCCTATAACATAGTGGTGAGGTGGAAGCAGCTGAGGAGACCACTGAGTAGCCCAATGACAGAGTCTGGAGGTGGTGGCAGCAGCAAAAGGAGGAGGCCACAGGGTGGCACAATGACAGTGTTGAGGTGGCAGCAGCATCATGAGGCCACACAGTGGCAAGGGGACATAGTGTTGTGGTAGCATCAGCATCAGGAGACCACAGAGTGGCAAGGTGACATAGTGTGGAGGTCGCAGCAGCATCAGGAGACCACAGTGGCAAGGCGACATAGTGTGGAGGTGGCAGCAGCATCAGGAGATCACAGAGTGACCAGGTGACAGAGTAGGAGGTGGGTGGCAATACCAGTACCAGCTGAAGATGGTGAGTAAAAGAAGGAGCACTTGGAATCAGATGTGGGGATTCAGGCTGGTGGCAGCATCAGAATAGTACTGTAGCTGAGGCAGGTAGCCAGAAGAAACGGTCTCTTTTGTCAAAGTGTTGGTGTGGCACCATGGATGATCTAGTCTGATGCATCAGGAATTGGTGGGTGGAAATCCTGGCTGATCCATGCCTGATTCATCTTGACAAAGGTCAGTTTCTCTACATTTTGGGTGGACAGACGAGCTATTCTTGGGGTAACTATGGCCCCCGCCACACTAAACACCCGCTCTGATGCCACACTATTGGCCGGCAGAACAGCTTTTCCAGGGCAAACTCTGCCAGTTGCAGCCACAAATCCAGTTTGGCTGCCCAGTAGTCCAGCGGATCTTCAATGTGGGGTGGCATGGGGCTATCGAAGTATGCCACCACCTGTTGGTTTAGGTCCTGCTACAGGTCTAGCTGCTGGTGAGTAGTTTCTTCATTAGGCGGGTAAAGAAAGATGCTCATCAGCGACTCTAGACTCAAGTTGCTGCTGATGGAGCTGGAACTGCTCCACAGGAGCATATAATACTTCTCTGGCTGAGGGAACAGAAAAGGACAGAGGCAGGTTGAGGACAGGTGAGGGCACAGGGCTTGCTCCAGGGCCATGCCAACTAAGGGTTGTGTCTGACGAACCCACCAACTCATGGCTGGGTGTGTCTGATGTCACTTGGGATGAAATGGATGACCGAGTCAACCAATCAAGAATGACACCGGGATCTCAGCCCTCTTACTGCGACTCCTGCTGCCACACCTCGTTACTCTGCTGCGACCTGTGCCTGTGCCAGAAATATTTAGGCCTCTGCCACTCCCCTCTGCAGGGTCTGGCAGTTCTCTGTCTGACATACTGTTAGATCAAATAAATAAATAAATAAATAAATAAAAATAACATTAAAACACCCCAAAAAATTCTGTAATTTTCTCACTTCACCACACAACGGCTAATAAGCCATTTTTTCCCCCAATAATACATGCCAAAAAAGGGCTTTAGAACATATAACTGCACCGCTGAATGGCAAATATATATTTTTTTGCCACTAATACACGCCAAAAAGGGCTGTAATTTGCTCACTTAACCAAACAACGGCAAATACTTTTTTTTGTGCCACTAATACACGCCAAAAAGGGCTTTAGAACACATAACTGCACCGCTGAATGGCAAATAATACAGTGCCTTGCAAAAGTATTCACCCCCTTGACTTTTTTCATATTTTGGTGCCTCACAAGCTGGAATTAACATGGATTGTTTGAGGATTTGCATAATTTAATTTACAGAACATGCCCACAACTTTGAAGATTTTTTTTTTTATTGTGAAGCAAACAACAAATAGGACAAAATAGCAGAAAAAGTCAATGTGAATAACTATTCACCCCCTTAAGGTCAATACTTTGTAGAGCCACCTTTTGCGGCAATCACAGCTCCAAGTCGCTTTGAATAACTCTCTATGAGCTTGCCACATCTTACTACTGGGATTTTTGCCCATTCCTCCTTGCAAAACTGCTCCAGCTCATTCAAGTTGGATGGTTTGCGCTTGTGAACAGTAATCTTTAAGTCTGACCACAGATTTTCTATTGGATTAAGATCTGGGCTTTGACTAGGCCTTTCCCCTTAAACCAGTCAAGTGTTGCTTTAGCAGTGTGTTTGGGGTCATAGTCCTGCTGGAAGGTGAACCTCCATCCTAGCCTCAAATCACGCACAGTGTTACAGGTTTTGCTCAAGAATATTCCTGTATTTAGCACCAGCAATCTTTCCTTCAACTCTGACTAGTTTCCCAGTCCCGGCTGCTGAAAAACATCCCCACAACATGATGTTGCCACCACCATGTTTCACTGTGGGGATGGTGTTCTTTGGGTGATGTGTTGGGTTGGGTTTGCGCCAGACATAGTGTTTTCTTTGATGGCCTAAAAGTTCAATTTTAGTCTCATCAGACCAGAGCACCTTCCTCCATACATTTTGGGAGTCTCCCACATGCCTTTTCGTAAATTGACAACGTGCCTTTTTATTTTTAGCTAAAAGTAATGACTTTCTTCTGTCCACTCTGCCATAAAGCAACACTCTATGGAGCGTACGGCTTATTGTCATCCTATGTACAGATTCTCCAGTCTCTGCTGTGGAACTCTGCAGCTCCTCCAGCGTTACCTTTGGTCTCTGTGCTGCCTCTCAGATTAATGCCTTCCTTGCCTGGTCTGCGAGTTTTGGTGGGCGGACGTCTCTTGGCAGGTTTGCTATTGTGGAACTAGCAAATGAGTGAAATGGTAGGGGGCACTCTACTATCTGATGCCAGATAGACAGTGATGTTGAGGACAGGATTCTAGCATATAGTAATTTATTATAGATAAAAAATATGGTGCTGTCTGTGGTCTACTTTTGTGGGTCACTTAAAATAGACAAAACATGGAGGACAATAGATGAAATACAATGGATAAAATATAACAATGAAACACACAATTTTGCGACAAAAATATAAAAATGTAAAAGATGAACAATAAAAAATAATGAAAAAAATTCACTGGACGCTCCTAATGATTGGTGATATGTTGTATGAACCTGATCATTGGAGCTCTGAAGGCTCTTGATTGGGACATAAGAGTCAGTGAATCAAAAACTTGATTATCGTTCGTTTGCAATATTCAGATAGGCAGGATATGCAGATAGATCAAATATCTCTTGGGTGAGATAAGGTGCTATATATCAGTATATCAGAGGTGGTTATTGCAGGCAGCGTTATTTCCTGATCCCATTGCTCATATTTTTTTATAACCTAACCCTAACTTGTACTTGCCAACAACATTGTCCCTTACTTGTTTGGAGAGTTCCTTGGTCTTCATGGCAGTGTTTGGTTAGTGATGCCTCTTGCTTAGGTGTTGCAGCATTTGGGGCCTTTCAAAAAAGGTGTGTATATGTAATGACAGATCATGTGGCACACAGGTGGACATCATTTCAATAATTATGTGACTACTTAAGGTAATTGGTTGCACCAGAGCTTTTTATGGGCTTTCTAACAAAGGGGGTGAATATATACGCACATGCCAATTTTCTGTTTTCTATTTCTAAACAATTGTTTTATATTATATTAATTGTTATATATATTTTTCTAATTTCTCTTCACCAACTTAGACTATTGTGTTCTGATCCATCACATAAAATTGAGATTAACAAAACATTGAACTTAAGGTTGTAATGTAACAAAATACCAAGAAAAGTCAAGGGGGTGAATACTTTTGCAAGGCACTGTATATATATTTTTTTCACTTATACACGCCACAAAAGGCTTTAGAACATATAACTGCATCACTGAACGGCAAATAATATATATTTTTTTGCCACTAATACACACCAAAAGGGCTTGATTTTCTCACTTCACCACACAACAGCTAATAAGCTCTTATTTTGGCCACTAATACAAGCCAAAAAATGCTTTAGAACATATAACTGCACGCACAATGGCAAATAAGATGTAGAAATATTTCCTTGAAATAAACCCTGTTAATGGCTGTAACAAACACCCCAATAACAAGAGCGGTTTGCTGGAATTACAGAGCTGTATAATGGCCATTTAGATCCACAGTCAGTGCAGCAAGGTGTAATAGGATTGTTCCTATTACCCAGGCTGTAAACTCCTCTACTGAACCCTGTTCTGCTATAATACTGTGGAATGATTCCTCCTCTATATCCTTTTCCGTAACTTCTATACAGCAAAATAAAAGTTTTAAAGTCATTTCTACCACTGTCCCTAGTGCCTGCTGACGTCTCTCCCTGCACTAAGTGCACTGGAAAATGGCTGAATCCACGATGGCTGAGGCTATTTATAGGGCTGTGACATCACAAGGGCTGGCTGGCTGCTGATTGGCTGCATGCATGGCATTGTGGGTGATCCCGCCTTCCCAGAGTTCCTTGCTCCATGTCCTAACACGTGCAGCAGCCATTTTAGGAAAAAATGTGATTCGTTACCACAAAGCATGAGGAAAATCAGATTTGGTGCAAATCGAATTTTTCCTGAAATTTGGATCGAATTCCACTTCGGCAACTTTGATTCGCTCATCTCTAATAGTGACCCAAGATTGATTTTTAAGACACAAAGCTCCAAATTCCCCGCATAGACACAATTTTAAAACATAACTTTACGGCTACATGCAGCTGCCACCAGAGGGAGCATGAGAGCTAACTGTATACTGTTATTATTATTATTATTATTCAGTTTAATGTATGGTCCCTCTAGTGGTGGAGACTGCCGGCAGCAGTATGCATTTATTTAACTTTATGTCTATGTAGAGGATTTGGAGCTCAAAATCTGACCATTATAAATATATATTTAGAAAATGATCAGTACAACATTGCTGTTAAACGGTGGATACAGTTTCAGAAGTTGATCGGGGCACTTCTATGACACACTTATGCAAGTGTTGTTTAAATAAGTTACATAAGCATAATCTTCAAGAAAAGAATGGAGAATAAACTGTGGAGAAAATTCTTCTAAATCTACTGCTAAACACTAACTCGCTGGATGCCCCTTTAAAGATAACTGTGTGCGCTGGCTGCTGCCAAACAAATAACACCGAAAATGTCAAACTTAGTTAACGGTCCGTCCTTTAAATCCCCCTAAGGTGACCTAGTCCATTATCTCTCTATTGTGGAGGAGACTCAGCAGCTTCTGGAAATGTAATGCCGACAGAGGGAGCAAGCACCTAACAGGAACCGTGAACTCCATGTACAGTAAGAACTTAATACTGCAATCACAATCTGGTATTAAAAAAATGCTGCTTCCTATTACAGTATCTGCTTTTCAAGAACCGTACACCCCCTAAAATAAAAAAAAATATTATCAGAAAGTTATTGGCTTGTCCTTTCTTGTTATGTTGCAAATAACATATTCAGCTAATCTTCTTTTGCTTTAGAAAAGCTGGATCCCGACCAATATGGCTGCCAGAAAGATCCCTACAAGGTTTGACTGCCTAGGCAGATCTTCCATTGAGGAACCTGAGAAATCTGCTATCCTCTGCCATAGCAGTCATATGTCACACCGCTATTCCAAAAACCTGACATAGCATAAAGTACTTTCACACTAGCGTTTTTGTTTTCCGGTATTGAGTTCCGTCACTGGAGCTCAATACCGGAAAAAAAACGGATCACTTTTATCCTAATGCATTCTGAATGAAGAGCAATCCGTTCAGGATGTATCGGTTAAGTCCCTCTTACGTTTTTTGTACAGAGAAAATACCGCAGCATGCTGCAATTTTTATCTCCGGCCAAAAATCCTGAACACTTGTCGGAATGCCGGCATTAATTTACATTGAAGTGTATTAGTGCCAGATCCGGCATTAAGTGTTCCGGCAAAACGGATATGGCTTTCCCGTCTGCGCATGTACAGACCTTTAAAAATGCAAAAAAAATTAATACCGGATCCGTTTTTCCAGATGACACCGGAGAGACGGATCCGGTATTTCAATGCATTTGTCAGACGGATCCGCATCCAGATCCATCTGACAATTGCCATCCGTTTGCGACCGGATTGCCGGCGACAGAACTGCCTGCCGGAATCCTCTGCCGCAAGTGTGAAAGTACCCTTAGAAATAACAATTTTATGTAGACGACTGAAGAGCACAACAGGGCATGTGTGGAACGGTTCTCTACTAGAGACATAAAGCATGTCAATTATGCAAACATATCCTGATTTTGTATTCTTTCCCGTGACTAGGTATGCTCTAAATGCTGTATAGATAATAAGGATCACACCTTTAGGATTCACGTCTATCTCCACAATTGGGTCCCCCAATCCCCCGTCCCGCCTGGTGAGGTAGCTGTTGCATCCAAGTAAGGAATGAGTGGACAGAAGGTGTGCTACTCTCTCCATTAAAGGGGTTGTATCTTTTCAGCACATGGCATTAATCATGTAGAGAAAGTTAATACAAGGCACTTAGTAATGTAGTGTGATTGTCCATATTGCCTCCTTTGCTGGCTGGATTCATTTTTCCATCACATTATACACTGCTCGTTTCCATGGTTACAACCACCCTGCAATTCATCAGTGGAGGTCGTGCTTGCACAGTATAGGAAAATGCATTACCCTATGTGCCTCCCCACGTTCCCGGCCACCACAGAGGCCGGAACTTTTTCCTATCGTGTACAAGCAAGACCACCACGGATGGAATATATAGTGGTTGTAACCATGGAAACCAGCAATGTATAAAGTTATGGAAAAATATATCGGGCTAACAAAGGAGGCAATATGGACGATCACAATACATTAGTGAGTGCCTTGTGTTAATTTCCTCTACATGGTAAATGCCATTTGCTGAAGTGAGACAACCCCTTTAAAGAGGACTTTTCATCAGGCTAGCTCTAATATTATCCTACCTTATAGGGCGGCCCCCACTGATGCCATGGCACATAATTTTTTTACTACAGAACTTTTTTTTTCTCTACAGTTCGTCCACTGTTGGCCCCGTATATTTTGGCGCCTTATATTATAATAAGGCGACTCGGTTATACTAGGCAGGGACTTGTATTTTTCCTGGGAGTGGTTATCTTCTCCCTGGCTGTGAGCGCATCCAATCAGAGCGCCCCGCTCTCAGCTAGGGAGAATGAGCTCAAGTTCTAGCGAGAATCGCGAGAACTTGAGCGTGTAGATATCCTTGAGCTCATTCTCCTTGGCTAAGAGCTGGGCGCTCTGATTGGATGCGCTCACAGCCAGAGAGAAGATAACCACTCCCAGGGAAAATACAAGTCTTCGCCTAGTATAACCGAGTCGCCTTAGGCTGAATGCACATGGCCGTGTTCCGTGGCTGAGAGCGGTCCGTGGTATGCCGGGCTGGATTCCTGTTTGTATAGTGTATTACTGTACAGCAGCGGCGGCATGAAGCGCACGGCGTCATAGCAACTAATGACGCCGTGCGCTCCTGCTCTGAACAGAAATCCAGCCCGGCATACCACGGACCGCTCTCGGCCGCGGAACACGGCCGTGTGCATTCGGCCCTATTATAATATAAGGCGCCAACATATACGGGGCCAACAGAGGACAAACGGGGGGTTCTGTAGAAAAAAAAAAAGTGCAATGGCATCAGTGGGGGCCGCCCTATAAGGTAGGATAATAATTAGAGTAGAGCTAGCCTGATGAAAGGTCCTCTTTAACTTCCATAGGGGTCATGGAAACAGAGGAGCTATGACTCCCATAGAAGTGGATGGAGCCACTTCTCAGCCACCTCTCCCTTCATTCTTCACCTGGTTGCAACGGCCTCACTAGGCAGGATCGATGTAAGAGGAGCAGTATCTATCGACATTTATGGAATATTCTGTCAATAGTGTTGAGCAAACTTGTGTTTCAAGTTCAGCGTACAAGGTTCGGGTTCGGATTATCTATGAATCACGTTATGGATTCCACTACCATGGACCATAACGGAATTCTATGACATCATGCACCACAGAAACCTATAAGAGGCAGTCTGTATTGCATTCTGTCATAATAGAAGTGTATGCTGGTGGAATGCTAGAGATAGGTGCGCTCCCCAGAAGTGCATTATTGGGCATAACCTAGTGATATGCCCCCAATGTATGAGATGGGACAACCTCTTTAAGGCCTCCTGCGTACAGCAAATCTGTGTGCATTGGTCCTGTATGGAGGCACCAGGCTCCTCTCTCTGTCCTGGTTTACACATAAATATTGAATCATTGGAAGGGTGATTCAATTGGACTAGAGCACCAATCCTTGTAAATGGGAGAGTGAGCCATTGCCTTATTTTAGCAATTTTTCTGGTTTACACATACTTGCCAACTCTCCCAGGAAAAGCAGACACCTCCTGGAACAGTTGTTAAATCTCTCCTGGACAGTAGTTCTCCTGGACTCCTGGCACAAAAACAGGGCATTGAAGGGGTGACACTGTGGCATGAAAAGGGGCATGACTATAAAGGTGCATGGACTTCAGGCAAAGGGCATGTTTATGTAGTGGCTTGAGGATCTCCTGGAAGAACCTTCCAAAAGTTGACACAGTACCAAAAAGGAGCACTCCATTTCTAGCACCTCATTTCTCTGCTTTACACTCACAATGTGCCTTGCAATAAGTCTTTGGGTTTGGATAATGCAGGAAATGAAAAACCATGGACAAGGTATAATTTAATTTTACACTAATGAGTTTAGAGCTAAAGGGGTTATCCGGGAAAAGATATCGATGACCTATCCTCAGGATAGGTCATCAATATCAGATCTGTGGGGGACCGATACCTGGGACCCCTGCCGATCAGCTGTTAGTAGAGAGAGACCAGGTGCTTTGTGAGCATCGGAGGCTCTACCTAGGCCAGTGACATCACTATACATCAGTCACATGACCTAGTTGCTGTTCAACACTATTCAAGTCAATGAGGCTGAGCTTCCAAGCACAGCCACCATACAATATATGTCTCTGTACTTGGTAAGCTGCCAGGAGGTCTGAAACAGCTGATTGGTGGAGCTGCAGGACTCGGACCCCGCCCATGTGATAAGGATGACCTATTCTGAGGATTGGTTATCATGATCTTTTCGATGATAACCCCTTTTATGACAGCAAGCTATACCACATCTGACAAAATTAGCTCAGCAAATATTTTCTTATTTTCTATTATTATGGATATCTTGTTCCTTTTCTTGAAATGACTTCTCCTAGCTATGCTGTATGGCACTTTTGTATGTCTTGCATAATAATATTGTAATTAGAGGTCAGCCAATTGATTCTATAGAATCCGAGTTCAACCTGAATATTTTGAAAAAATTGGATTTTATAGAATCAGAATTTTAGATGAATAGATTCTGGAGACTTTTACGAGAGAGCAGGAGAGGGAACGTGTGTGTGAGAGAGAGAGAACAGAATGCCTTCTACAGCTTTTCAAGGCAATTGAAGCACTTCTGATTTGAATCCATTCAGGTCCAGATTGAATCAGATCATATCCCAATTGAATTTACAGAAATTAAAAAACTATAAGCAATTCACTAGACCAACAATTAATAAATAAAATCATGACCTTGTTAGGTAAATATATATAATTGAGATAATGAAAGACAAAATATGCCGATCACAGTGGAGCATCGGACACCCACCCAGATGTATATTTCACCAGTGTTGGACTGGGGTGCCTAGGACCCACCAGTAAAATTCATTTTTGGGGCCCACTGTAAAGCTACATGCATATACTATCTGCCCGCGTTTCACACGCAGAGCTTTTTCGGGGGGGGGGGGGGGGGGTAGGGATCATCTGTACTGCATTTTATATGTCACCCCACCAATGATATAACATTGCGCACAACAGAAAGATAATTAATATATTAACGTAGTGCCTCGTTACACTCACATGTTTGCCCAAGTGCCAGACACATCACTTCCTGGGCACGTGTCAGGCCTTATCTTAGGTATGTTCCTCTTATATGTTGTTCCAAGTGTATTTTATCTATTTATCTAATAAAGTCATGATTTTATTTATTGATTGTAGATCTAGTGCATTTTTTGTGGGATTTCTGTTAATAGACACATTATTAGGTATTTACTTTATATACCCTATTACTTTTGTGTATAGAAATGTGCTCTCTAACTGTAACGCATATCATTTGATAATAGGGATGACATTTGCGTTAGATAACACGCGGTTAGCAAACTACGGCTAGTTACATACTACTGTTAAAATCGTCTGGCAACCTGTTTACAGCCTGTCAGAGTTCATCATATCCAGCATAGCCAAAAAGGGCTGGAACACCGCCAGGCCCCATTGACGATAATGGGACCTGGTGGGGATCCGGCCTGTCTCCAGCATTAGTGCCAGGATTTGGCTGGACAAAAAAACGCTGCCTTGTCCAGCCAAATCCAAGCCACTAATTCCGGAAATGGGCCCTGGATCCCCACCGGTCCCATTATAGGCAATAGGCTCCGCCAGGAAAAGGCAATATCTGGCTATGCCAGATACTATGAACTCTGACAGACAGTACCTCTGCCGGAACAGCCTGCCGAAAAGATTTTAACACTAGTGCACATGTAGCCTAATAATTACCAAGATCAGGAGGTCTTGGGTTTACAGATTGACTCTGGACAAGTTTTGAGAATACTCCTTGAAAACCCCACAAGGGAGCATGATAACTGGAATACTTTATGTGCGACGTTTGAAAACGTTCTCACAGAGAAGAGTCAGATGTCTGTTTTGTGATACCATTGAATGATGCCGGATCGGGGACAAGGTGCGCAAACCATAGCCAAGTCTTTCTTCTAATCCTGGCATGGGCCCCGTAATCTACAGGAGAAGCAAAAGAAAAACAAAGCGATGCAGCATATTTCTTTAGATTTATTACTCTCATATCCCACAGTATTTTGCATTTGCTGGCAATTTTGGAGAAAAACGAGGCAGCATTATAATCACTTGGAATTCAAGGTGGCATGTTTAATAAGGCTGCTGGCATTTTTACAGCTTTTTCAACAGCTGGATGGAAATGGCGAGGCTTAGGAGGTTACGTAGCTGAAGGCAAGATAATATACAGCTGACAAGACTGTCTTGACCACTTCTCCGGCCTGAAGTTTGGCTCCAGCGGGGCAGTTATTTAGGGGAAATCACAGAGTACGGTTCAGTCACACATAATGCATGACTACAAGCTTCAATAAACATACAAATGCCTTATGCGTCGCTGACAGTCATAATTAGATTCACAGCGTGAAGAAGCAGGCATTCTTCTAGCAGCTTCTATTCAGGGAGAAAAAGTTTTAGCAAGAAAATAATGTTATGTTGGAGCAAATGTTGTTGGTAATGGTCTGGCCTTATACAGCAGCGCGTTTCGGCTTCTATTTAGGTACAATTGTTTGCTAGGATGCAGAGGGAAAATGATATCTAAAACCATTTTTGTTGTTTGTCCCTTTGCCGTTTAGGGAAGAGTTAGGAGAACTGCCAGGTACATCCAGCTGTCGTCTTGTAGATATAAATACAGTGCAGCTGTAGAGGTATATATTCACAAAGACACGCTGCACCTGCGAAAATAAACCCAGCAGAGCCATATAGAACCGCTGAAGATATTTAGCTGTATTTACCAGCGTTTGAAAAAATGCAGATGCAAAATGTGTATTTTATTTTGTATCCTCCTCATTTTGGGCCTGATCTCAACAACCCTTATTTGTATTGAAGCTGAATGGGTGATCAACTGATTGACACCGGTCCAGCTTCTGGGCTGTGGACAACCATAGATTTGTTAATGGCTGATGGATACTGCCTTTTGGGGATTTAAAGGGGTTGCCTGAGATAATTAACAACTCGGGGAAGCCCTCTGATTGTCTAAAATAAATAAAAATGCTAAATCATGTTATACTCACGCCACTGCTCCTGCCACTTCTTGTTTGCTAGCTGTACCGGTGACTGCTGCAGCCAATCACTGTGCTCAATGGTCTACAAAAAAAAGGGGATTGGACACCAAAATACGGTTGTGTGCGTGAGACTTTTTTTTTTTGCTATATATTTTTATTTCCATCCAATGTGGCAACGTAAGGGCTTGTTTTTTTGTGAGATGAGTTATTTTTTAATGGGACAATTTTTCACATAATGCATTGTATAACATTTTTTTTTTGGAAAGAGATGGAAAAAAAAACAGCAATTCTGCTATTAATTGTTTGAGGCTTTGTTTTTACAGAGTTCACTGTGCATTATAACTAACATACAGTCCTGATCTAAAGTTTAAGACCACTTGAAAAATTGCAAAAAATCACATTTTACATTGTTGGATCTTAACAAGGTTCCAAGTAGAGCTTCAACATGCAACAAGAAGAAATGAGAGTGAGACCAAAAAAATTTTGAGCATTCAATTAATGAAACGATTAAACTGAAACAGGCTGTTTTTCAGCTGATCCAAATTTTAGGACCACATGCCTTTAAAAGGCCAAATCTGTGCAAAGATGTGGATTCATTGTCATTTTCTGTCAGGTAGTCACACGTTGTAATGGCAAAGGCAAAAAAACTCTCCCTTTTTGAACGTGGTCGGGTTGTTGAACTGCATAAGCAGGGTCTCTCACAGCGCGCCATCGCTGCTGAGGTGGGACGCAGTAAGACAGTCATTTGGAATTTCTTAAATGATCCTGAGGGTTATGGAACAAAAAAGTCAAGTGGAAGACCCAAAAGAATTTCATCATCACTGAGCCGGAGGATCCAATTGGCTGTCCGTCAGGACACTGGACGATCCTCGACCCAAATTAAGGCCCTTACTGGTGCTGACTGCAGTCCCATAACCATCAGACGGCATCTGAGACTGAAGGGCTTCAAAAACAAAATACGTCTTCAAAGACCTTGTCTCCTTGAACGCCACAGAAATGCTCGTTTGGACTTTGCAAGAGAGCACCAAACATGGGACATTCAAAGGTGGAAGAAAGTTTTATTCTCTGATGAGAAAAAGTTTAACCTTGATGGTTCTGATGGTTTCCAACGTTACTGGCATGACAAGCAGATCCCACCTGAGATGTTTTCTACGCGCCACAGTGGAGGGGGCGCCATAATGGTCTGGGGTGCTTTTTCCTTCAGTGGAACAATGGAGCTTCAGGAAATGCAGGGGCGTCAAACGGCCGCTGGCTATGTCCAGATGTTGCAGAGAGCATTTCTCATGACTGAGGGCCCTCGTCTGTGTGGTAACGACAGGGTTTTTCAACAGGACAACGCTACAGTACACAATGCCCGCAGGACAAGGGACTTCTTCCAGAAGAACATTATCACTCTTTTGGCCCATCCTGCGTGTTCCCCTGATCTAAATCCAATTGAGAACCTTTGGGGATGGATGGCAAGGGAAGTTTACAACAGTTCCAGACAACAGATGGCCTTCGTGCGGCCGTCTTCACCACTTGGAGAAATGTTCCCACTGACCTAATGGAAACGCTTGCATCAAGCATGCCAAAACGAATTTTGGAAGTGATAAACAATAACGGCGGAGCTACTCATTACTGGGTTCATGTTTTGGAAGTTGGATTTCTGTTTTGGGGGGGTTTAGTTTTTTTTTGGAGGTGTGGTCCTAAACTTTTGATCAACTGAAAAACAGCCTGTTTCAGTTTATTCGTTGTTTTCATTAAATTGAATGCTCAAAAATGTTTTGTCTCACTCCCATTTCTTCTTGTTGCATGTGAAGCTCTACTTGGAACCTTGTTAAGATCCAGCCATGCTAAATATGATTTTTTGCCATTGTTCAAGTGGTCTTAAACTTTTGATCAGGACTGTATTACTTTGGGTCAATGTGATTACGACAATACCAACTTCATGTTATATCATCACATTTCAATACCCGTAACATTTTTGTTTTTCAGCTGGTGTTTGGGGTATATAAAAACTTTTTGATAATTTATCATTTCATTTTCCAGGATGGCAGGATGGAAGAAAACCATGCCCAATGGCAATGCTTTTATTTTGTTTTATGAAATTCACAGTGTAGTAAAATTGATAATTTTACAGTTTGATCAGTATGGATGCAGGGATACCAATTTTATGCAGTTCTTTTTTTCATAAGAATAAAAAATTGGTAATTTTTTGAGGATGCTTTCTATAAACTTAATTTATTGATCTTTTGTAAGGCCATGTTACGGGTGGGGTTTGTGCAATGGGCCTACAGAAGAAGCCACTTCCTTCTGCAAATACATTTAGGTGCCACAGTCCCTTTTCACCATGGCATCTTAGTGGTTAAATGTACAGGACTGAGGATAGCTCTAATACTGGCTGTTGCAAAGAGGTCCATAGTATGTTTCAGCCTCAGAAAGTAAGCAAGGTGTCTGTTCACTGACTACAAGTGGAGATTTTCAACAGTGTGAGGATAACTCTATTAGAGAATTTTTAACTTTATTCCCAATCCTTTAAATAGACCTGACCTGACCATTTAGCGTTTGCTGAAGGTACTATAGAATGCATGCCTATATTTCACCAAAGAGCTTAAGTGACACACCCTGTTCCTTTAAGATGCAGACATTTCCACTCCTAGGTAATGCAGGGATCAAGAGTACCTTTAGGAAGCACTCAACCAAGACAGGAGGTCCTCCTTCCTAAGGCCTCTTTTACACAGGCGAGTTTTCCGCGCAGGTGCAATGCGTGAGGTGAATGCATTGCACCCGCACTAAATCCGGACCTATTCATTTCTATGGGGCTGTGCACATGAGCAGTGATTTTGACGCATCACTTGTGCGTTGCGTAAAAATCGCAGCATGCTCCTCTTTGTGTGTTTTTGACGCAACGCAGGCCCCATAGAAGTGAATGGGGATGCGTGAAAATCGCAAGCACCCGCAAGCAAGTGCGGATGCGGTGCGATTTTCACGCACGGTTGCTAGGAGATGATCGGGATGGGGACCCGATCATTATTATTTTCCCTGAAAATAATAGCATTCTTTATACAGAATGCATAGTGCAATAGGCCTGGAGGGGTTAAAAAAAATAATATATTTTTTTAACTCACCTTAAACCACTTGTTCGCTCAGCCCGGCTTCTCTTCTGTCTTCATCTTTGATGTGCAGTAGGAAAAGGATCTGTGGTGATGTCACTGCGCTCATCACATGGTCCGTCACATGATCCATCACCAGCTCCTGAAGAAATAAGACAGAAGAGAAGCCGGGCTGCGCGAACAAGTGGATTAAGGTGAGTTAAATAATTTTTTTTTAACCCCTCCAGCCCTAATTTACTAAGCATTCTGTATTAAGAATGCTATTATTTTCCCTTATAACCACGTTATAAGGGAAAATAATACAATCTACACAACATCGATCCCAAACCCGAACTTCTGTGAAGAAGTTCAGGTTTAGGTACCAAACATGCCGATTTTTCTCACGCGCGTGCAAAACGCATTAAAATGTTTTGCACTCACATGGAAAAATCGCGCATTATCCCGCGATGCACCCGCATCTTATCCAGCCCTAAAACATGACGCCCGTGTAAAAGAGGCCTGAGGGAAATGTGGGTGCTTCTTACAAGCGTGCTTAATCCCAGCATCTCCTTCTCTAAAGGCATACTCCACTGCATGATAATGCAATTACAAGGTGAAGACCCTAGTAAAAAGGCCTGAACTGACAATCACTTCATGTAGAGCTGGGGGTGTCAAACTCAAATTCATCGGGGGCCGCATCAGCAGTTTGGTCACCCTCAAAGGGCCGGGGGCCGGCGTCTGCTTTTATAATGACAGCGGGGCCTGTGCAGTGACTGTATTCTACTACACGGGCCCCGCTCACTGTATAATCGTATCTCTAATAGTTAATGGTTACCGTATGTATATAATCGCATAAGGAGCGCTGTGTATTACCGGTACTTACAACTACAAGCGCTCGCCGAGAGGAGGGAGGAGGCAGGCCGGGAGGACAGGCGCTGGCAGCGTGAGTCATACGTCATGCGCCCACGCTGCCTGCTTCATTCATAAAGTGGGCGGCGCAGGCGCGTGACGTATGACTCACACTGCCAGCGCCCATCCTCCCAGCCTGCCTCCTCCCTCCTCTCGGCGAGCGCTTGTAGTTGTAAGTACCGGTAATACACAGCGCTCCTTATGCGATTTATTATCACTTCCTATCACTTTATCATATGCAAATTACCTGTCTACCAGCGAGTAGGGCGGTTACTTGCTGGTAGCAGCCACATCCTCCTGTCATGGAGACGCCCCCTCTTCATGTTGATTGACAGGGCAGCGAATGCGCTTGTTCTCTGGCTTGCCCTGTCTGCATTCAAAATCTGGCGCCTGCGCCGTACCTGTCTTCAGTCGGCGCAGGCGCACTGAGAGGAGGACGCTCGCTCGGCCGCTCCATCCTCAATGCGCCTGCGCCGATGACGTCACATCTACACCCGGCGCCTGCGCCGACTGAAGACAGGTACGGCACAGGTGCCAGATTTTCAATGCAGACAGGGCAAGCCAGAGAACAAGAGCGCTCGCTGCCCTGTCAATCAACATGAGGAGGGGGCGTCTATATGACAGGAGGATGCGGATGCTACCAGCAAGTAACCGCCCTGCTCGCTGGTAGACAGGTAATTTGCATATGATAAAAGTAAGTTTTTAGGAGAATCTACTGAACCAAAATGATATTATAACATTATGTATTGTTAAACTGCAGTATAGGGATTATAAGTAGCCAAAAAAATAAAAAATAAGACTTTAGTGGGGTGACAGAAGCCCTTTAAACACTGTTACATTACACTTCAAATGTTTTATATTTATACCTCTTTAGAAGTGATTATCTGGTGTCAGGACTGTCTTGGTCAGGTTGAAAAACCACTGCTGCACTGTCTGCAGGCAGGGCACAGTGGGCACTGGGCTGGGCACTACTTGGGCGCTGGAGCTGGACTGGAGAGGAGAAGAAGAATGATTTAAATTCTCGCTCCCTGCCTCTCTCTCTGATGTCACTTCCTGTGTGGACTTGACTTCCTTATCAGAGAGAAGGAGGGAGGGACTAGTCTGGGAGGCAGGGGAGGAGCGAGGAGGAGCGAGGAGGAGCGAGGAGGAGCGAGGAGGAGCAAGGAGGAGCAAGGAGGAGCAAAGACTGGAGACCGGAGACTGATTGAACACAGTGAGTGAGCAGCTGCGCTGCCTGGCATCATTCACTGTTACACTGTAGTGACTGTGTAGACTAGAGGAGGGAGGGAGGGGAGGGACTCGGGGAGGCTCGGGAGGAGCGCTGGCTGCCTCAGCTGATCACCCGGCCCCGGCTGCCGCAGTGAGTGACAGCAGCTAAGCTTATGCGATCGGAGTCTGTCTCACAGCACTCTCGGTCGGACATCCACACTGCAGTTTGTCAATCCCGGACGGGTGGCAACCCTAGGCTACGCGGGCCAGATGACGAGGTCTGGCGGGCTGGATTCGGCCCGCGGGCCTTGTGTTTGACACCCGTGATGTAGAGGAACTGAAGATCATCTGCTGGTCCAGCAATTCTAACCCACAGCGGCCACTAGAGGATAAATGTAATATAACACAGTGGCCATTTAAATGAACACAAGGATGTGCTGAGTCCATGAGATTGGGTTTCACTTTCATTTATGATGTCATAATCATATTTTATGATGTCACAATAAATGGGTTACGATGTCAAAGGACCAGAGCACATTTTTAATGATCAGGGGACATTCTCAAAGAACCAGGGGACATTGTTTGCCTATTGATAATAAGCGATTTAGATATCAATACAGGAAAGGATTATTTACAGTAAAAGTACTCAAACGGTGGATGCCCTACCCCTTTGATGGCTAACATCTGGCACTCCAGCTGTGGTAAAACTACAACTCCTAAGATGCACACTTGCTTGGCTGTTCTCAGAACTCCGTAGAAATTAATAAAGCATGCTGGGAGTCATAGTTTCACCACAGCTGCCCTACATCAACAGGTAGTAATGGCAGATGTATTAAAATGCATTTCAGAGGGGATCATACCCCCAAAAGTGAAAAAAAAGTAAAAAAATAAAGTTTAACAAAAAAAAGTTTCAAGTAAAAAAAAAAAAAAAAAGCATTTTCCCAAAATTAATAAAAAAAAATTGTAAAAAAAAATAGGGAAAAAAAGAAAAGTATACATATTAGGCATCGACCGGCTCTATAAAAATATAACATGATCCACCGTGTCAGGTCAATGCCGTAAAAAATAGTTCAACATCAAGTGACCAAAAAGTCTTATGTACCCCAAAATGGTACCAATCAAACCTTCATCTCATCCCGTAAAAAATTTGCCCCTACTTAAGACAATTGCCCAAAAATTAAAAAAGTATGTCTCTCAGAAAATGGCAACACAAAAACAAGATTTTATTCTGTTCAAAAAAGCTTTCACTGTGTAAAACGTAACAAAAATAAAAATAATAGACACATTGGGTATTGCCGCATCGGTAACAACCTGCTCTATGAAAATATCACATGATATGCCCCCTCAGATGAATGCTGTAAAAAAAAATAAAAAAAATATGCAATTTTTTGTCACATTTTCTTACAAAAAGTTTAATACAAAGCGATCAAAAAGTCTTATGTACCCCAAAATGATACCAATGAAAACATCACCACTTCCCGCAAAAAATGAACTCCCACATTAGACAATCACGCAAAAATAAAAACCAATGGCACCCGTAAACCAATCCATCAAAATCTGCTTTAAAAGCAAAATGATGCTCCTTTCTATCTGAGTGCTGTTATGTGCCCCCACAGAAGTTTACCACTACATATGGGGTGTTGCTGTATTCAGGAGAAAATAGGTAACAAATTATGGGGTGCTTTTTCTTCTGTTACCCCTTGTTAAAATGAAAATTCTGGGGCTAAATCAACATTTTATTGGAAGAAATTCTAAAACCATTCTAGCAAAATCTGCCTCAAAAATCCATATGGCGCTCCTTTCCTTCTGATCACTGTTTCTGTAAACTGTAGAATCAGAGTAATGTATATTGAGGTTTGTTTTGCTGTTGACCCTTGCAGTGTTAAAAGAAAACAATTGATTAACATTAAAATTCTACAAAAAAAGTGAAATTCTGAAATTTCACCTCCATTTTCCTTTAATTCTTGTGAAACACCTAAAGGGTTAACAAAGTTTGTAACATCAGTTTTGAATAATTTGAGGGGTGTAGTTTTTTTATGGATGGTTTTCATTACGTAAGCCCCTCAAAATCACTTTATAACTGAATTGGAAATTTTGTAAAAAATTTGAAAAATTGCTTCTAAAATTCTAAGCCTTCTAACATCCTAAAAAAAATGTAATGTATTTACAAAATTATGCCAAAATAAATCAAGCATGTGGGGAATGTTCATTGATAACAATTTTATGAGGTATCACTTTCTGTCTTAAAAGTAGAGAATTGAAATATAGAAAATTGTGAATTTAAAAAAATGTTGGGTACATTTTGGATTCTTTATAAATAAAGGTGAAATATATTGACTCAAATTTACCACTGTCATAAAGTACAAAATGTCATGAGAAAACAATCTCAGAACGGCTTGGATAAGTAAATGTGTTCCAAAGTTATTAGCACATAAAGTAACGCATGTCAGATTTGCAAAAATCGGCCTGGGATTTAATGTGAAAAGTGGCTCGGTAGTGAAGGAGTTAAAGGGAGTGTCTTCAGAAAAATAACACTGGACAAAGTGTCTTGTAGGGCGGACTCCCCATATTATAATCATACCTGTATGTGCCTGCTCATATGCTGCAATCCAGAGAAAGTGCACTTTTATTAAATATGCTAATTAGGTAAGTGCACTTGGTGCACCATAGCTCCTCTGCTTTAGTTTGCAAGTCCCTCCCTCTCTTGGTTGACAAACAAGACCAGGCTTCTGCAACATCATCACATCCGGCCCGTCAATCAAGTAGGATGGAAAAGCGGTGGAGCAATGGTGCAGAGAGTGGCTCAGGCCCACCCTCTGTGCACTTAATAACTGATCATCGCTCAGGTACATTAAGGCATGACTATAATATGGGGAGGCTTGTGGTCACATCACTGCTGAAACCAATCCATGGCTGGAGTGGTGAATGTGACCATGCTCATGTACTGTCAGATGTATACAGCGCAGGGACCGGAGTGGAGCAGGTAAGTACGCATCTTCTGTTTCAGCAGGAACTTGCTTAAAAATCATTATAACAGGAAAAACGCTTTCAGGTTCCCTAATAAAGCATTGCACTCTTAGCAGATGAAGAGGCACATGGCGATGTACCGTATGTTCTGCAGTTTGCAGGATTCCAACCTTCATAAGTACATTTTATCACAATACAGTAAGACCTCATCCACATGAATGTACAGAGTACGTACTGTAAGGCAGCGCTATACAATCCCTGATGTGTAAGGAGATGTAATACAACTCACAGAGAGGGGAATGAGCTTATAAAGAAGGCTAAATATGACATTTCTGGTTTGTGGGGAGTTTGCTGGAACTTGTACATGAACATAAGGCAGACAATGTAAGGGTGGGTTCACACTAGCGTTATGGAGTCCGTTATGGCTTTCCGTTATAACAAGGTTATAACGGAACATAACGGAATCCATTTTGATTCCCATAGACTTCTATTAGGACGGAGAGCAAACGGAATGCCTTTTAAAGGCATCCGTTTTGCATTCCGTCATAATGCAAGTCTATGGGCAGAAAAGCGGATCCGTCCTTCCGTCTTATGGATTCCGTTATAACCCTGTTATAAATGAAAGCCATAATGGATTCCATAACGCTAGTGTGAACCCACCCAAACAGGCTCTGTTCACATCACACTTATGGATTCTGTTTAAGGTATATGCCGGGATGTACACTTTAAATAGATAAAAATATCTATCTATCTAATATCTATCTATCACTTTCATATCTATCTACATATTTTATATGTCTGTTTTTTATGAATATGGTTTGCATAGAATAGCATAGTATAGGTCAACATTCCATACCTTTTTGGGGTTTCTTTGTAGTATATATCGTCGGCAGAGAAGGTAAAATGTCACTCTTTTGACATCTGTCTAGCTAATGTACTCACATGAACATATTTAGGGGGACATTTATCAAACTGAAGGAGCTGTGAGAAATGAAAGGTGGAATCTGATTGGTTGCTTTGGGCAACTAAGTCAGTTCTACTTTACACCAGTTCGATAAATGACCCCCTTAGTGTCTACTTCCGGACTCCGGAGCTTTTTCTCCGCTTTACCTTAAAGTAATGTTGTGCTATGATCCGGGACCCAATAAAACCACAACAAATGAAAGCGCTTGTATTACCTTGATAATACATACAGTAGAATTTTATAACCTGAAAACGCACTTTAAAACAAACATTTCCCCTCTAAAACATCTGTTAGCAACGTCTTAAAAAAGCATTAAAGAAGCTTCCAAAGTACATAATAATATAACAAGTAGAGCCTAACTAGTGGCTTAGGGAGTAAGTCGAAGGTCCCATTAGCATAGCAATGATGAAGACATGGCAGGCTAGGAGGAACAGAGCAGCTTAAAGGGGTTGTCCTTCTTAGACAATTCCAAGAACCCAAATGAGTTATGAGGGTGGGTCTGGACCCTACTGTATGTTGGATCAATCCATTGAGTAAGGCCTCATGCACATGACCATATAATGGCTCTGTCTTTTACACCCTTAGGTGCTTTTACCCTGTAGGCCTCCAATTTCATTTGGAGATTTATTTTCGGACAAATTACTTACAAGTCTGACAGGAAAACGCTGTGCATGCTCCATCGGATGCCATCTGTATAGAGCTGTTCTCTACAAGATTGCTTCTAAAAGAGAATAGCTCTGTACATCAGGTACTCGACGGAGCGTCGGACAGCAGCAGAGTCCTGTATGAGCCATGTGCCACCTGCCTTCTGCATGAGACCTCATGCGTCTTCCAGAATCAAAATCCACATCAAATGGTGCACATTGTGTGGCTCAGTTTGCAGTGTAAATGCGAGTTTGCCGTAGATTTCACCCTGTGCACTGCAAACCAATATAGATTGACATGCTACAGCAGGGGTAGGCAACCTCCGGCACTCCAGCTGTTGTGAAACTACAACTCCCAGCATGAATACTTGCTCTGCTCTTCTAAGAACTTACATAGAAATGAATGGAGCATGCTGGGAATTGTAGTTTCACAACAGCTGGAATGCCGAAGGTTGCTGATCCCTGTGCTACAGATTTAAAATCCACAGGACAGGTCAAGTTCTGGTGGTGGTCGATTTTATGCAGCATGTGGGTAAGATTTTTTTAAATCTCACCTACTTTTTGGTGCTACTGTAAGGCCTCATCCACACGTCAGTGTTTGGTCAGTGATTTCCATTACTGACTTGTAAGCCAAAACCAGGTTCGGGTCAAAACCACAGAAAAGGTGCAGAACTTTCCATTATACATTATCTCTGTGTAGGCTTCACTCATGGTTTTGGCTCACAAATCACTGATGGAAATCACTGACCAAACACTTAAAGGGGTTGTCTCACTTCAGCAAGTGGCATTTATCATGTAGAGAAAGTTAATACAAAGCACTTACTAATGTATTGTTATTGTCCATATTGCTTCCTTTGCTGGCTCGATTCATGTTTCCATCACATTATACACTGCTCGTTTCCATGGTTACAGCTTTTTCCTATAATGTGCAAGCATGGTCACTGCTGCTGGATTGCAGGGTGGTCTGTAACCATGGAAACGAGCAGGGTATAATATGAAGGAAAAATGAATAAAGCCACCAAAGGAAGCAATATGGACAATCACAATACATTAGTAAGTGCCTTGTATTAACTTTCTCTACATGATGAATGCCATTTGTTGAAGTGACACAACCCCTTTAAGTGTGAACAAGGCCTGATACATTCCGCTGCAAAAATCTGCAGCATATCCGCCCCAAAGACATTTGGATGATAACTTCATACTTCAGATAGCTAATTATTGCTGACCACACCACCAATATTTGCCAATCTTCTCCAAATAATTTCTATTCAGCTCTTACAACAATTTTTTTGGTTTTATTCAAACAATTTTTCTACAAAAATGCTACAATCGCTAACAATAACAAGGAAAAATCTAAAGAACTTAGATCTAAAGAACTCAAAAACCACCTAAAATTGTAAAATGTGTTCAAAAATCACTCACCATGGCAGGTTCCATCCAACTCCTCATAGCCAACACTGCAGACACATCGTCCTAGAGGTACAAGCCAGTCCCCATCAGCTCCACAGTACAATTTAGGAGTGTCCCTCTCTTCCGCGTACTTTATACAGGACCCTCTGACTTCAACAAGGGAAGACGAATCAACTCTTGGAATGGTATCCGGAAACATTGCGAGATTGCGCACCATATACGGACACTTTTTGTAGTAGACTCTCACAGAGACTAAAGCAATGCAGGCACCAATGTCTTGGAAAGCAAGGTAGAATCCTTTTTTAGAAATGGGACCCACCTCCCGCACTTCAGTGTTGAGTTTGAGGATGCGATCACCCAAATCCATCTGGGTGAAGCTTTCGTCAGCAGCAATGGTGTCTATCTTACTATACTGGCTTGGCTTGAACTTTTGTCCATGTGCCTCATCGGATTCAATGTAGTAAAGGTTAAATGTCTCCTTGCAGGTGCCCACCACCCAAGGAATGCTGTTACAGTCCCTGAGTGTAAATTTCATCTCCACAAACACTTTTTGCGCAGCATCCCGAGAGATCCAGTTGGTACGAAGCCAGTTGTTCTGATTTGCCTCCATGACGTTACATACCTGGTATGTATGAATAGGTCGGTTGTATTCATCCATTTCTGTGATGGCATCCCACTGTCAATACAAACACAAAGTAATATCAATTACACTGACTTACAGTACACCGGAACGGAGCAAAACCAATGACTGACCTGATAATACAAAGACAGAATAGAGTAAGAAATACTATCACTGAGGACATCTTGTCTATTCAAGTGAATATATTCTCCTTGTGGTGGCTGTAAAATAGAACTTCATTAAAGGGGTTGTCCAGATTTTTTTTTTAGACGCCCCTCCCCTGGTGGAACCGGTTTAGAGAGCTGTACTTACTTGCCCTCTGCCACCTGTTCGGGCTCTGTGGCTCCCCAGCTGTCTTTACCAGAGTTCTGGTCCCCACATACAAAGTTCCTGCTTGGAAGGGGTCACGTACACTGCTGCAACCTGAGACTAGCCTCAGTGGTGATGTATCCATGCCACATGCCACCTCCACTAATTGGCGACAGCAGCGCATGTGACCATGTTTGTGCAGAAAGTGTACAGGCAGGGACAGGAAGTCCGGGAAGAGAGGTCAAGAGCCACGGACCACAAACTAAGTGACAGGGAGCAGGTAAGTATAGCTCTCTTCACAGGTCCTGTGAGGGAAGGGGACATAAAAAAATTCTAAACAACCCCTTTAAATATAGACTTTTTTAACTGCATACTTTCTTATTGTAGAATCGGATTGGCCATAGACCTTACAGGGAAATATCCTGGTTGGCTGATGCCCTGGGGGCCGGTCAAGCCCCTATCTCTGCCACTGGCTGGGTACATAATGAGCTCTCAACAGTAATTAATGCTGTGAGAATCAGACAGGTACTCTTATACCAGCGACATGCCCTTCTGAATTCAACTGCTGTGGCCCACACCTCACCTCCTAAGCCCCCTGCTCCATATCTTAATCAGAGACAACTGGAAGAGGAGGAGAGAAAATGGCAGCTATTGATGCCCAACTCAGAGGGACAGCTTTTGGGGCAGTAAATTGTATTGTGGTATGTTGTATTTTGCACTATGTTACTGCTGACCCTACTTTTGTTGCCCCGTCTTTTGTCAATTTAGACCCTTCTATAATATGGGGCCACTTTTAGGTATTTTTTCCAGGGCCACTTTAGGCTCCCAGTCCACCCCTGTGTACAGTATTTATTATACCACAAAATAATATATTTCACAATTTTTCATATGTAGAATAGAAGGGCCTGAATGGAGGTTGTTATTTTCCAATTTCTTGACTTGAGAGTGGTTGTCTGTTTTAGAAAACCCACAATCAAAACCCCTATTCTGAGTTCTCAGAGGGGATCCCCCATTCAGGTCCCTCATGTATAAACCAGAAAATAAAGAGCATCTCACTCTAGAGCATTCGCTACCTCAGTGCATAACGGGGCAACCTGTTAATTTCAGTGGGCACAATGTAATACAGTGAAACTTCTTCGAGACGACCACCCAAAAATGCATTAAAAATTAGTCCTCTCAAAGAATATGGCAGTAAAGCATACATGACGTCACAGGAAATGTCCTCTCATTAAGGGGGTGGTTTTCTTGAAGAGAAACTGAGCTTCATTTCTCTTTTAGTGGTGCTATGGCTGATTGCTGGGTGTCCGAGCGGTGCGATAACTTGTGATCACCTTATTTTTTGGGGGAAACTCTTCCAAAAAGTTTAATTCTGTTAAATCTGCAACATCTGCTAGTGTTACTGTACATACAGATATTGGATTCATTTTTACCCTAAATATTGGAAGGTATGAAAACCTGTGGTGAATAAGCTATATAACCGACTAGCTGCAGATTAGAAAATCCCACAGTATGCTCTAAATTCCACACAGATTTTTCTCGCCAAACGTGGATGAGCTTTCTAATCATTAAAACGTTACCCGATATTTAAAGTGTCCCCTTTCCACAGGATGGAGGAGGTGTCTGACTGGTGAAAGACTGACCACTAGGACACCTATCATACACAAAAATATAAGTTATGTATCCTAGCTATCATGTCAATGATTGCTGTGCTGCTCTTCACAATTTCCATAGAGATGTATGCAACAGTAGTAGTGCACATGCTTGACTGCTGCTCCATTCATATGGGGGACACAGGACCAGGGGTGGACTGCGAACTTAAAGTGGCCCTGAAAAAGAAAAAAAAATAACTAAAAGTGGCCCCATTTTGTAGGCAGGTCCAAATTAACAGAAGACGATGCAACTCAAGTAGGTGGGGTCAACAATACAATGGTGCAAAATACCATCCCAGCAGAACCAAATAACAGTGTAGCACAATATACTGCTCCAAAAGCTGGCCCTCTGTTGTGGCCATCAATAGCTACCATCTTCTGTCCTCCAGGTGAGGTGTGGGCAACAGCAGTTGAATTCAGGAGGACATGTGCAAATACTGGCTAGGTACATGAGTGCCTGATTCTCACAGCGTTAATTACTGTTGAGAGCTCATTATGTACCTGGTAAGCAGAAGAGAGGAGGGCTGGGGATTGGCCTACCAGGAAAATTTCCCTGTAGGTTCAATGGCCAATCCTCCCCTGCACAGGACCCCCTTTCTTATAATCTGTGGGGGTCCCAAAGGTAAGACACTCCCTTTCCTGTGCAACGGGGATACATTTGAATCTTGGCACAACTCCTAAAATCATTTCAAATCATCTTTAAATTGCAACTTAAAGGTCGTCTCCATCTCTGATCATTTAAAATAGTTATCAGCAAACTTTCACAGCTGTCAAGAAAATGTATGTATATATATATATATATATATATATATATATACAGTACAGACCAAAAGTTTGGACACACCTTTTCATTCAAAGAGTTTTCTTTATTTTCATGACTATGAAAATTGTAGATTCACACTGAAGGCATCAAAACTATGAATTAACACATGTGGAATTATATACATAACAAAAAAGTGTGAAACAACTGAAAATATGTCATATTCTAGGTTCTTCAAAGTAGCCACCTTTTGCTTTGATTACTGCTTTGCACACTCTTGGCATTCTCTTGATGAGCTTCAAGAGGTAGTCACCTGAAATGGTCTTCCAACAGTCTTGAAGGAGTTCCCAGAGATGCCTAGCACTTGTTGGCCCTTTTGCCTTCACCATCTCGATTGGGTTCAGGTCCGGTGACTGTGGAGGCCAGGTCATCTGGCGCAGCACCCCATCACTCTCCTTCATGGTCAAATAGCCCTTACACAGCCTGGAGGTGTGTTTGGGGTCATTGTCCTGTTGAAAAATAAATGATGGTCCAACTAAACGCAAACCGGATGGAATAGCATGCTGCTGCAAGATGCTGTGGTAGCCATGCTGGTTCAGTATGCCTTCAATTTTGAATAAATCCCCAACAGAGTCACCAGCAAAGCACCCCCACACCATCACACCTCCTCCTCCATGCTTCACGGTGGGAACCAGGCATGTAGAGTCCATTCGTTCACCTTTTCTGCGTCGCACAAAGACACAGTGGTTGGAACCAAAGATCTCAAATTTGGACTCATCAGACCAAAGCACAGATTTCCACTGGTCTAATGTCCATTCCTTGTGTTCTTTAGCCCAAACAAGTCTCTTCTTCTTGTTGCCTGTCCTTAGCAGTGGTTTCCTAGCAGATATTCTACCATGAAGGCCTGATTTACACAGTCTCCTCTTAACAGTTGTTCTAGAGATGTGTCTGCTGCTAGAACTCTGTGTGGCATTGACCTGGTCTCTAATCTGAGCTGCTGTTAACCTGCGATTTCTGAGGCTGGTGACTCGGACGAACGTATCCTCCGCAGCAGAGGTGACTCTTGGTCTTCCTTTCCTGGGGCAGTCTGCATGTGAGCCAGTTTCTTTGTAGCGCTTGATGGTTTTTGTGACTGCACTTGGGGACACTTTCAAAGTTTTCCCAATTTTTCGGACTGACTGACCTTCATTTTTCAAAGTAATGATGGCCACTTGTTTTTCTTTACTTAGCTGCTATTTTCTTGCCATAATACAAATTCTAACAGTCTATTTAGTAGGACTATCAGCTGTGTATCCACCTGACTTCTCCACAATGCAACTGATGGTCCCAACCCCATTTATAAGGCAAGAAATCCCACTTATTAAACCTGACAGGGCACACCTGTGAAGTGAAAACCATTTCAGGTGACTACCTCTTGAAGCTCATCAAGAGAATGCCAAGAGTGTGCAAAGCAGTAATCAAAGCAAAAGGTGGCTACTTTGAAGAACCTAGAATATGACATATTTTCAGTTGTGTCACACTTTTTTGTTATGTATATAATTCAACATGTGTTAATTCATAGTTTTGATGCCTTCAGTGTGAATCTACAATTTTCATAGTCATGAAAATAAAGAAAACTCTTTGAATGAGAAGGTGTGTCCAAACTTTTGGTCTGTACTGTATATATATATATATAGTCAGTGTATTGCTGCATAACTTTTATTACATTTGCAAATATCGCTACCGCAATAAAACAGGATTATGCCAATTGCCAATATATCTCAGAATTCCTCTTTAGTGATAATGTACTAGTAAGGTTAAGCATAGCGCGGCTTCTACAGGTAATATTACATTACAGACATCCTATTGTCAAGCCTTCCATACAGCGGCAAGCATTCATATAATATCACCCAAATAGCAGGCAGCTCTGCCAGCAATCCTGCCATTCAATTCAATGGATATATCCAAAATGAAGTTTGACAAGATCTTTGACTATACAGCAGCTATAAATCAGTACTAAAATATGATAGTAAACCAAGTCATTGTAAAGTTGAAGCCAACAAACTAAAATCCCTTCAGCCGCAATGCATTAACACGTACACAGCAAGAAATATGAGGTTAAAGGGGTATGAGGCTTTAGTAAATAAAGTTTATTCTTTGTATAATGGAAAGTGATATGATTTCCTCAGAAACATTCTCTATTATGTTTCAGTATTATGTATTATATTTCTACTGTTTTCAACTTTTATTGCTTTCGTGCTTTCTTCCAGCGGACACAAATCTGTCCTGGCCTTGGGATAGGCACGACTGAAACCAAACCAAGCAGCTGTGTGTCCACCGCAAGACATATTTTATCCACGGGAATCAATGGGATAATACAATATTGATTGGAGGGATTCCAAAAAACTTCTCTTCTTTACTCTTCGTACATGGGGACAGCATGCCATACAGTTCTATACTCTCGCCTCGGAGCTGGAACAGCAAGGGCCTGGTGTCCTCCTTCTGGGAGGGACTGTCTGGACACATCGAGGATGAACTGGAAGGTCAGGATGCACCGGCTACACTCGATGACCTGATTATGCTTGCTACCTGCATTGAACTCTGGTTCATAAGGCATCCCAGGAAGTCTGCACCTTTATTTCAGAAGCCCATGCTTCCAGCTACTCATGTTTGTGCAGGAGAGGCTATGCAAGTTTTCCAAAGATGAGCACCAGCATAGGCGCAGCTATAACTTGTGCATCTATTATAGTGACAGAAGTTGCGGCCCAGACCTATTCACTTGAATGGAACTAAAGTGCACATAGGCCGTGTGACCAATGAATGTGACATCACTGGCCTAGGAAGCACCGGAATGCTGCAGTCTCTTCAAAGAGGTGATCAGCGGGTGTTCTAGGAGTCAGACCACCACCAATCACATACTGATGACATATCCTGAGGACAGCCCATCGGTAATTCACATCGGGAAAGCCCCTTTAAACAATAAATGTTCCTCTTAAGTGGGTTTTCAGAGTGTTTAAAACTGAAGACCTATCCTCAGGATAGGTCACCAGTATCTGATCACCTGGCAACCCTCTGATCAGCTGTTTGCAATGCCTGCGGTGTTTCGGTGAG
The DNA here is from genome assembly GCF_014858855.1 of Bufo gargarizans. NCBI lineage: Eukaryota > Metazoa > Chordata > Amphibia > Anura > Bufonidae > Bufo > Bufo gargarizans. Next base: position 603,393,116 of record NC_058082.1, read on the forward strand.
CACTGTGGCTGCAGCATCCCACTTAAAGGGGTTGTCCAGGTTCAGAGCTGAACCTGGACAGCCCTCCATTTTCACCCCAGCAGCCCCCCTGACATGAGCATCGGAGCAGTTCATGCTCCGATGCTCTCCTTTGCCCTGCGCTAAATCGCGCAGGGCAAAGGCATTTTTCAGAGTTCCGGTGACGTACCGGGCTCTCCATGGGGCTGACAGGAACCCCGGTGACGTCACCGGCACTGATGGGCGGGATTTAGCGCTGCCCTAGCCAGTAAAACGGCTAGGGCAGAGCTAAAGCCCGCCCCTCAGAGCCGGTGACGTCACCGAACACACTGCCGGGCGGAAGTTACCGCCTGGCAGTGTGTTATTAAAAACAAAAGGGCCTGTGCCCTGTGCGATTTACCGCAGGGCACTGGAGCGCATCGGAGCATGCGGGGGGGCTGCCGGGGTGAAAATAACGGTATGTCCGGGTTCAGCTCTGAACCCGGACAACCCCTTTAAGTGTGTAAAAGGGACACTTTAAACATTTGCCTATTTATTTAATGCATGTGCAATGTATGGTATTTCCTATTTATCAGTCTGGCAATGTCATTACACCCATTCACCCGTAGGTGGTGCTGGCGCCAAACAATATATATAGCCAGGGGTTTGCTAATAAAGTTAGTTAAAGAGGAAGTTCAGAGTGTTGTAGAGGAGGAAAGCAAGTGTATGGAGGAGAGAAACAGGCCTTATCCACTATGTAGCTGCAATATATTTCCTCCGGGACCTGATCAATCCTGGAGAGGACAAACTAAGAGTAGTTACAGCAGCTTAGCACTGGACAGTAAGTCTACGTCTAAATATGAAGCGAGCCTAGTGAAGGTCAGAGCTGAGTCTGGCCTATGGAGTTCACAAGCACAAGTGGCCAAGAGTAACTTTCCAAGTTCCTGGACACGACTGGATAATTAAAGGCCATAATTATCCTTATTCACTAGAAGCCTTCCGGGATATAGTGAACCTGAATACTTAAGGAGAGCATCCTGCAAATAATGTCACAGAGAGTTTGCCTGCCACGAGGGATAAACACCCTTATTGGATAGCTCAAGATAAGTAGAAAACAGTATATTTAGTAGTGCTATGGAAAGCGGACTTAAAGTAAATCTAATTATTCTTCGCCTGTATAGCTAAAGTACTAGAGAACTCAACTGACATTTGTCTAAACCTGATAAAAGGAATTCTATTGAACTTATTTCTGAGTCATCACTCATGCCATACAAATGAACTGTACCTGTACTGACTACCTGAAGACAATTGATTCAGTAAATGTTCAACTGTTTGATTACAACCGACTCCTCATCATTTCTACTACTACACTCAATATTTGCAACTTACGGTGCTGGCGTCACGGACACATGGGCCCAGCCACCAAAGCATCTTAAACACCTATACCATCAAGGGCACCTCAACTTACATATGGCTGGTGTTCCCTGCAATAGAGAGTGCCCCGGAGGAATTAGTGCTGTCTTCCCATCCACTGCACGCCGGCCCAGGGAGTCTCTGCTAACCGTGAGTAAATTAACTACTACCCTCATCGGCCCACCGTAGCCTCACGTGTTTCCCCTGTGGTCTGGCTCGTTGCATGGTCTCTTCGTACTTAATCAAGCACAGCTCCTTCCACTGGATAGCGTTGCATTGCAGCTAAGCCCCTTTCACTTGAATGGAACTGTTCTGCACCCAAGCCATGTGACCAATGAATGTTACATCATAAGCCTAGGAAGAGGCCATGGCTCTCAACAAAGCTCCTCAGCTTCTTCAAACAAATGATCAGCGGGGGAGCATGGCGTCGGATCCCCACCGATCAGATAATGATGACCTATCCAGAGGACACTTGGACACCCCCTTTAACTCACATCAAGCAGGAATCATAAAAACTGTAAGGAATTTAGACAGAAGGCATACAACAACATGGTTTATTGTTCATTTAGAGAATACCCTATATTTGCTGAACCTGTAATATTCAGTTAACAAAAAAAAAAAAAAAACTGTAAAGATACCATACACAAGCAACTAAGAGGCTTGAGCTGAAGTGCAAAGTCCAGGAGTTAGAGAACAATGTAACGCCGAGCTTTCTGCTACATTCAAAGAAAGTCTCCACTCCAGTAATTAATCCTTTTCTCCCCTATGCTTGGTAAGAATGAATATACAAATTATCGGTAAGTAAAAACCCCACTGGCGAATGGTATATTATTTATCAGAATTAAGCTAAAATGTCAGCCTGCCTCCATGCATGGAAATTTAGAGTGGTTTAACTGCTTTTCAATGTGCCCATAATTGGACCATCACAAAATGTCTTTGGAAGATTTAACTAGGCAATGCGACTATTGAGCACATTGACACAACGGCTACAAATTAATTACCTGCTGGAGCGGGCATGAAAAGATAAACCTACTTATTTCCGGGGATGTAGCTACATTTTGTATGAGTAATAGAAAGCACTTAGGATCCAGAGGCTCCTGAAAAACAAATTGCTACCAAATAAGTAAGATAACAGCAAAACAGTGACACTTAATTTTTTTTTGAAACTATATGACGATGTCTGGCCACATTACCCAGGCACTTATCTCCAGAAGCGCAGCAAAATGTCACCACTGCTTTGGAAAGTTGTTTTAGCTGCATAGATACAACAATTATAGTGACCTTAGCAGTAAGGGACACTGATTCAGCAATGGTTTAAGAGCCATCTGGGCACATTTATCAGATTATTGTCTCAGCGGAGCAACTTCGGTGCAGATGCAAAGAACCATTATACCAAAACTGATCTTAAGAACCATCAAGTCGTCCAGCTGTCAGTTAACTTATTGTAGATGGAATGGAGCCAAGTGACTCATTACTGTCTTTCACAGGCGCCTTTCAATGTAGACCACTGGCAAAAAAAGTGGTGCAGCACCGAGGCAGTCTAGATGCAGGTTATACACTCGGAAAGTCTTCAGACCCTTTCACTTCTTTGACATTTTGTTAAGTTGCGACCTTGTGCTAAAATAAAATAAAATAATGTTTTCCCAATCAAACTGCACTCAATCCCCATTGATTAAAATGAAAACAGAACTTTAGAAATGTTTGCGAATGTATTCAAAAGGAAAAAATACAATTTTGCATGGACCTAAGTATTCAGACTCCCATTTCTCCTGACCATCATTGGGTATTACCACACATCATGGCTGTGCTGAGTTTTTAGAGTAGCAAAAAAAAGAAAAAAAAAAAAGAAGCACAATAAAACACATGAGGGTTTTGCAACAACATACTTTTTGCATTTTCTTCCAGCAAAGGGAAAACACCCAGCAGACAGAAAAGACGATGGCAGCACCCTTTGAGATGCTTCTACACCTTAAATGGAGTCCACCTGTGATAAATGCAGTTGATTGGACAAGATTTGGAAAGATAATAATTTTGAACAGAACGAGTTTTACTCCAACAATTACCTGATCTACAGCAAAGTTTGCGTAGTAAACAGTGTATGAAAATGTAACGGAATAACAAAATTTAAAAAAGTCTAGTTTTTAAGTTTAAAAGTTTTACTTGAGCAAGGCCCAGTACTGTTAAAAGTTCCTCAGGCATCTGCTTTTGCGTTTGGGAACGGTCATTTTTTCCCATTGCAAAAACCAGCAGTAGTCCCCCATCATGTTGGGATTCCAGTGGCCTTGATACCTGTTCTCCATTGTAGAAATATATTTATGGAACCGCTCTCCATGTTCGTCACTTACTTGTCCCAAATTGGTTGGGAAAAAGTCAAGATGGGAATGTAAGAAATCACTTTCAATGACATTCGGCAGCCAAGTTGTTCATATGCTGTAAGCATGTTGTCTACTAATTCAGCATAGTTTGCAGCTCGTCTGTTCCTAAGGACGTTCTGCCCTACTAGCACAAATACATCCCGAGCTGCAAGTTCCAGAGGGTTGAGTTTTGTTCTGAATGGGCCATCATGCATTAGTTTGTTGATTTCGGGGCCAATAAAAATTCCGGTCTTTATTTTAGCATAAACTTTCAGTGTGCTTAACTTCTCTTTCAAATACTGGAAACCATTTCCATCACAATCAAGTGCAATTACAAATTTTTTCATTAAACCAAGTTTAATGTGAAGTGGTGGAAGATAAACTTGAAGTGGATTGTGTTGTACATTGTACTGACCAACTGTGTGCTCGACTCTGAGAGGCCACTGTCTCATTTTTTAATGATTGCTGTCATCACGTACCCTAACTGTAGGCCAAGCAGCAGTGCTACAACTTTCAGGTCAGCACTAGTGTTGGGCGCGAATATTCGAAGAGCGAATATTAATCGCGAATATCGGCACTTTGAGAATTCGCAAATATTTAGAATATTGTGAAATATATTCGTAATTTTGAATATTCTAGATTTTTTTTTTTTTCAACAGTAACCTCCCTTCTTGCTTGTGGGCCAATGAGAAGGCTGCAATGTCTGTGTATGAGCTTAGCAACATCCCTAGCAAATAATAGGAAAGTTGCCTACCCTTTACTATATAACAACCTCCCCAGCAGCCCTTTTATGCAGTATTTTGCAGATCTGAGAGAGACAGCAGTGTCATTGCTGTGCTCTGTGCTTTCTTGTCTCATTACATTAGATAGTTAGAAGGCTTATATATATATAATACAGATAGATATTGGGAGATAGTCAGTGTAGGTTAGATAGTGATATAGTGTAGCTGACAGGTTCCAGTGCAGTGTGATAGGTTCTGCTGTCCATACATACATGCTACAGACAGAGGGCCAGATTTATCATGACTCTGACAGCTCACTCCACTTTCACATATGGCTAAATTCAGTTTTAGCCAAGTCAGATTTATGATCGGCCCTTTAAGACTGTAATAAATGTGGTTTGACGGTAGCAGTTTATCCGTCAGTAAGCAGCTTTACAAAAGTCGCACATCTTTACGAAAAAGTCGCACGTTTTATGAAAAAGTCGCATGTTCTATTAAAAAGTCTCATAAGATAAGCATGGTCCTCACTGGAGTGAAATTGCGACTTTTTTTGCGATTTTTCTGCGACTTTTTTGCAACTTTTTAAATAGTCCCAATAGTAAATCTGTCTAGAGATTCATTTACATAAGAAAACACGCTCACTTTCAGAAAACTGGCGAGCATAGTGCAGAGCAGAAAAAAGTCGCAAATTTGTGCGCAGTTTTAGCTTTTGGGACTTTTTTGGAACTTTTTCACTCCATTATTCTGACCTGAGCTAATGATAAATCTGGCCCATAGTGCTGTGATGTCACAAGTTCACAACAATACTTAGTACACCAATGTAGTCAGACCTGTTAAAATGTGAAGTTGCACGTATTGCGCCAAAATATGCGCATCACTAATTGAAGATTAGCGCAATCACGAATATATTAGAGCACTCTATCTGCATATAAAGCTATTGTAATGTTATGCCGTGCCAACCATTTTCTCCAGTCTCAGGAAACTTCTAGCAGCTTAAAAAATTTAGCTATAGTGACCCACGCCTGTATTTTGCGCGCATTACGTGAATATTACATTGATGATTTTTCGCGATCAAGAAAATAATCTCGAATTCGTAAATATATGACGAATATTCTACCAAATATTTGCGAAATATCACAAATTCGAATATTATCCCTGCCGCTCATCACTAGTCAGCACAAATTTTCCATTTATGTTCTGAGTATTTGATCATTTTCAAGATTAACTCCATAGAAGCATGGGTCTCTTTCATTCCAACCGCATGAGCCAATGGAACCATTGTGCAACAAGACAGCTTTCAAACTTGTTTAGTCTATGAATAGCCTCCATTCATCGGGAACATGTGTACCATCTAACTCCATCATAAGACCATTTACATCAGTACAGAAACAAGCATCGCTTTCCATTGCATAGTATTCAGCTAACTTGGTGTGTCGATGATGAAAGTGTGAAGTTGTGGTGCCTCGTTGTAGCAAATTCCATTCCTGAAGTCTAGAAGCTAGCAGTTCTGATTTTTCTTTAGATAATGACAGATCTCTTACTAGATCATCTAAATCTGATTGGCTCAGCAAGTGCGGCTGACCCTCCAGTTGTTCTGGATCAGGAAATACATTTGTGACAATCAACATCTTCTTCATCAGGATCAGAACCGTCTGTTTCTATTGCGGTTCCTGCTGTGGGAGGGGCAGGCACTGGATTCTCTACATCAGTGTTTCCCAACCAGTGTGCCTCCAGCTGTGGCAAAACTACAACTCCCAGCATGCCCACACAGCCAAAGGCTGTCCAGGCATGCTGGGAGTTGTAGTTTTGCAACAGCTGGAGGCACACTGGTTGGGAAACACTGCTCTACATCGTGTGGTACTGGTTTAAGAGCAGACTCACAGCCAGGATACACAATTTGTGACTTGTTTCTCTTTGAATATCCGGTGATTTTAGTCATGCAAAAGTAACAGTCTGAATGGTGATTTTTTTACCTGGGAGGCACGATGTGAGCGGTATGTGCTGCTGTATAGCAAGTACAGCAAAATGTCTTCAGTGCTAGTGCTTTCTGGGGATGGGGGGAGGTTTGGTTGGGGGAGTGCGTTTGGTCAACAGATCTGTTGCGACCCTAGCAACGCCCCTGACATCCACAGTCAGAAAAAGATGACGGTGGGGAACGGCAATTAGTGTTTCACGAGGTGGATTATGATGATGAGACACAGTTGCCAATAAGTCAACCGTGATTAGTGTCAAGAGGTTCATGATGAGGATGAGACACAGTTCTCAATAAGTGAGGTTCTAGTTAGGTCAACAAGTCAGGAGGATGACTAGAGTGAGGAAGTGGAAGAGGAGGTGGTGGACGATGAAATCACTGACCCAACCTAGGACGGTGGCAAGCCAAGCGAGGACAGCAGTACAGAGGGCGAGGGATCCGCAGCACCGTAACAGGCTGGAAGAGGCAGTGGTGTGGAAAAAGTGAGAAGGCGGGCCACACTAAACAGGCTCAAATCCCCGGAGCACCCCCTTGCGGCAATCTCCCTTGCCGAGGGATAGGTGTTTCACAGTCTGGCACTTTTTTTAGGAAAGTGTGGACGATAAAAGAATTGTCATTTGCAACCTGTGCCGTACCAAAATGAGCAGGGGCGTGAACACTTGCAACTTCACCACCACCAGCATGATCCGCCACATGGCATCAAAGCACCCTAATAGGTGGGCCGAACGCCTGGGTCCACAATCAGTGTCTGCGGGTCACACTACTGCCTCCTCTTCCCCTTGTTACATGCTGGCCAATCCCCTGTCCAAGACGCAGGCCCGGATGCCTCCTGCCCTGCACCTGGACCTTCGCAAGGACCAACAGCTAGCACATCCACAACCCAATGTGCTTCAACTAAGTACTCAGTAAAGGGTCTGAATGCCCATGCCAAAGCAATCTTTTAGTTTTTCCTTTTCAATAAAGTAGGAAAGATTTTGAACATTCTGTTTTCACTTTGTCATTATGGTGTACTAAGTGCAGAATGATGGGGGGACATTTTATTATTATTATTATTATTATTATTATTATTATTATTATCAGAGATGAGCAAAGTTCTTAAAAATTCAATTCGGCTGCATCTCCAAATTTCACAAAGAAATTTGCTTAGTGACAAATTACTTTGTCACTAAATGCATTTCTTTGTCAATAGCAAGTACAATGATAGGGAAGGGCGATTGCGCCACTTCCCATCATTAAACTCCTCAGACGCTGAGTTCATCACTGATTACAGCATCTGAGATGACCATTGAGGGCTGTTAGTGGTTCATTTGTTAAAGAAAATGTTCAAAATACTCACCTTATCTATTTGATCGCAAAGAATCTGCTGCGGTCAACTTGGTTGAAGATTCAGCACAAAATCTCGTGGGGTGCATGATGACATCACCACGTTGGCCGGCCTTGTGATGTCATACGTCACCATGCACAAGATTTTGCATGGGATCTTCAATCAAGATTGCCTCGGCGACTCTTTGTGTGCAAAAAAATGTAACCGCTATTTTAGGGAAAATTTATTTATTACCATGAAGCATGAGGAAATTCGGCTTTGCGGCAAATCCGATTTTTCCTGAAATTCGGATCAGAGTCCACCTCATGAACTTTGATTCGCTGAACACTAATTATTATTTTAGCACAAGACCGCAACATATCAAAATGTGAACAGGTGAAAGAGCCTAAAGATTTTCCAAATGAACTGTATTTATGAAGAACTAGTGCTTATGTAAATATTCACCAAATATATATATTCAAAATTGTGTTTAAAAATGTTTCAAGTTACTTTTGGAATAGTTTAAATCATTTTACAAATATTTCAAAAACATTTAATAGAGAAAAATCCTCCAAAATGTGGATAAACCTTCCGGATGATAGAAAAGTCCAGTGAACTGCGCCGTAGATTTTCATGAGATGATGAGTGCCTGGCTGGGAGGAGCGTGCAGCATATGCCATGTATTATCATTCCAGCATCAGCTCATATCTGTACGGTCACAGCATAATCAGCATCATCTACCGTACATTATCTGTTCTTCTTCCTATGCAGAACGATATTAACCACTTCCCAGTCAGTCTTGGTTAATATGCCCTTATGGGCCATTGAAATAAATGAACTGTTAAATAATGGCAAGAAAGGTGACTTAAAGATTAACACCGCTCAGTAAATCTGGCCTCTCATGACTCATTTAAATCATTCGATTGTACATGGCTTTTAAAGGTGTAGCGGAGAGGGTTCTAGCACAGAATGGGGATGAGCTGCAACACCAGACACAGTCCAAGGACGAGAATGGTACCGTTTCAAAAAAAAAACTGCAGACCAAGTTTTCTAAACCCTGGGTAACCCCTTTAAGTTTTTTTTTTTTTCTTTTAGTCCACAGCAGCTTACAGATGCAGAGGATGTTCTGTATGCAGTAGAAGTCACCTATGCATGGCCACAGTGCCTATGGACTCTACATTCATATCTGTAGAGGCTTTCAAATGGAAAGAAACCAGTGATGGCGTGCTGCTAGAACATTGCTCATTTATGGATTGTGGGGTACAACTACTAGGACCTTCACAATCCTTGAGCCAACCATACACATTAAATAGCTGTCGGTATGAGTGTTTGTCCGACAGCTATCTCTCCGAATTCCCTCCTGAGTATACAATACACATACACGTTCGCTCAGCTCCATGCGTGTGCGCTGTCAATGGGGAGAGAGAAGAAAGCACATGCCAGATACTTCTGGTGGTGGCATATCTGGTGGGAGAACAAAAGGATTTGGTAAAAAATTTCACCCAGTCTTTCTCTTCCTCACCCTCATCTGTTGGGGGAGAGTTAGGAGTTCCCCACATACATTAGACTTTTGGCCGAATGTGTCATTCTTGGCGTGTTTGGTTGACAATACACTAATGTGTATTGGTGTATACATATTAATCATGGGCGTAGCTATAGGGGGTGCAGAAGTAGCAGTCGCTACCGGGTCCAGGAGCATGAGGGGGCCCAAAGACCCCTGTGCCGCACACCGGTATTATAAAAAGTTCATGCAGGTCAAGTAATACCTCTAGCTGGAGGGAAGGGGGTAGATTGAGAATTTGGCATGAAGGGGGGAAGGTGGGGGGTGCTGTTTCAATATTTGCTTCAGCAGCAGAAGGCTATGTGCTTTCCTGCCCCTGGCCACAAAACCCTGAGGGAAAGGGGGCCAAGCCGAACTCCTGCACCAGGGCCCATGAGCCTTTGGCTATGCCCTTGACATTAACATTAACACCAAGGGCAACCCAAACTACCATCAGACAGGAGCCCCAATACCGGGGAGTGCCCCGAAAGAAGAAAGCACCGAGTTTTCATTGCGCTGGCCCTATAAACCAATGGTATATGGAAAGCCATTTTGATAGACTTTCTGCAGCCAGAGCCACTACCACTCCCATCCTCCACTCCGGCTCCTCAGGGGCTTGCTGTACATATCTGAGGAATTCTGCTATCTAAGGTTGGTGTCATCCAGTCTTTTTTTAGGAATTTTCAATTTTTGGTGTGTTTTTTTTTAATGGATGTCTTTTCCTCATGGAAGTTGGTGAGAAGTATTAAATGCTGGATCTGTATTATTTTTTTAAGTGCCACTTTTTGACACAAGAGGTGTGTTTTTTTTTATCAATAGCATCTTTTTATATTGCAACATGCTCTAGGTCTGGTGTTCTGCCCTTTTTTGGCCCATAGGCAACCATTGTTTTGCTTTCTTTCTGCATTAAAAATGCAAGTGGCAATGTGTATTGCATTTTTAATAGCATTTTTGCATGGCATGTTTTACTGCTCTACAGAGGAAGTGACATTACAGAAAGTACATATTTTCCATGTAAAAATGCAAACAAGCCTGTGCTCAAACACTGTTTTGAGGGGGGGGGGGGGGGGGACAAAAAAAACCCACTAAAATGTCTTTCAAAAGTCTACAAAAACTTTTTGAGCTAAAAAATGCAAACCAAAATGATGTGTGGTGGCACCTACATTTTTGCCTTGCTTGCCCTTTTAAGAAATTGCAATATACAGTTGCATCCCTGTAGGGTCCAAGGTGGTTACAGTTGGGACCCATAACAAAAGTTCTCATGTTAAACAGAGATCTTCCACTATAGATACCGATACTTCTATTGTAGAGCACACAGACTACAATGGGGGTCAACGATCTCCAGCTGTTGTCACACCTCCCACATATGTGAATGGAGCATGCTGGGAGTTGTTGTTTTACAACAGCTGGAATGCCTGAGGTGTCAGACCCATGGACTACAGCATCAACATTTCATCAGAACATGGCATGTACCGATGTGTAATGCCACAGAAATCTTTGAAATAACTCCAAACCGAAGCTTAGTGGACATCACAATCACAGCAGTTTTCAGCGCAGACTTCTTCAGTGTAAGGAGGCTGACATTACTAATGTCCTGGCTTAGAAGATGCTGGAGGAGCTATCTGGACCAGAATGGAGGAACATCCACTGAGATGTGCAAAATCGCCTTTGAAAATGTCCATGCCACAAGCAAATCTGACCCTGCCATTAGCTCGCTGGCTGTGCTTATTCACCGACTGTGCTGCTGAAAGCCAGACTCCTCACATTATGTACGAAATCCAAATAAACCATCTTAAAGTAAAGGTTTCATCACTTTTGCTGTAATGGCTGCACTGGGTCATTGATAATTTACCTCCTGTGAGCAGAAAAGCTCTGAAATCCATTTTCCTGAGATTGCCAGCACACAGCTGCAAGCCATACCCGGCTCCTCGTCACAGAACGGCAGAACTGCGTCCTATTTATAGTCTGACAGGTTCAGTCATCGCATTCTACAGCATTTATTCTAGTCCGCTCAGCCGCAGCGCTCCTAAGTTACATTAATTTACAAAACTTCTTCTGGATCAACACTGCCGGGAACAGATTGCATTAGATAGTCTTGTGTCTCTAACTATGACTTGTGGTGCAATTAGCTTATTGATCTCGGGTACAACTACATGGCATGGTCGTGTCGCGGTCGCAAAGCGGGGCTGCACTCTGGTCGAGCACTAGTCAGTCTGCATTGTAAATGGTGCGGGGTACTAAAGATGCCGCATGGCCATTAACAGTACAGACTGACTAAATAGTGCGGTCTTCATTAGTTTAATTAGAATCGCGATGGCCCGTACAACCACGCGGTACTTGAGCGTGACATATGGTCTTACCATTAGGCTAGGGCTACACAATGACATAGAAATGAATGGGATCACCGTGGCAGTCGCAAAAAATCCATCTGTGTTGGATTTCTTGCGTCTGCTGTGGCGATTCCATTCATTTTTGAATCCTGGTGGAAACAGCTGTCGTACTGTATGACCAGTGTCACCATGTAGCCGTACCCTTAGAGGTGTATCTTAAAATACACATCAGATAGGCCTGAGTGATCAACATATAATAAACATATATACAATATGCACAGTATTACAATTAGCGTTGAGCGAATTGACTCCGATACGAATATCAGGAAAAATGTGATTTGCCGTGAAGCTGAATTTCCTTGCGCTTCGTGGTAACAAATCAATTTCCCTGAAACAGCAGAAAAAACAAACTCACCTCATCCATTTGTGTGCTAAGTGGCCGTTGCAGCAATCTTGATTGAAGATACCGCGCAAAATCTCACGCGTGGTGACGTATGCGTCACCACACTAGCCAGCGTGATGTCGTTATCATGTCACCGTGCGAGATTTCATGCTGGATCTTAAATCAAGATGCCCACGACGGACTCTATCTGATCAAATGGATAAGGTGAGTATTTATATATTTACCCTGATTAACCCCAGAAAGCTCTCAATGTTAATCTCAGATGCCGCGATCAGAGATGAACGCTGCATCTTAAGGGGTTCAATGATGGGGGATCACTGTTCCCCATCATTGCACCTGCTATATACAAAGAAATGCACTTCATGAAGAAGTAATTTGTCATGAAGTGAATTTCTTTGTGAAATTCAGTGAAGCAGCCAAATTACATTTTCCATAACTTTGCTCATCACTAATTACAATAGGCTTTTATTTTTATTTAAGAAAATAACTTTTCCTAAATAACACTTTTTTGTTTCAGTTCCTTATGGCTTATTTGGCCTCTGTAGTCATTGAATAGGAACTGTGATTTGTTTACACCCCAAAGGTTATGAAGACCTTTAGCACAGAAAAAAAAAAGACTTCTATATGTCAGTGGTTATCTTGAGTAAGAAAAGTTGCGCTAAGTTACAGTCTGCTTCATTCCTCCATTCATTTTTCAGATCCCTTGATACTCAGTTTGCATTGAGCTTCTTGTATCAAACTTTTCTCTTAAGGTCTTGTGCCTTCTAGTAAGGCCTCAAGCACACTACCTTTTTTCGGGTCCGCACCCAAGCCGCAAATTTTGCAGCTCGGGTGCGGACCCATTCACTTCAATGGGGCCGCAAAAAATGCGGACAGCACTCCGTGTGCTGTCCGCATCCATAGCTTCGTTCCGAGGCTCCGCAAAAAAAATATAGCATGTCCTATTCTTGTCTGTTTTGCGGACAAGAATAGGCATGTCTACAATGGGCCGCCCGTTCCATTCCGCAAATTGCGGAAGGCACATGGGCGGCTTCCGTTTTTTGCATATCCGCGGTTTGCAGATCGCAAAAAACGGAATGGTCGTGTGCATGAGGCCTAAGATGTTGGATCTGTGTGTCCGGATTCTGCTGTCTTCCCCCTGAAAACTGCCTTGTGTGTACTTCCCTTCATTCATAAATCATCTTGGATCTTCTCCCCCTCTCCACACACATCTGCCATGTATAACCTCCTGCTTTATCTCTAGCACTGAGAGTAGAAAAGGGGAGACCAGAGATAGTCGTCAGAAACAGGAACAGCGCTTCAAAGGATATACACTATGTCACATTTAGAAGAATCAGTCACTAGGTGAAGGACTTACCCATACTCTACGGAAGCAAAATGGCAAGGTTTTTTTCTGAAGACTATTAAGAAAGTTGCTTAATTATACAATTAGGAAGCAAATGAACAGTAAAAAACTAAATTCAGCACAAAGAAGTTCATAGCCTTTAAAGGGAACCGGTCATCAACTTTATGCTGCCAAGACTAACGGCAGAATAAAGCAGAGACAGGTGAGTTGATTTCAGCGGTCTGTCATTTATAAGTTAAAAGTAAGTGGTTGCCGAGAACCAACATCACAATCATTGCAGACTGGGCCTGGAAAAGAGTCACGGCCACCTGAGAAGAGTCCTGGTTATTCATGAAGTCCTGCTTTCCCTGCCCACCTGCTGATGACTGACCGTCTCCTATCTAGTTTTCTCCCTTTCTCTCTAGGAGAGAACTGCCAATCATCAGCAGATGGGTGAGAGAGCAGGAGATTAGGAATAACCAGGACTCTTCTCAGGTAGATTTGACTCTTTTCAAGGCCTGGGCTGCAATGATTATGATGCTGGTTCTCAGAAACCACTTACTATTAGTTCATGAGTGACACACCGCTGAAATCAGCATTTCTGTCACTATTCTATGCTGCCCTCAGTGAGATCAGCATAACGTTGAAGACAGGTTCCCTTTAAAATCTGTCCTAGTCATGTGGCGGACACACTGAACCTTTTTGATCATCACATGACCAGGACAGATTTGAATCCTGTGGAAGTAAACAATAAAAGTTCCCATTTAACGACTGCAAATGGAATCACTGAATGCACGGGGGAGCAATATACCTTTATTTGGTGGTATTTTTTTTTTTGCAATGCACGTTATAATAAGAAGAATCAATAAGCGGGAGCTACCATCCCCAGAATGTGGCAGGAATATTCCCTCGAACAGCATGCATTCCCACATCCCCATCTTGTCTTAAGTGTCTGCCTTTAACTTTGCTCCTCTCTCTCCTGATTTCTCTGAACGAGATTCTGCTCCCGTCAGATTTCCATTGTGATGTGCACTCGCGTACAGCACTTCGCCCATAACTCCAGAGCTGTATTTGCTGTCTTATATTTTATTGAAAATTGCATAGCAGACAACTATATAAATGAAGCCTGTGGCACAACGCTTTGAGCGGCCTTTCAAATTGTGCTCGGCGTGGATTTAATTGCTAATGCAAAATGATATCATAATAAGCAGAACATCTGCTCGTAAACACAACTTAAAATGCCAGATTGCGTAAGTTCACTGCTGTAAAACTGTGAGGATGGCTTTATTAACCTTTCGCATTGAGTGGGGTGAATTTTATTTGGAAGATTTTTACTAAATGTTATCAGTGCACATGACTGCATTTAGCTGATTGGATCGATCAAATATAAAAAAAAATCCCATAAAACATGGTATAATAAAAATAATGGCATAGAGGAAACTTTGTATTGAACTGTTCATGGTTGGGGAAGTTATGAGGTTTGGAATGGGAACAGGAATGACTGTTAGAAGCGAAAAAAGCACGCTTGTCTAGAGGCCTCCACCCTGTAGCATTCATGTATATTGTACTACTGTGGGTAGAGGAGGATAAGCTGAAAACAAAATCCTGCCCTGCTGACCTTTATTGGAACAAAGGAGAAAATGCTTGTCAAAGGAATGGGTGGACTACAGTACCCAAAAAGACGAAGATAAATCAAAATAAGGGTTATTTAATTTAGAAAAAATATGGCTAAAGGGACATCTAATAACTATGTATAAATATATCAAAGTCAATGAAGATGTCTCATCATCTATTTATACCCAGAACTGTGAAGAGGGGACATCTTCTCCGTCTGGAGGACAGAAGGTTTCTCCATCAACATAGAAGAGGATTCTTTACGGTAAGAGCAGTGAGACTGTGGAACTCTCTGCCTGAGGAGGGGGTGATGGTGAGTTCACTAAAACAGTTCAAGAGGGGCCTGGATGTATTTCTGGAGCGTAATAATATTACAGGTTATATTTACTAGATTTCTGGAGAGGTTGTTGATCCAGGGAGTTATTTTGATTGTCTAATTGGAGTTGGGAAGGAATTTATTTTCCTAAGATGAGGAAAATTGCTTCCACCAGGATAATAGGCTAAACTGGATGGACATCTGTCTAAGGGTACTTTAACACTAGCGTTAAAGTTTTCCGGCATTGAGTTCCGTCATACGGGCTCAATACCAGCAAAAAGCGCATCAATTTTATCCTAATGCATTCTGAAAGAAAAGCAATCCGTTCAGTATGCATCAGGATGTCTTCAGTTCAGTCCCTTTTGCGGTATTTGGACGAAGAAAATACCGCAGCATGCTGCAGTATTTTCTTCGGCCAAAATTCCGGAACACTAGCTGGATTGCCGGATTTCCATTAAAATGTATTAATGCGGGATCCGGTATCAAGTGTTCTGGAAAAACGGATCCGGTTTACCGGTCTGCGCAGACCTTTAAATCTGTGAAAAAGATAAATACCAGATCCGTTTCACCGGATGACACCGGTATTGCAATGCATTTGTACAAATGATATCCGTTTGCATACGGATTTCCGGATCCGGCAGGCAGTTCCGGCAATGGAACTGCCTGCCGGATTCTTCTAACGCTAGTGTGAAAGTATAAAAGTCAAGAAAGGAATTCCGGCACTGGATACATTTGTCATTGCGTCGTCTTTATTCTCCATTTCACATTATAGGTTACATATAACGGACATCACCTCCCACCACCTCCGGTTAGGTTGACATGTTTCGAACTACAATGACGAGGTTATGATTAAGAACATTGTAGTTAACATTTCAACCTAACCGGAGGTGGTGGGAGGTGATGTCCGTTATATGTAACCTATAATGTGAAATGGAGAATAAAGACGACGCAACGGCAAAATTATCCAGTGCCGGAATTCCTTTCTTGACTTTTATATATCTAGAGAGCTAGCCTTGGCTCGTCTCGTGCACGGAGGATATTGCGTGAGCTGGACCTATTTTTATATATTTGGACCCTAGTGTGAAAGTACCCTTAATTCAGCCTTGCAGCCCCAGGAGCAGATGCTTAGGCCTCAGTCACAATATTAGATTTTTGGTGGTTGCTGTCAACATTAGATGGACCTTCTGACACTTATCTAATGTGCATGGCTGGGCACAATTATATGACACTGCTACTGGGTAGGCACAAGTGATGAGCGGCATAGGCAATATTTGAATTTGTGATATTTCGGACATTTTTGGCCGAATATTCGCCATAAATTCTGAAATTTGAGAATTCGTGATCTCCAGTCATTGGAGATAAATTCAATATTGATTCACTATAAATTTGCAATTAGAATATTCAACACTATTCGCGAATACGAAAATATAGCACTATATTCTAAATATTTGCCAATTCTCAAAGTGGCGATATTCGCGATTCAAATATTCGCGCTTAACACTAGTAGGGACCATGACCTAAATCGTTTTTTCAAATAGCTTCGCCCAACTTTGATCCAGTCCTGGTGGGACTCTTACCTTTTCTGTGGCTTAGGTTACAGTGGGGACGTATTTTACATTCATCATACTTTCATAATAAAAGACATTTTTACAACGCGCTAACATGTTATAGCAAACACACATAGTATTGGCATTAACTTTAAGTTATTTTCTTGTTGGCTTCGATTTCTCACCGGCAGATGACTGTCTGGGATTCTGAATAAGAACTAGAAATCACATGAGACTCCCACTGGTGTTTTAAAATTGAAAACTTCTTTAGACTTGATGAACAGCACAAAGGCCAATCAGTCTAGGCAGTGCATATCTTCTCATATTTCTAGAATAATTATAATGCCAGTATGTTAATGTTTAGACTTAAGAGAATTAATATCAAATGTCTTATTTTTCCAAATATCAATTAGTGAGGATATAATTCTTACTGCTACTGTATGTATAAATATGATATAGAGAGGAAGGAAGGAAGGAGCGAGGGAAGGAGGGAAGGAAGATCAGCTGTTTGATGAGGCACTCCGGTGAGCACTATGGCCTCCTCCTAGGCCAGTGATGTTCATCAATCCTATATGTGCAGTACCATTTATGTGACAGGGCCTCAGTTGCCATATCAATCTGTGCCACTATAGAAAGTATGGTGCTGTGCTTGGTAAGCAGTGAGGAGGCAGCAGCACTCACCAGAGCACCACCAAACAGTTGATGGGTGGTAGTAAACCTATCAGATAATGATAACCTATCCTGAGGAACGGTTCACCTCGGGTTCAGCACTGCGGAGGTCACACCCTTAGGGGTCATGCACACAAACATATTTTCTTCCTGTGTCTGTTCCGTTGCGGCTCGTATGTGGAGCCATTTACTTCAAATGGGAAATAACTCTGTGTGCATTCCGGGTGTGGATGCCCGCATGGCTATTTGGCAAAAAAAATACAAATAAATAGAACATGTCCTATTACTGTCCACATTACGGACAAGGATAGGACTGTTCTATTCGGGGCCGATCTTTCCGTTCCGCAAAATGTATCCGTATTTTGTGGACTGCAAAACAACCGGCGGTCGTGTGCATGAGCCCTGACTCTTCTTGCTCTAGGCGTTGCTGTCCAGCTTCTAGTTCCTCAGTTACCCTAGCAATAATTATTTGTCTCTCTCTTTGGGCTCATGCACACAACCGTGTTTTTGTCCGGATTCAATCCGCATTTTTTGCAGGTTGTATTCATCTCAATGGGGCCGCAAAAGATGCGGACAGCACACGTCAGTTCCACGGCACCCGCATCGAACATGTCCAATAGAACATAGAACGTATATAGGACTGTTCTAAATCCGGAATGCACACGGCTGGTATGCGTGTTTTGAGGATCCGCAATTTGCCGGCCGTAAAAACAGCTATGGTCGTGTGCATGAGCCCTCTGCCTGATCAATACTGTTCCTGCTAGTCTACTTTGCCTTCCTATCTGAGCTATAACCCATTTACCCGTCGGTATAACGAATAGCAGTCGCCTGCTTTATACGTCATCAGGGGAGCGCTGCGCACTAGGAGTCTGCATGGGTACTTAGACCAAAAGAGCCCAAGCTGTTACAGTGCGCATGCGCTGCGCCGAATCCTGGTGAAACATGTCGGGGGGCAGTTTTAGTTTTTAAGTGCAGCCTTCCACTCCACAGTGAATAAGTTGAAGATAGTCCGGCTGGACTATACTCTAATAGTTGGATCTTTCATGAGCCTTGGATAGACACGGCATCAAAACTGTGTCTATCAAAGTTTGTAGGGCTATTTGCCATTGGGCATTATGCTGGTCTGAAGCACACAAGGTTGCCAATTGTGCTCCTTTGACAGTGGGTTGATGCACCCTGGTTCCCACTGCTTTACACTGCCGCACTGACAATACCATTCAGCCAGCAACAGCTCTACGAATAGACATATGTTAGCACCCTGTATCTAAAGTGAGAGGGTGGGATCTAGTGCACACATCTCCGTGCCTCCTTCACTGTATAATATTTGAATCCACCAGTGGAGGGGCGACTGTATTTTTAATATACATTTTTTGGTTTGTTAAAAACAAAAATAATAAATAATAAACAATAATAATTACAAATACAAATTTGCACTCACTTACACATTTAGATTTTAATATATTTCCCTTTGTAACAATGCCTATTCTTGTCTGCAAAACGGACAAGAAAAGGACTTGTTCTATCTTTTTTGCGGAACGGACATACGGATGTGGACAGCATTGTTCGCATTTTTTGTGACCCCACTGAAATGAATGGGTCGTCCGCATACAATCCACATAAAAAGGCAGATCGGATGCAGACCAAAAATATGGTTGTTTGAATGGGGCCTTAGCCTGATTTCTCTGATACCCCTGGACTCCCTGATCCCTGTGGGTCAGCAGCCTACCACTCCTGGATGATTAGCACAATATATCCACATCAACAGCCTCAGAATGCAATGGACTATGGCACAATGCTTTGTATGCATCCATAACAGAAAACCTATATGTGCCTCCAAATAAAATGAAAGTCATACTGAGGTACTGTATGGGCGCTGTATTACGAATGCATATACCTATGTGATCAATGCATAATGCCTTAGGTTACCACTGACTATACTGACGATACCTTGGTAAACCTTTCGTACATGCCAACAAACATATGTACTAATTGTTTCATTTGGAATTTAGATTGTGAGCCTCAATGGGAACAGTGATTGATGTAAGTGATGACAATCTCCATGGTATATGTTGGCACTATTTAAATAAAATAATACTATAATTTCCTACTGAGCCAACATAATTCTCATTACTGCTTTACTTGGCAACATTTCTGTTCCTACCAATGTTGAAAAGGTCAAAATCTGAACATTTACAGGGATAGTCCCATTTACTTATCCCCTATACACAGTATGATTGTTAGGAGTCCAGCTGTTGGGTCCCTGTGTCTGATTGGTGGAGGTATGATAGTTGGGACCTTCACTAAACACAAGGATGGGGGTCTAGTGTCCCCCTTGTATGAATGAAGAAGTGGCTGAGCATGGGTTGCTGCTCCATTCATCTCCGTGGGATTATCAGAGACAGAGTGGGAAGCTGCCAGAAAACAGCAGTTGTGCCAGGAGACTAGCCCTGAGGAAAAGAGAACAGATATGCACAGACTGTCTAGGTTCACAAGGATGTGTGTGTCAGCAAAGGTATGCTCGTTTATGGCACAAGACTTTGCTGCTGTGGAGAGAATATTGCACCAGCCACACAGGATAGCTGCCTGTTTGATGATCTTGACCCTTCAGCCCAGGAACTGCAGTGATTGTGAGAGTTTGGCATGCCTCTGATCATCTTGGAAAGTACGTGGCAGTGTTTAGAATGAGCTCAGGGACTACTACTTCCATCATTGCTTCTACCCGTACACAGCTATTGGGAAAAGATTATACTAAAGTATACTTCAGAACTGTGTCTGCTGCTGTTATGTAACTCTCATCATCCTCAGTAAAGAGACTTCCTCCTTGTTATAATTCAATCCGGCCGCTGCATTCATATCCCTGCCTTGCACCCTGCCAACTATCTACCCTCAAGGTCACCCTAACTACCACTAGGCAGGAGCCCCAATACCACAGTGTGCCCAGAGGGAAGAAAGGGTGCTCATTCCATTCATTGCATAGCCCAAGGCAACGCCACAGGAAGGACTGCCACCCTGAACTCAGGGCCGGCGCTTCCATATAGGCAAGGGGGGGCAATTGTCCCCTGGCCCCCCGAGTCCTTAGGTGCCCCTAAGCCCACCACCTGACACTGGCACCGCAACTAACGGCAGGTCACAGGGAGATGAACGCTTCCATTGTGGAAGCGCTCATCTCCATAGTCATCTGTATCGCCGTCCTCAGGAGAGCGATACAGATGGCTGTGCTGAGGGGCAGGGGAGGGAGAGGCGTATCCCTTCCCTGTTCCTCTGATAGTCTGCCGGCACAAGGCCTGCAGCCTATCAGAGGCTGGCGCAGGTGGCACAATGACGTAATCGCGTCGCCTGAGCCGTACAGCGTGGGACACAGGCCGGAAGAGGCCTGCATCGCATCGCTGTGTGATGGAGGTAAGTATAAGTGTTTTTTTTTGTTTTTTTTTTATTTAATACCGGAATAGCTGTATCTGCCACATAGGGGGAGTGGAAGGCACTTGTTACTGGCACATGCGGGGGGAGAGAGGCACTTGTTACTGGCACATGGGGGGGGAGGAGAGGCACTTGTTACTGGCACATGCGGGGGGAGAGAGGCACTTGTTACTGGCACATGGGGGGAAGAGAGGCACTTGTTACTGGCACATGCGGGGGGAGAGAGGCACTTGTTACTGGCACATGGGGGAAGAGAGGCACTTGTTACTGGCACATGCGGGGGAAGAGAGGCACTTGTTACTGGCACATGCGGGGGGAGAGAGGCACTTGTTACTGGCACATGCGGGGGGAGAGAGGCACTTGTTACTGGCACATGCGGGGGGAGAGAGGCACTTGTTACTGGCACATGCGGGGGGAGAGAGGCACTTGTTACTGGCACATGGGGGGAAGAGAGGCACTTGTTACTGGCACATGCGGGGGGAGAGAGGCACTTGTTACTGGCACATGGGGGAAGAGAGGCACTTGTTACTGGCACATGCGGGGGAAGAGAGGCACTTGTTACTGGCACATGCGGGGGGAGAGAGGCACTTGTTACTGGCACATGCGGGGGGAGAGAGGCACTTGTTACTGGCACATGGGGGGTGGAAGAGAGGCACTTGATACTGGCACATTATTATGGGGCACTATGGGGGCTTCTACTGAGGCCACAAACAAGGGGTATTTTATATAGGGGGCTCCGTGTTTTACTTGTATTATCTGTTTCTGCAGTATAGTATTGGGGAGCACAGTGGCACAGTATTGGGGGTAGTAGGATGATTTGTCCAGAAGATGGGAGGATGATGGAAAAGTAGTAAACTAAGATTTTTTTTGTTGTCAAACTGCAGAGACGGAAAATGGCAACAAAATGGTGGTCTGGTCTGAAGGTCTTAAAGGAGAAGACGAGGACAGAGAACATATACATCAAAGGAGACGTCACTGGATGTAAGAGGTATGGGGCGCTGTATTTCTGTAGTGATGGGGGGGTGTTAAAGTCAGCAAGTGTCATGTGGGGGAGGGGGGCCCTTATTGTTTTTCACCCCAGGGCCCTATTTCACCTAGAACCGGCCCAGCCTGAACTGTGAGCACTACTACCACCATCATAGCCACTACCACGCCTCTCCTCCTCCCTCCGAGTTGCTGCACGTGTACTGGAGGTGGATGGTTTGCCTATCTATTACAATAGGAAGCAGCTGTAACTTCCTGTGGGTGAAGACTTTTAGACTAAGACTGCACTGCAGAAATGTAGGGAAACCAGAAAGTTTACGCATTGCCTCTTGGCTCAGGATGAAAATGAAGAATCTTCAGGATTGAAAATGTATTTTTATGGCACATTGCTTTTTTCATACAAAACCTGTACAGTTTTGAGTTTGTAAGCGCTGTCCGTGGTACTGTAGACACTTTGTAAAACCGCCGTGGGAAATTGCTGACAATGAAATATTGTTCCATAATGAAGATCAAAGAGAAAACAAATAAGAATTGGGAGGTATGAAACAAATCCGGCCAAGAATATAGAACAATCTCCTACTAAAGGATGAGGCCTGCCGTCCCTTTGAAGAACAAAACAGGCAGTACGCTTTCATTTGTTACTGCGTGAGCCGAGACCATTCTCTCGGAATAAATGGCTACAAGGGATTATTTTGGCAGCAAATTAGTACTGCAACTAAAATCACAATATTAACTGTTTGAAGCCATCAATAAATGATTATTATTATTATGACATGGTATAACAGGCCGTCTGTTCCTGCCTCAATGGGTAAACCGGTATACCAAATCTACCGTCAGAAATGTAGGAGGGCAGAGGAACGACAGTAACCCATATTAACAGGTAGATCTGTCAACATAAATGCCCCCTGTGTATGTTTTTGACCATTTTGATGCCGTGATCACGGTAGTTAGCGCCATCACTCCAGTGCCGTACATGTACAGCGCTGGTAGCGAACGGGTTAAAACAGCAAAAACCTAGAACAGAATCTGAACAAAACCTGTCTCGGCAAACTACACTTTGCTGAAACCACTGCAGCTTTCTGGATTTCAGTTATCTCATCCAGCTGAGGTATCTGGGGGAGATATAGACACCTTCCACCACTTTACCGTACACATTACCACAGTAGATATAGAGATGTAAATAGATACAGTAAATGATGATAGATAGCTATCTCTCCATCTTCACACACACATTATATATATCTACACACTAGGGCTGGGCGATATTGCCTAAAATCTATATCGCAATATAATTTGAACTATGTGCGATAATGATATATATCGCAATACATTATTTTATTCTGCCATGCCATTACCATTTGCCATCATCCATGTCCCCCAGCCAGCGCCATCAGCCCCATCCCTTAGCCATCCTCTAACCCAACCGCAGCGTGAAAAGCAGTAACCTTTTATTCAATGTTGGGAATGGATTGCTATCATTATGTTGATTTCTCTATGTAGTTATTTGACTGAAGGACTGACGAGATGACACCTGAGGTGCTGTTGTCACTATGGCATCATAAGTAGGCAGAGATGTCATGTGACTGCTCCTCTGAAGATGCTTGCTGTGATGCATGCTGGGATTTTTACTTTCACTTTGCAGCTGCTCCGCCCACACAGCCTCTCATCAATGTGAGCATGCTATGCAGAATACAGTAGAAAATTATATACAGTCAGGTCCATAAATATTGGGACATCGACACAATTCTAACATTTTTGTCCCTATACACCACCACAATGGATTTGAAATGAAACAAACAAGATGTGCTTTAACTGCAGACTGTCAGCTTTAATTTGAGGTTATTTACACCCAAATCAGGTGAACGGTGTAGGAATTACAACAGTTTGCATATGTGCCTCCCACTTGTTAAGGGGCCAAAAGTAATGGTACGGAATAACAATCATAAATCAAACTTTCACTTTTTAATACTTGGTTGCAAATCCTTTGCAGTCAATTACAGCCTGAAGTCTGGAACGCATAGACATCACCAGGCGCTGGGTTTCATCCCTGGTGATGCTCTGCCAGGCCTCTACTGCAACTGTCTTCAGTTCCTGCTTGTTCTTGGGGCATTTTCCCTTCAGTTTTGTCTTCAGCAAGTGAAATGCATGCTCAATCGGATTCAGGTCTGGTGATTGACTTGGCCATTGCATAACATTCCACTTCTTTCCCTTAAAAAACTCTTTGGTTGTTTTTGCTGTATGCTTTGGGTCATTGTCCATCTGCACTGTAAAGTGCCGTCCAATGAGTTCTGAAGCATTTGGCTGAATATGAGCAGATAATATTGCCCGAAACACTTCAGAATTCATCCTGCTGCTTTTGTCAGCAGTCACATCATCAATAAATACAAGAGAACCAGTTCCATTGGCAGCCATACATGCCCACACCATGACACTACCACCACCATGCTTCACTGAGGAGGTGGTATGCTTAGGATCTTGAGCAGTTCCTTTGAGCTTCTTTGGGGCGTCTTGTCGCGCGTTCCCGTACATAGACTTCCGGGAACGCGCGACAATGGGCGTTCGCTTGACTCTGTATGCGCGACTGCAAACGCCGGTACAATCGCGCATACAGAGCGCGACATCCCGAACGCTCAGGTCTGAACCCAGGGTCAGTCCAACCCCGAGTAATTTACACGCTTTTAACATTAGTGCCTGTCAGCACAAGGGAGAAAAGATCCCTAGAAGCAGTCTAGGAATGAAGGAAGCTGTGGTAATGCAAGAGAGCTAGTGAAGGCTGCAGTATCCTGAACACACAGACCTCACTCATATCCAGCATGTATTACAGGAAGGGACATGTCTACATGAGAAAAGTCTGGAGAAAGCTAAAAACTGCATATCAAGGGTCTGAAAAAGAATTAGAGGTTGCTGCCAAAATCTGCTCCAACCTCTAACATTTGTAAATTTGTAAAGACTATTTATTCAGGTAACTGTAAGCGCAAAAATTGTAGTAAAAATTTATGTTCCCATGGGGAAAAATATCAAATATTTCTCATCCATAAGTAAGTGTATGCTATTTTTGAAGTTGTTTAGGTAACACATGTACCTGTAAATGTATTAATAGAAAAGTAATGAGGAATCATTAACCTCTTAACAGTCACGGTAAAATTGAAAAAAAAAAAACTCTAAAAAATGTCACTTTTTTATTGTAGATTTTTAATGCGTGTCTGCAGTAAATCTTGTTGGTGCACAACTGAGGGGACACTATTGTATTTTTAACCCCTTAGTGACATAATTAATTTTAGCCTTAAGGACCAATAATGTTTCCCCATTTGTGTTTTTGCAGTCATAACTTTAAAAAAAAAATCTTCCAAATTTTTTTTCTTTCTGGGATTAGTTGTAGTTTTTTTATGAATCATTTTGGGGTATATATAGTGTATGAAATAAATGTTATTATTTTATTTTTAGGGGAAAAGATAAAAAAAAACAGCAATTTTTACAGAATTTATTTATCGCGTTCACTGTGTGGTAAAAATAATATAACTTTATCATGTGGGTTAGTATGCTGATGATAATGCCAGGTTTCTATATTTTTTTTATTACTATTTTATCTCCCCTTCTGCAGCCTGTCATCTCTGCAACTGCTCCCTCTCTTCCTCTACACTGAAGAGGAGGGGGGCTGCTGCTTTAGCTGCTTATATCTCTGGTTTCGTACCAGCTAGAGATATGACATTGCAAGCTTTCAAACGATACCAGAATGACAGCAATATGTTCAGTACATGGGAAGATATCACTGTTAGAAATTAGGATGCAGTGAACACAGTGAAAGTGAAAGCAAAAGCAGGTTTTACCCGCGATTATTCCTGACTCGTTTTCTAAGGCCCCTTTCACACAAGCAAGTTTTTCGCGCGGGTGCAATGTGTGACGTGAACGCATAGCACCTGCACTAAATCCTGACCCATTCATTTCAATGGGCCTGTGTACGCATCAGTTCTGCGTTACGTGAAAAACGCAGCATGTTCTATATTCAGCATTTTTCTCGCAGCCCTGGCCCCATAGAAGTGAATGGGGCTTCAGTGAAAAACGCAAAGCTTTACGCGAAACGTGCGTTTGGGTATCCGGTTCACCACTCAGGTACTTATGTTATGGCTTCATTGTGGTTAGCTCAGTATTTGTGATCCATGTACTATTTATGTTTGCACTTTGCACTTTATACTTTTTGTACTGTTTTGGATCTCCATCCTGTTTTGTTAGCCGGGGTCTGGCCTAATTTTTTAGATATCCGATTCATGTCATTTATATATTATGCTATCTACATTATTTCATTAGCCTGGATATTTATATGTATTTGCCTATATACTAGTGGTGCTGTATTTTTTCCTGTGTGTTCTATACATACCACAGTACTGTCTTTTACCTGTATTTTATCATATTTTGTCTCGTGTTGAGACTTCAATAAAGTCTATATTTATTTATTTGTGCTAGCCTTTTTCCCTTCTTTGGTGTTTGACTTTGCGTGCAGGTTTGGCAGGGGTACTCACTTCTGTGAGTCATTTATTGGTGTTAATTCCATCATAATAGAAGTCTATGGGCAATCATAACGGATATGTCTGGTTTCTGTTAAAAAAAAGTCCTGTCGACAGAAACCAGACGGATCCGTTATGCTAACCCATAGACTTCTATTATCAAAATGGAATGCCTCTTAAAGGCTTCTGTTTTGACTTCCGATTTATTATAACCATAATGGAAAACAATAACGGAATCCATAATGATGATGTGAACTCTAACAGTGATATCTCCTATTTAGTTTGGACTAAAGCTAGCTTTCAAACAAAACCAAATCCATGCTTCTAGCTGCTACCATTCAGGAGATATCAGCAGCTAAAGAAGCCCCCCTTCCACTTTCTGCCCAAGCTCAGCTCCGGCAGAACCAGGGGCGTTGCTAGGGTCTGAAGACATCCGGGGCACGAGCCCACGTGAAGCCACGCCCCATCCCATGAAGCTACGCCCTCATCGCCACTGGGGGAGGGGGGGGGTGCCTTCACAGTAGTTATTAACCCCTTTTCAGCAGTGAATGGGGTTAGTAACTACAGTGAAGGGCCTAGCCGTCTGGGCAATCCCACAGATCCCTCCCTCCCCATATCAGTGCCATCCACAGATCCCCCTCCCCATAACAGTAACATCCATAGATCCTCCTCCCCAAAACAGTGCCATCCACAGACCCCCCTCCCCATAACTGTTCCATCCACAGACCCACCCTCCCCATAACTGTGCCATCCACAGATCCCCCTCCCCATAACTGTGCCATCCACAGATCCCCCTGCCCATAACTGTGCCATCCACAGATCCCCCTCCCCATAACTGTGCCATCCACAGATCCCCCTGCCCATAACTGTGCCATCCACAGATCCCCCTCCCCATAACAGTGCCATCCACAGATCCCCCTCCCCCTAACAGTGCCATCCACAGATCCCCCTGCCCATAACAGTGCCATCCACAGATCCCCCTGCCCATAACAGTGCCATCCACAGATCCCCCTGCCCATAACAGTGCCATCCACAGATCCCCCTGCCCATAACAGTGCCATCCACAGATCCCCTGCCCATAACTGTTCGATCCACAGATCCCCCTGCCCATAACTGTTCGATCCACAGATCCCCCTGCCCATAACTGTTCGATCCACAGATCCCCCTGCCCATAACAGTGCCATCCACAGATCCCCCTGCCCATAACAGTGCCATCCACAGATCCCTCTGCCCATAACAGTGCCATCCACAGATCCCCCTGCCCATAACAGTGCCATCCACAGATCCCCCTGCCCATAACAGTGCCATCCACAGATCCCCCTGCCCATAACAGTGCCATCCACAGATCCCCCTGCCCATAACTGTTCTATCCACAGATCCCCCACCCCATAACTGTTCCATCCACATATCCCCCTCCCCATAACTGTTCCCTCCACAGATCCCCCTGCCCATAACTGTTCCCTCCACAGATCCCCCTCCCCATAACTGTTCCATCCACATATCCCCCTCCCCATAACTGTTCCCTCCACAGATCCCCCTGCCCATAACTGTTCCCTCCACAGATCCCCCTCCCCATAACTGTTCCATCCACAGATCCCCCTCCATAACTGTTCCCTCCACAGATCCCCTGCCCATAACTGTTCCATCCACAGATCCCCCTCCCATAACTGTTCCATCCACAGATCCCCCTCCCATAACTGTTCCATCCACATCCCCCTCCCCATAACTGTTCCCCACAGATCCCCCTGCCCATAACTGTCCATCCACAGATCCCCCTCCCTAACTGTTCCATCCACAGATCCCCCTCCCCATAACTGTTCCCACAGATCCCCCCCCATAACTGTTCCATCCACAGATCCCCCTCCCCATAACTGTTCCATCCACAGATCCCCCTGCCCATAACTGTTCCATCCACAGATCCCCCTGCCCATAACTGTTCCATCCACAGATCCCCCTCCCCATAACTGTTCATCCATAGATCCCCTCCCCAAAACTGTTCCATCCACAGATCCCCCTCCCATAACTGTTCCATCCACAGATCCCCCTGCCCATAACTGTTCCATCCACAGATCCCCCTCCCATAACTGTTCCATCCACAGATCCCCCTCCCCATAACTGTTCCATCCACAGATCCCCCTCCCATAACTGTTCCATCCACAGATCCCCCTGCCATAACTGTCCATCCACAGATCCCTCCCCATAACTGTGCCATCCACAGATCCCCCTGCCCATAACTGTTCCATCCACAGATCCCCCTCCCCATAACCGTTCCATCCACAGATCCCCCTCCCATAACCGTTCCATCCACAGATCCCCCTCCCCATAACCGTTCCATCCACAGATCCCCCTCCCATAACCGTTCCATCCACAGATCCCCCTGCCCATAACTGCCA
Organism: Bufo gargarizans; assembly: GCF_014858855.1. Classification (NCBI taxonomy): domain Eukaryota; kingdom Metazoa; phylum Chordata; class Amphibia; order Anura; family Bufonidae; genus Bufo; species Bufo gargarizans. Next base: position 603,421,895 of record NC_058082.1, read on the forward strand.
TCCACAGATCCCCTGCCCTAACTGTTCCACACAGATCCCCCTGCCCATAACTGTCCATCCACAGATCCCCCTGCCCTAACTGTTCCATCCACAGATCCCCCTGCCCATAACTGTTCCATCCACAGATCCCCCTCCCATAACTGTTCCATCCACAGATCCCCTCCCCATAACTGTTCCATCCACAGATCCCCCTCCCATAACTGTTCCATCCACATATCCCCCTCCCCATAACTGTTCCCCTCCACAGATCCCCCTGCCCATAACTGTTCCCTCCACAGATCCCCCTCCCCATAACTGTTCCATCCACAGATCCCCCTCCCCATAACTGTTCCATCCACAGATCCCCCTCCCCATAACTGTTCCATCCACAGATCCCCCTCCCCATAACTGTTCCATCCACAGATCCCCCTCCCCATAACTGTTCCATCCACAGATCCCCCTGCCCATAACTGTTCCATCCACAGATCCCCCTCCCATAACTGTTCCATCCACAGATCCCCTGCCCATAACTGTTCCATCCATCTTTGCCCCTCCCCATAACTGTTCCATCCACAGATCCCCCTCCCCATAACTGTTCCATCCACAGATCCCCCTCCCCATAACTGTTCCATCCACAGATCCCCATGCCCATAACTGTTCCATCCACAGAGCCCCCTCCCCATAACTGTTCCATCCACAGATCCCCCTCCCCATAACTGTTCCATCCACAGATCCCCCGCTGGGTAAGGTACATAGGCTCAGCAGGGCACTGGGGCCAGGGTGAGGGAGAGGGCACAGTATTCTAACTAGTCGACCAGGCTCTGGCTGACACACTCTTGAAGTATGCCGCGCTGCCGCCCTCACCTTGCTACCATGTCCAGCAGGCGCGCAGCGTGATGTGAGTCTTCAACTCTGCCAACAGCCTGCACGCTTTGCCTCCGCCGGGTCCGCCCCTCCCCTATGCAGTCAGTGGCTGTGCGCTGCGCTGCTGAGTCCTGAATGAGTAAACCTCCGCCCGGCGCCAGTAGTCCGCAGGTAAGTGCGGGCATGCCGCGGTACTGGTCAGGAGGGGGGTGGGGGTTGAATTGGTTGTTTGCAGGATTTGCCACTGGCTGCCCAGGCTAGGGACCAATCAATTAAGAGCCCTGCCGGCTGCCGCCCTGTAATGCTACCAGGCAGGCAGCAAAACATTCGGGGCACTAAACAAAACATCCGGGGCTCAAGCCCCGGATGTTTTGACCTAGCGACGCCACTGGGCAGAACAGTTAGGTGGTTAATCACCGAAGGCTTACGTGGAGATTTATGAAGACCAGCAGGTACACCGGTCTTGATATCACCTGCGCTGCAGAAAGCCTGCTCAGGCCTGGTCATGCATTAGGTGCATCCTCCGGCAATCCGTGCACCTAAACTAAAATCTGGAGTAAAAGAAAATAAATGTGCCAGGCCCTCTAGCCCCGACCCCCTCCCTGCCCTCACCAGGTCTCAGAAAGTGGGGTGGGGAGAGTAGAAAAACCACTTGCAACTAAATTTAGTCGCAGTGGTGTTTAAAAAGTCTGAATCCAGGAACATGGGACTTTTTTGGACCAGAAAAATAGCATTGGGGAATGATAAATCCTCCACATGCATGCTTCCAGAAAGAGGCAGTCACATGAATAAACCATTTCCTTGTAAACCTGATTTTATATTGGGTTGTGATATCATGACACAGGACTATGGCTTCCCATCTCTGAGTAGACAGAAGGTCTGAATACGTTTGCCAATTCCCCAATCGTCACAGTAGTTGTCCCGTATGTTGTTTGGATAGAAATTTGGCAGATGAAAATACACAGCTCTTCCCTTTACAGCTGTAACTGTGACCATTACTTACAGACTATGCAAGCAACAGAAATGACTGCATACGCAATAAACGCAGAACTGCAAGCAAGGCACGGCAAAGACTGAAATCACTGGAACAAGACGGCGAACGCTTAATGCCACATTATGCACTGAGTAAAGGACATTTTCTGAGAAGCAGCTTCCAACTTGACTGTGATATCACGTCACAGCATGATGTTATGCCACAAAAGTCATTCAAAAGTCAAATCAAAGTTTCTCGCAACTGTTTTGCAACTTGTTAAGTTAAAAATAAGAATTGCTATGAGCAACCACTGCTGTTGTACATGAAATATAGCTAGAGATGAGGGAATCGAATTTAACAAAGAGGAATTTGATCCAAATTTCAGGATAAATTCGATTTGCAGCGAAGCTGAATTTCTTCGTCCTTCGTGTCAATGAATCGATCTAACCTGAAATAGTGTAAAAAACAAAAAAAATCATACTTACTTCCTCTATTTGCTCACGACGAGCCGAGAGCCGCCATCTTGATTGAAGATCTCAGCAGAAATCTCGTACGTCGTGATGTATGACTTCATCACGTTGGCCGGCGTGATAACTTCATCTTGGGCCGCACAAGATTTTAGGCAAGATCGTCAAGGAAGATGGTGGCGGCCGGCCCGTTGTGAGCAAATGGAGGCGGTAAGTTTTTTCTGTTAATTTTACACTGTATTATTACTCTCAGATGACGCGATCATGTATGAACGCGGCATCTGAGGGGTACAATGATGGGGAGCAGCGCTATTACAGCTCCTTGTCATTGCACCCACCAGTTACAAAAAAAATTTCTTTGTGACGAAGTAATTCTTCACAAAGCAAAGTTTTTTTGTAAAATTTGGCGAAGCAGCCGAATTTTCCAAAACTTCGCTCATCTCTAAAGATAACCCGTTACCTCGGCTGACATGTCTGATTTAGTAACTTCTTGCATTCTCCTTGTAATTGCAATTCTGGAGCATCTACCCTTTTGACTGTATGATGCTCCATTACTTGATTATTCCTGCTAGAAGTTATGAATGAATTGCTACCAGTTTGCAGTGAAGGTCTAGTTGGGTGTTACCAGTTGGGGTTGTGTCCCTGCACTATCTAATTAGTTCTGCCAGTGTCAGACACTAGGACACTCCTAGAAAAGGCCTTCTGCTGCAGCAATATCCATAGTCGTTGTGGGAGAACCTTTTCTGTGCAACGTAAGGCTATCCTGTAGGTTGCACAGACAAGCAGGATAGGGGATTCCAAGTATGGACTGAGTGCCATAGCAATGTGTAACTGTAGTGGGACTCAGTTCTGTGAAGGGTGTAGAAATAGAGGGATGAGACATGCAGCTCAAAAACCACCTTATTCTTAAAGGGGAATTCCCATATGGAATCACGCGATCCTAAGGATGAGGGTCCCTGAGTCCCCTCTGTGAATGGAGTGGTAGTGTGCATACCAGTCCATTGGTCCATTCCCTTCTGATTCAGCGCTGACTAGGTCAGTGGTGAGGTGATAAATCATATATCGTATAATGTATAGTGGCAGTGCTTGATATTGCATCTCAGCTCCATTAACTTGAGCAGGGTTGAGCTGCAACTAGGCCACGTGACCTAGGAAGAGGCTGCAGCGGGGTTTCCACTTTAAAAATCAACTACCGAAGTTATTTAATGAAGTCTCACAAGACTTTGCGAATAACTAACTTTACCTCATCGGAGGCCGTACATTTTAATGCTGCACGGACACAGCATTAATCCGAAGTTTTGAACGAAGGCACTACTTATATCAGTGCAAGATTTACTTTTTCCTTTCAATAAATTAGCAAAAATGTCGAACATTCTGTTTTCACTTTCTCAGTGCAGAATAGTGGGGAAAAACTTGTATTTTTTTTTATTTTAGCACAAAATGTGAAAATGCAAAAACAATAACAAATAATCTTACATTATATTATATGTGTATTTCTGGTGCAGATTGCGTCTCAAAGGCAATGTAAGCTGGCTTAAATTTAGACTGGAGAAGGATACTCCAAAATTATGTAGAAACCTGCGCCTCTTCATAACTTTGTCGGATCCACCACCAGCTATAGGGGTTATTGAGACTGGCGTCTAAAACACGGGTCTCAAAAAATTACCCCCTATGTACCTGCACACACTGTCCTGTATATGGATGTTTTCTGGCACTTTACTATTATTTTTGCCTCAATTGGTTTTACATCGGTTATGTATATTATTGTTACAGACTCACCCGTTTTCAATCTTGTAATTTATCATCTTTTTATCTTGTGCATTTTTAGTGTATTTGCTTAATAATGATGTTGTGTTTAACTTCCGTGGTCAAGCACCTTTTTCTGTGTTTGTTACTCTCCTTGGTGACTTTATACATTTTAGGTGTATGTTGGCCAAACCCATCAACGTTGACTCCGCAGAGTCTACTCCACTTAGACTAAAATAATTCTAGTAAACCAAATATAGTCTTATAGAATGAAAATAGGCCAAACAGGACCACGTTACATTATAGGACCCAGCAGAGAGTCTATTATTTACATACTAATTAGCTTTTAGCTCCGCACTTCATGCATCTAAGTTCAACCTTCTCTTCTCCACAACCATAAGGTTTGATAAATAAATAAAAATGCTAGAAAAGCAAAAAAATGCTTGCAAATTTCTTTCTCTTTAAAGAACCTCTCTGAATCACCAGCAGAACTGTGTCTCATTTTTCTTCTTGATGAATCAACTGCATTTCTTTTCCATTTGCGTTGTCCCAGATTTGCATTTTCGCAATTTAGAATAATTAAATGCTACAAATGATATCCTGTCATAAGCACTTGCAGCTACATTATCACTCGTATGGATCATAGATAGGAATTTCGGTTTCATACATATTCAAAATATAGGCTAAAAGTATAAGTAAAATGAGACTGTATTTCCCAGGTGAATACCCAGCACCTTAATTTATTGCTCTACGAGTAGATATCTTATGGGAATTTCTTTAATGTTCTTACTGATAAATTGCACATAACATGCAGGACTAGAAATGATGATGCCAACACTTCATGCATCCCACTATTTTCATTAAAATAGAGCATAAAAACAAAGGGACTTGAAATGTTGCCTGCTGAACATTACATGTATCCGTACCAATGTATCACCTTACCCAGAAACAAATATAGACAGGCCTGTGTGAGGACAGCCTCCCATGTGGGTGATTACTGGGAGGTAGGGAAAATGGGTCACACAAGAGAAATAGTGTAGGGAATAAAAGAGAGCACAGAAAAAGTGACAGACCTGATTTTAGCTTCTACTGTATATACTTACAAATACGAGGGATACTTTCAGGAACATACACAGATCTCATAGGGTCCCATAGCAAAACTCAGTATGGGCCCCCTGCACTTCCCCAGTGCATGCACGTCAATCACTCCCAGGCAAGGCAGAACATGTGCAAAGCCCCAGATTTCCGTCTAATTTATTATTATTATATTTTTATTTTTTTTATCAAGTGAAAGAAATTTTAATTAAATACAAATCGTAATAAGGAAAAGTTGTTTGTGGCCTCACCCACTTTATCCGACTTTTATGTCTGAATTTGTTTTTGAAAAGGTGCGTCAAATATATGGCGTTCATTTTGAACACCATTTTTACACCTTCTGAGAGAGATGAAAAACTCTACTACTATCAAGACATACTTTGTAGTCAGTTGGTTGCTGCCTTTATGTGCCATTGCCCATCCTCACAAAGGTCTAACCGGGAGGGACCCCATGAGCTGACGCTCCACTGCCATGACTGCTGGAGGGGGGGGGGAGGAGCAGCACCAGATCCATAAGCAGCAACTTAAAGGGGTATTCTCATCCTACCTTTTCATACTTACCTTCCTTGAGCGCGACGTTCACTTCCTGGATTCTTCTCCCGGCCAGGCCGCGCTTGCGCAGAAGACTGAAGATTTTCTCCCGGCCGGGCAATGTCCTGAACGCGCACGCCGCCGCGCATGCGCCATGGTGACTTATTCCTGACCTGTATAGTACAGAGCCGGCGTGCGCGTTCAGGACATTCCGCAGCCGGGCCGGGACAGAACCTTCAGTCTTCTTCGCAAGTGCGGCCCGGTGGGATTCGACAGGAGAGGTGGCCGTAACCAGGGGAGACCAAAGACAACATACGGTAAGAGGGGACTTATTTTCAAAAAAAGGGTGGGAATTGGGTAATAACATGTATTTAGAAAAATGATCATTGTCAAATCATTAACAGATTTAACAGTGATCATTAAGATGAGAATACCCCTTTAAGTCTCTGTTGAGCAGTTTTCTTCAGCCGCCTACTGAAAAAACCACCCAGTAGCAGCAGGACATAGAGCAGAACTTGAAACAGCAGGTGGTAGCATACTTGGACTGCACTCAGATCCAAGATCCCCTGGACTTGTGGACAGCTTTCTTGCCTGGCCAGTAGTGTGGTATAGTTATCCCAAAGAGAACTTGCCTTTCAACACAAAATATTTCCAGATGCCGGTGCCCAGTCAGAAGAACAGAAAAAAAAAATAAAAAAAAAATAATGGTCCTGTAGTCCATAAGGCCTCTATCACACGGTCAGTATTTTGCACCCAATTTGATCATGATTTGGAAGCCAAACACAGGAGAGGGTCCAAAACACAGAAGAAATGCAAATATTTCCATCCTGTGTCATCTCTGTTTTGGACCCACTGCTGTTTTTGCCTTACCAATTCTGATCAAATACTGATGCAAAAAAATGACCAAATACTGACTGTGTGATAAAGGCCATTGAAGTCCTGCATGCAGGACTTATTTTCCATCTGAATAAAACTGATTTCGGACGCAAATGGCCAAAACTCATGCAAATTGAGCATGAGGCCTCTTTTACACAGTAAGCTTTTTGCATCAGGATTTGATCATGATTTGGGAGCCAAACGAAGGAGTGTGTCCAAAACACAGGAGATATGCAAATATTTTCCTCACGTGTCATCCCTGTTTTGGACCCACTCCTGTTTTAGCCTTACCAATAATGATCAATTACTGAACAAATACTGACCGTTTCAAAGCAGATGCTCAAAAGACAGGATTCTTTTTTTTTTGTTGGGGTTGTACTGCTGACCCCCGTTGCTCCAGTGGTCCTTGCCAGTCTTATTGGCATTTGCTACAATGATGTGGTCTGGTACCGTACATGCTGGCCAGTGACTGGCTGCAGCAGTAAAGTTGTCCCTTCATAAAGAGACGTAAACAGAAACCAGTGGGGAGGGGTCATGGATTTACAAGTAGGTAAAACTTTTTTTATTTATTTTTTACCACATTCCCTTCATTTGGGATGTTTTTTCTTAATCCTGGAAAACACCTTTTCCCCCTTGTTCTTGGCTCCCTAGCGGTTCTTAGGGCCTGGGGGCAGAGCTGTAATATGAGATTGATGGCACAGTGTGCAGGGCAGGAAGAATGCAACCCTGCTATTTTCTTGTGCATGCGCGCTCCCGAGGCTGCTAGTGTAATAGAATCATTAACAGCCTCAGGGATCCTAGCAACTTATAATACACTCTAACATCACAGACGAGGTAGCCGGGGCCGGTAGTGACTGCGCATGAGCAAGAGTATGTACATGCTCGCTTCTGTGAAACCCGGTCTCCAGAGCAGCCGTCCGATAGGTTTCTGCGCGCCTGCATGGGCACTGCTGATAACATTACAGCGGTGGCCGTAACCTCTAGAAACAAGCATGCAATTTGAGGTTTATTGAGGAGGAAAACATGGTGGCAGAGGCAAAACTGAAAATGTAACTACATTGCAGAAACGATCTGAGGACTACAAGGAACTTATTAAAAGTTGATTATTGAGGTAAGACAACCCCTTTAATAGCCAAAGTCTTCTCTGATTAATACCCCTGTGCTGCCTTTGCAATGTATATTACATGCTTGGCACTCAGTAGTGTCTGTTTCTTTAAGACCCTCCATTTTCTTGAAGCCTAGAGGCGGGTCTTCTCTGTACTCTCTAGGGCTTGCTGGGACATATCCTGTTCAGTCCAGCTCTGGGTACTATAGTGACCAGATCCACAGGACATCTTAAAGCTATTACAGATTGCAAACCTGACGAACACCAAAGCCTGTGAGTAAAGGGGTTTTGCTAGTTCAGCTTGTGTAGAGGGATGTTAGACATTGCAGATAGATAATGTGTGTTTCAGTGTAGTAAGCAAGCACATGTTAGTTAGGCCCTATCTTTTGTATTAGCTATGTATAATGTATGTTGCTTGAATTAGCCATGCTTATATTTTCTTTTTATGTTTGTTTCACAGTTTTACCTCACATATCATCCCATATCATATCATATGAACATTATTGTACACATTCCTGTTCATTATATCTCAGTAAAGATTGCATCAGTTCAGCAAACCAGCGCATCTTTCATTGGGATTCGGTTTATACTTGATGTTAAGCTGTGTACCTAAAGCAACACGCAGCCGAGACATTACAGTAAAAAGGCTTTAAAACGTTGTCAGAAGCAGTTAAACAGCTTTAAATCGTCCTCCGCAGTAAAAGGACTAATAACTCCTTTCAGCCACGTGGAGTGAAACGAAAGTGAAACTAATTTCTCTCACTCACTACAACACTGATACTGCCTGTGTCCAGTCATCATCATTATCCACGCTGCCAGCTAAATCAAGATGCAGAACACAGGGAACAACACTCTGACAGTTAACCCTCAATGCTCCTATAAGGAAGATGACACACACAGCTTGCCAAGAATCAAGTCTAGATACACAACACTGTCTAGAGCATCCAGTCAAACAAATCTGACTTCAGCTAGCGCCGATTCAGCAAGATCTAAGCGTACTAGTTCTAGACGTTCAGGCATCACCAGTCTGTCATCGGCTAGCGACAAAGCGACTAAGGCAAGAGCAAAAGCAGAGGCAGCTTGCGCCATGGCTTCTTATGCGGAGCAGGAAGCTGAATTGATGAGAGAGCAAGCAAAAAGTGAATCTGAAGCACTTAAAAAGAAAGCAGAAGTGGAAGCATCTTTACACTTACTCAAACAGCAGAAAAACGCGGCAGCAGCCTTAGCCGAGGCAGAAGTTTTCACAAGGGCTGCTGAAGCTCAGTTCGATGGCATAGAAAACCAGATGTCATCCCACAGCGCAATCCAACGCACCCGTGAGTACGTACAGTCACAAGCAACCATGTACACCGACCAGCAGTCCAATGACGCACCTAGGTCTTCATTGACTCCACCAGCAATAAGCAACTTTGATACTACGCAACATTGCAAGACTAAATCAGAATCTCAGTGTGGGAAGTCAAGTGGTCGCATGCTTAGAGACCAATCTGCCAACCCTCCAAGAGTGCAAACGGATGCTCGCGTACTCCCTCCTCAAGCAAATACAAGTCTGGATTATAGCAGAAAGACTTACAACAGACGAGAACAACCACCTAAACAAAGTGGATTCAGACAAGCGCCTCATCAGCCTTACCAGCCGCAACCATACCCTGAGTTTACACCCGAGAAGTATTCGCCAGACGCAACAAGTGCTATAGAAGTGGCAAAATTCCTGATGCACCGTGAGATAGTGGGCGCTGGTCTCATGAAATTCGATGACCGTCCAGAAAACTACTGGGCCTGGAAGTCATCTTTCCTGAGCGGTACCCAAGACTTAAACCTGACAGAGAAAGAAAAGCTTGACCAGCTTGTCAGATGGCTAGGTACCAGAGTCCACTGAGCAAGCCCAAAGGATCAGATCAGTACATGTTCATGACGCAGCAGCAGGACTTGCAATGGTGTGGCGGAGACTAGAACAATGCTATGGATCACCTGAAGTGATCGAGGATGCTCTTCTGAAAAGGATAGAAAACTATCCAAGAATAACAAATAAGGATTACCAAAAGCTGAGAGGTTTGGGAGACCTACTCTTAGAAATAGAAGCCGCTAAGTCTAGTGGATATCTGCCAGGTCTCTCATATCTGGATACAGCACGTGGAGTTGAGCCCATAATCGAGAAACTTCCTTACAACTTGCAAGAAAGGTGGGTAGCTCAAGCTTCAAGATACAAGAAAGATCATCGATGTTGCATTTCCACCAGTTCGCCTTCTTCGCTGAATTCATAGAAGACCAAGCTGAAATACGCAATGACCCAAGCTTTGCTTTCCTGAACAAGAGAACGGCAAGCTTCCCAAAGGTAGAGCAGAAACCTCCAGGGCTTTACAAAGAACGCAGAGCAACAGTTTCTGTAAGGAAGACAGAAGTTCCGCCTGAATCTGCAGCTAATCAGGAAGACAACACAAGGAAGAAAGTTGAGGAGTCAGACAAAATATGTCCTATCCACAATAAGCCTCATCCACTAAGAAAATGTCGCAGTTTCAGAAGTAAGACGTTAGAAGAGCGCAAAGCTTATCTTAAAGACAATCGCATTTGTTTCAGATGCTGCGCTTTAATTTAGCATCTTGCAAAAGACTGTACAAAAACAATACAATGCACAGAGTGTAACAGTGACAAACACTTGTCAGCACTGCACCCGGGACCACCACCATGGAAACAAGAAGTTCAAGCAACTCAAGAAGATCATGGTGGGGAGCAAGGAGAGAGTACAACGCCAGCAGTAACCTCAAAGTGCACTGAGATCTGTACAGAGCAGGGCCGCTCAAGATCGTGCTCCAAGATATGCTTAGTCAAGGTGTATCCAGCAGGTTTTAGAGAAAAAGCAATCAAGATGTACACAGTCATGGATGAACAGAGTAACAGATCTCTGGCAAAAACAGAATTCTTTGACCTCTTCGGTGACAAAGGAAGTCCAACTCCATACACCTTGAAGACTTGTTCTGGAGTTGTAGAGACAATAGGGAGAAGAGCAAATAACTACATCATCGAGTCATTAGATGGAAAGACAAAGGTGACTCTACCTACCCTCGATAGAATGCGATGAGATACCAGACGACAGGTCAGAGATACCCACACCTGAAGTTGCTCGTCATCACCCTCATCTGGTGCGAATAGCAGACCAAATACCAGCACTAGATCCAGATGCTGCAATCACCCTTCTACTTGGGAGAGATATTCTCAGATTGCACAAAGTCAGAGAACAGTACAATGGGTCACACAATGCACCATTTGCACAACGCCTTGATCTCGGATGGGTCATCGTTGGAGAAGTATGTCTAGACGGACTGCACAAACCATCAAAGGTAAATGTCTACAGAACACATCTGTTGCAGAATGGTCGTACATCTTGTCTTTGCCCATGTACCAACAGTCTACACATTAAAGAGAGATTAGATAACCCAACACATCATCGGAGTATCCAGAGGTGCATGGAAGACTTAGCCTCAACTGGAAATACAGATGAACTGGGTTGTAAGGTGTTTGAAAGAACACGAGACGACGACAAGCCAGCACCCTCGGTAGAAGATACCCTCTTCCTCGAGATCATGGACAGAGAAGTCTACAGAGACAAGTCAGGCAGCTGGGTAGCCCCTCTACCCTTCCGGTCACCACGCCATCGCCTTCCTGTCAACAAGGTACAAGCAGAGAAACGCTTCAGTTTGTTGCAGCGCACTCTACAAAGAAAGCCAAATATGAAGAAACACTTCCAAGCCTTCATGCAAAAGATTTTTGACAACGAGCATGCAGAAAGGGCACCACCACTACAAGAAAACCAAGAACACTGGTACTTACCAATATTTGGAGTGTATCATCCTCAAAAACCAGGTCAGATACGTGTAGTATTTGACTCTAGTGCGAAGCACGAAGGCATCTCACTAAATGACGTCCTTCTCAGCGGACCTGACCTGAACAACACACTCCTTGGAGTACTCATCAGGTTCAGGAAAGAACTTGTAGCAGTAACAGCAGATGTACAACAGATGTTCTACTGTTTCTTCGTTCGAGAAGATCACCGAGACTACTTAAGGTTCCTGTGGTATGCAGACAATGACTTTAACAAAGACATCATAGAGTACAGGATGAAGGTACATGTGTTTGGAAACAGCCCTTCCCCAGCTGTAGCTATCTACAACCTGAAACGAGCAGCACAGCAAGGTGAAAGACATGGTCAAGAAGCCAAACAGTTCGTCATGAAGAACTTCTACGTGGACGATGGACTTGCTTCTTTCTCCAGCAACGAAGAAGCTATTAACGTCCTGAAAAGTACAAAAGAAATGTTGGCAGAATCCAACATAAGATTGAACAAGGTAGCTTCCAACAGCTACAGAGTCATGGAAGCATTTCCAATGGAAGACCGTGCTAAAGACCTCAAAGACTTAGATCTAGGAACAGAATCACCACCCTTGCAAAGAAGTCTTGGGCTTAGTTGGGACTTAAAGACTGACAGTTTCACCTTCAGGGTCTCCAGAGAAGAGAAACCATTCACAAAAAGAGGTGTCCTATCTACAGTCAACAGTCTTTATGACCCCCTGGGATTCGTAGCACCCATCATCATGCAAGGCAAAGCTTTTTGAGACAGATCACTACTGAGCAGGAACAAATTGACTGGGACGTACTTCTTCCTGACGAGAAGCAAATGCAGTGGAAGTTGTGGAAAGACTCATTGTTAGAGCTTGAACAACTCTACATTTCAAGACCGTACGTATTTGTTTCCTTGTCTGCTACAAAGAGGAGAGAATTATGCGTATTCTCTGACGCTTCCACTATGGCTATTGCAGCTGTAACTTACCTCAGGGTAATAGACACTGAGGGACAAAGCCATGTTGGGTTCATCATGGGAAAATCTAAACTAGCTCCCAGACCTGCTCACACTGTCCCACGTCTAGAACTTTGTGCTGCTGTCTTAGCGGTAGAGATGGCAGACATGATTACGACTGAACTGGACATTGAGATCCATGCAGTGAACTTTTATACGGACAGCAAGATTGTGTTAGGATATATTCACAACGCTTCAAAAAGATTTTACACATACGTGACCAACAGAGTGACACGTATCAGAAAGTCTACAAGTCCAGATCAGTGGCATCACATCAGCACGGACAAGAACCCAGCGGATCATGGGACAAGATTGGTGTCAGCCGCTGTACTCAAGCAAACTAACTGGTTCGTAGGTCCATCGTTTCTTGGTAAGCCAGAAATCAAAGAGACTACTCAGGTAGAGACCTTTCAGCTCATAGAACCAGATCAAGACAAAGAGGTAAGACCTCAAGTTGCAGTTTGCAAGACTTTAGTTACCAGAGACAGTCTGGGCGCCCATAGATTTGAAAGGTTTTCCAGATGGAAGTCGCTGACTCGTGCAATCGGAAAACTTATCTGTCTAGCCAGATACTCCTCCAGAGCTACTAATACTGATCAACGTAGCAACGACCATCTTGAACAAGCCAAGGTCGCGATCATCAAATGCGTCCAGCAGGAAGTCTTTAAAGAAGAAATTCAAAGCCTTCTGAAAAAGGAAGAGATTTCTCGACACAGTTCGCTCAAGAAGTTGAACCCTATCCTCGACGAAGACGGAGTACTAAGAATTGGAGGTCGTTTGTCGGCAGCGGATATGACTATCCAAGAGAGACATCCCTTCATCATACCTAAGAATCATCACATCGCTCTTCTTCTGGTAAGACACTATCACGAGCAAGTTGCACATCAAGGACGACACTTCACTGAAGGAGCAGTACGGTCAGCAGGATTGTGGATCATAGGAGGTAAGAGACTAGTCTCCAGCGTGATCAGCCAATGCGTTACCTGTAAGAAGATTAGAGGGAAACTTGAGGTTCAGAAGATGTCAAACTTACCTGCAGACAGACTTGCTTCAGATCCTCCGTTCACTCACGTAGGTCTAGACGTTTTTGGACCATGGAACATCTCTTCTCGCAAGACTAGAGGAGGCAGTGCCGAAAGTAAACGTTGGGCTGTTCTGTTCTCTTGCCTGAGTACTAGAGCAGTTCATATTGAAGTGATTGAATCTTTATCCACTTCAAGTTTCATCAATGCCTTGAGAAGATTCTTCTCTATCAGAGGACCAGCGAAATTGATTCGTTCAGACCGCGGCACAAACTTTATTGGGGCCTGCAAGGAGTTGAAAATCATCTCTACAGACTCTGAAACAGGTTCCTATCTTCAAGATCAAGGATGCACTTGGACTTTTAATCCTCCACACGCATCGCATATGGGAGGAGCATGGGAGAGGATGATTGGAGTAGCTCGTCGTATTCTGGATGCCATGCTCCTGAAGGTTGGGTCTACTCGCCTCACTCATGAAGCTTTGACTACACTAATGGCTGAAGTCGTGGCCATTATGAACGCCAGACCTTTGGTTCCAGTGTCTACAGATCCAGAGATGCCATCAGTCTTGACACCCGCAATGCTGCTGACCCAGAAGATGGAACCAGTGACAGCTCCCACTGGAGACTTTGACCTCAAGGACTTGTATACTAAGCAATGGAGACAAGTTCAAAGCCTTGCAGACATTTTCTGGAAGAGGTGGAGACAGGAATACCTGGTGACACTCCAGCCACGCAAGAAATGGCAAGATGACAAACCCAACTTACAAGTTGGAGACATTGTCTTATTAAAAGACACTCAGGCCCACAGGAACGAATGGCCTATTGGACTCATTGTGGGGACTGATCCTAGTGGTGATGCTAGAGTTAGAAAAGTTGAAGTTAGAATTGTTAGACAGGGCATTCCCAAGGTGTATGCTAGGCCAATTTCTGAAGTAGTTTTACTTCTGTCCAAAGGTTAGTGGCATAACAAAAGGTACGCCAGGTGGGGAGTGTGCTGCCTTTGCAATGTATATTACATGCTTGGCACTCAGTAGTGTCTGTTTCTTTAAGACCCTCCATTTTCTTGAAGCCTAGAGGCGGGTCTTCTCTGTACTCTCTAGGGCTTGCTGGGACATATCCTGTTCAGTCCAGCTCTGGCTACTGTAGTGACCAGATCCACAGGACATCTTAAAGCTATTACAGATTGCAAACCTGACGAACACCAAAGCCTGTGAGTAAAGGGGTTTTGCTAGTTCAGCTTGTGTAGAGGGATGTTAGACATTGCAGATAGATAATGTGTGTTTCAGTGTAGTAAGCAAGCACATGTTAGTTAGGCCCTATCTTTTGTATTAGCTCTGTATAATGTATGTTGCTTGAATTAGCCATGCTTATATTTCTCTTTTTATGTTTGTTTCACAGTTTTATCTCACATATCATCCCATATCATATCATATGAACATTATTGTACACATTCCTGTTCATTATATCTCAGTAAAGATTGCATCAGTTCAGCAAACCAGCGCATCTTTCATTGGGATTCGGTTTATACTTGATGTTAAGCTGTGTACCTAAAGCAACACGCAGCCGAGACATTACAACCCCCTTATTAACACTAAAAATAAAGAAAATATTTGATGGTGGTGTGCAGTCGAGACAACATATGGCAACTTTCCAATGATAAATAAGGCAATAAAAAAACTCAGGAACACCCGCAAAACAGCTAGATTTCTGAAGTTGATTTGGCAGGCGCAAAAAAAATAGCTTTGACTTGTCGCAGACTATTGATAATTGTGTCTTACAAGTAAGGCTACTTTCACACCAGCATTTTTGCTGGATCCGTCATGGATCAGCAAAAACACTTCCATTACGATAATATACAACCATCTGCATCCGTTATGAACAGATCCGGTTGTATTATCTCTAAAATAGCAATGACGGATCCGTCTCTAAAACCATTGTAAGTCAAAGGGGGACAGATTTGTTTTCTATTGAGTCCGAGAAAACGGATTCGTCCCCGTTGACCTACATTGAGTCATGACTGATCTGTCTTGCTCCGCACCACATCGCAGACAGAAAAACGCTGCTTGAAATGGGAACGCAACCAAATAGAACGGAATGCAATCTGGTGCACTCCGTTTCCTTCGGTTTTGCCCCCATTGACAGTAAATGGGGACAAAACGGAAGCGTTTTCCCCCGCTTTTTAGATCCTATGATGAATCTCAATAGCGGAAAGGGAAAGAGCAAGTGAGAAAGTAGCCTAAAATGACAGAAATGTGTCAATTTACTCTAAAATAAAGACAAATCCAGTTTGATAAATCAGGGCCATCCACTATTGTGATGTCACCACAATTTACCACAACATAAGAGTAGAGACAAACATTGTGACATCAACAAAATAGAAAATACTCCCAGGTTGTAAAGACTTAGGCTACATGCACACGACAGTGCTGCTTTTTGCGGTCTGCAAACCGCAGATCCGCAAAAAACAGAAGTCGCCCGTCTGCCTTCCGCAATTTGCGGAACGGAAAGGGTGGCTCATTGTAGACATGCCTATTCTTGGCCGCAAAACAGACAAGAATAGGACATGCTATATTTTTATTTTTTGCGGGGCCACGGAACGGTGCAACGGATGCGGACAGCACACGGATTGCTGTCCGCATCTTTTGCGGCCCCATTGAAGTGAATGAGTCCGCATGCGAGCCGCCAAAACGGCGGCTCGGATGCGGACCCAAACAACAGTCCTGTGCATGAGGCCTAAATCTGTATTTACACAAGCCAATAATAGTCCATTGTCACGGCTGAGGATGGGGGAAACCCTCAGCCGTGCGATGACAGAAGATGTTGGTAGCTGCTAGGCCAGGACCACAGGATCAGGGAGCAGGTCCCCTCCTATCGCGTCCCTAATGCTGACCCTGACTCCTATCCGTATGAGCCAGTCCAGATGGTAGGAGGGCTCATACTCCGTAACCTAGTGTCCCTACTAGCCCTAAGGAAATCCCTGGACCTAGGAGCAGGGTAAGACGACCTGTTCCTCCAGGACATGGACGAACAGGAGTCTCACTGGCCAAGCTGCAAGGAAGGGGGAACATATACAGATATATGGATATGGCAGGTGAACTACACCAATTCCAAACCTACCTGCCACAGCCTCGCTGACTGGAACCCATGCACCAGTACTGCTGTCCACACAAACGCTAAGGACACAGCACACCACAAAACACACAGGTAACCAGGACATCCATAGCTGCAAAAACATAGAAAGGATAACAACATCAACTTAACATCAGACATTCTTTTCATGACCACAAGGGTGGCCCTCACTGGCAGATGGTATAAGACCAGGAGGATGACAACTTACCACAAGGCTGGAGTACCGCTCAGCTTCAGGTCTCAACTGAGGCTAAATAACCCAAGTAGCCACACCCACACAGACACACACTGGAAAGGAAATTAACCCTTCCAACACCAGACAGGGTAGTGAAGCCACTTAAAGGGAAAGTGCACACACAAATAAACCCCATGCACACAAAACAGACAAAGTGCACACATACAAAGACAGGTTGCCAGGTGCAACCACATGCACTTGACAGCAAGCTGCCTAGCAACAGCTCAGGCTGCTATACTGCCAAATACATCATGTTGCCAGCGGCAACCACACGTGAGGCAACATACATCAGCCCTCACCTGTGATTGACAACAAGACCAGACCGCTGGCAACTGCATGCGGTTCCAGGAGTCACGGCCATGACCATGGTCGTGACATCTATATTATAGGGTAATGACCTGCAAACGGTCTTTACCGACGATCTTCCTATGGAAATGTGCCGCCAATCACCCAATGAATGAATGAAACGCTCACTGTGAAGTGAAGGAGATCGCTGCATGTAAATGTGCGGTCTCCTTCACTGAACAAGCAGCCGAATGTCGGGAAGGAACGCCTCCTTTCGGACAATCGGCTGCAGAATCGTCCCATCTAAATCCACCTTAACTATTGTGACATCATCACAACAGAATTAGACTGTGGTATGCAAGACAAAGACTATTGTTACATAATCACAGTGCAACTGTAGACTGAAATAAGAAGATACTGCTATGACATCATCACAACAGGGGTCTACCAAGGACACAATGGAACACAGCCAGGAAATAAATACGGCTGTATGACATCATGACAGCAGAACACTACCTAGGAATTAAGACCTCGGAATAATAGACAAACACTATTTTGACATCATCACAATAGAGACAAATAATGACAAACATAACATCTGCTATCATCAAAATAGACAACATTATCACAACAGAACACAACCTGAGAAAATACAAAACCTATTGTGACATCCTCACCAAGGAAGCCAATGAATTAAAGAGGACCTGTAACCTCTCCTGACATGTCTGATTGAATAACTATTTGCATCCTCCATGTGGTAACAATTCTGGAGCATCTACTCTTATGACGCTATGTTGTGTCGTTCCTCTATTATCATTACTGCTAGAAGTAATGAATGTACTGCTAACGATTTGTGTTCCCCCTGCACAGTCTGACATTCTCCAATTAGTGATGCCAGTGTCAGACTGTGCAGGGTCCCAAAGGGGACGCAAGGATTAGAGAAGTGGAAGTGGTGGAGGTAGTAGTACTCACAGTTGCTTGCTCTGCCCTGGCGCTCCCTACAGCTGTGTAGTAACTTCTTCCCTCTGGCCACACCCTGGTAGCAGTTGGGTGCCCTTGATGGAGAACAGTTTGGCTGGGTGCACAGCAGGAGGGCAGATGCAGTGGCCAGAATATGGATTTTGGAGTCAATAATCAGAAACTTTGATTACAATAAATTATGCAAAATATTTAAAGGAGTCAGAATATGGCAATGAAAAAACCTGATTTTTTCCAAGGTTTTATTAATTTATCAGTATCAAAGGGCAAGAATGAAAGTATCTGGACAGTTTTATCGCAAATCGAATGTGGTAAATAAAATAAAAACATACAACTGTGGCGGAAATGTAAAAAATTTTTTTTTCAATTCCACCCCATTTGGAATTTTTTTTCCTGCTTCCCACTACATCATATGCAATATTAAATAGTGGCATTGGAAAGTAGAACTTATCCCGCAAAAAAAAAAAAGCCCTAATACGGCTATGTGAATGGAAAAATATTAAAAGTTATGGCTCTAGAAAGGCAGGGAGCGCAAAACGAAAAAATGAAAAAACCTCCGGGTAGAAAGGGTTAAGAGTGTTCTGAAATCTTTACAATGCGAATACACTTAGGAATAAAGACAAACACAATCATAACATGACAGAAAACAACACAACACAACCAAGGTCTGAAGACATGTAGCCTTATGGCATCACTGCAAAGGAACACAGCCATAGATTAAAGAAAACTTACACTATTGTGACACAATCACATTGCGCTTATGCCTAGGAGTTAAAGGGGTTATCCCATGACTAATAATGAAATAATGAAAATTAGACATCATATAGTCCATGACAATCTCTTTCTAACAAAGCTAGAACCAGCCCTGTACCTCACATGGATCCAGAGATCTCCCCATTCATTGCTTTGCTAGATTTATATTAAGCTGACAGCTCAAGGGGAGTGTCTTTTCTGCTAAAGCTAAAGGGGCGTGTCTCAGCTCTCCCTATCACAGCTCATGAGGCAGTTGAAGGATGAAACTGAGCATGTGCGGCCTTCTCAGTGAGCAGGTCAAAGAAATAAGAAAAAGAACAAACAGCAGGTGGCGCTATACAGATACATTTTATTGAATAAATCAGTGGCTATGCAAATTTTTTTATTACATGCAATTACAAAAGTATTCAGATCAAGTCGCTGGTTTGGAGACTGTAAAATATTTTTCGTGGGACAACCCCTTTAACCACCTCCGGACCGCCTAACGCGCCGATGCGTCCGGAAGGTGGTTGCTTTTCTCCTCCTGGACGCATCGGCGCGTCATCTCGCGAGACGCGAGATTTCCTGTGAACGCGCGCACACAGGCGCGCGCGCTCACAGGAACGGAAGGTAAGCGAGTGGATCTCCAGCCTGCCAGCGGCGATCGCTCGCTGGCAGGCTGGAGATCCGAATTTTTTAACCCCTAACAGGTATATTAGACGCTGTTTTCATAACAGCGTCTAATATACCTCCTACCTGGTCCTCTGGTGGTCCCTTTTGTTAGGATCGACCACCAGAGGACTCAGGTAGGTCAGTACAGTCCCACCAAACACCACACCACACTACACTACACTACACCCCCCCCCCCCGTCACTTATTAACCCCTTATAAACCCCTGATCACCCCTTATAAACCCCTGATCACCCCATATAAACTCCCTGATCACCCCCCTGTCATTGATCACCGCCCTGTCATTGATCACCCCCCTGTCAGGCTCCGTTCAGACGTCCGCATGATTTTTACGGATCCGATCCATGTATCCATGGATCCGTAAAAATCATGCGGACGTCTGAATGGAGCCTTACAGGGGGGTGATCAATGACAGGCGGGTGATCACCCATATACACTCCCTGATCACCCCCTGTCATTGATCACCGCCCTGTCAGGCTCCATTCAGACGTCCGCATGATTTTTACGGATCCGATCCATGTATCCATGGATCCGTAAAAATCATGCGGACGTCTGAATGGAGCCTTACAGGGGGGTGATCAATGACAGGCGGGTGATCACCCATATACACTCCCTGATCACCCCCTGTCATTGATCACCGCCCTGTCATTGATCACCCCCCTGTCAGGCTCCGTTCAGACGTCCGCATGATTTTTACGGATCCGATCCATGTATCCATGGATCCGTAAAAATCATGCGGACGTCTGAATGGAGCCTTACAGGGGGGTGATCAATGACAGGCGGGTGATCACCCATATACACTCCCTGATCACCCCCTGTCATTGATCACCGCCCTGTCAGGCTCCATTCAGACGTCCGCATGATTTTTACGGATCCGATCCATGTATCCATGGATCCGTAAAAATCATGCGGACGTCTGAATGGAGCCTTACAGGGGGGTGATCACCCATATACACTCCCTGATCACCCCCCTGTCAGGCTCCATTCAGACGTCCGCATGATTTTTACGGATCCGATCCATGTATCCATGGATCCGTAAAAATCATGCGGACGTCTGAATGGAGCCTTACAGGGGGGGTGATCAGTGACAGGGGGGTGATCACCCTGATTACCCTGATCACCCCCTGTCATTGATAACCCCCCTGTAAGGCTCCATTCAGACGTCCGCATGATTTTTACGGATCCGATCCATGTATCCATGGATCCGTAAAAATCATGCGGACGTCTGAATGGAGCCTTACAGGGGGGGTGATCAGTGACAGGGGGGTGATCACCCTGATTACCCTGATCACCCCCTGTCATTGATAACCCCCCTGTAAGGCTCCATTCAGACGTCCGCATGATTTTTACGGATCCGATCCATGTATCCATGGATCCGTAAAAATCATGCGGACGTCTGAATGGAGCCTTACAGGGGGGGTGATCAGTGACAGGGGGGTGATCACCCTGATTACCCTGATCACCCCCTGTCATTGATAACCCCCCTGTAAGGCTCCATTCAGACGTCCGCATGCGTTCTGTGGATCCGATCCATGTATCCATGGATCCGTAAAAATCATGCGGACGTCTGAATGGAGCCTTACAGGGGGGGTGATCAGTGACAGGGGGGTGATCACCCTGATTACCCTGATCACCCCCTGTCATTGATAACCCCCCTGTAAGGCTCCATTCAGACGTCCGCATGCGTTTTGTGGATCCGATCCATGTATCCATGGATCCGTAAAAAATCATGCGGATGTCTGAATGGAGCCTTACAGGGGGGGGTGATCAGTGACAGGGGGGTGATCACCCTGATTACCCTGATCACCCCCTGTCATTGATAACCCCCCTGTAAGGCTCCATTCAGACGTCCGCATGCGTTCTGTGGATCCGATCCATGTATCCATGGATCCGTAAAAATCATGCGGACGTCTGAATGGAGCCTTACAGGGGGGGTGATCAGTGACAGGGGGGTGATCACCCTGATTACCCTGATCACCCCCTGTCATTGATAACCCCCCTGTAAGGCTCCATTCAGACGTCCGCATGCGTTTTGTGGATCCGATCCATGTATCCATGGATCCGTAAAAAATCATGCGGATGTCTGAATGGAGCCTTACAGGGGGGGTGATCAGTGACAGGGGGGTGATCACCCTGATTACCCTGATCACCCCCTGTCATTGATAACCCCCCTGTAAGGCTCCATTCAGACGTCCGCATGCGTTCTGTGGATCCGATCCATGTATCCATGGATCCGTAAAAAATCATGCGGATGTCTGAATGGAGCCTTACAGGGGGGGTGATCAATGACAGGGGGGTGATCAGGGAGTCTATATGGGTGATCACCCCCCTGTCATTGATCACTCCCCCCCTGGTAAGGCTCCATTCAGCCATTTTTTTTGGCCCAAGTTAGCGGAAATTTTTTGTTTGTTTTTGTTTTTTCTTACCAAGTCTCATATTCCACTAACTTGTGTCAAAAAATAAAATCTCACATGAACTCACCATACCCCTCACGGAATCCAAATGCGTAAACATTTTTAGACATTTATATTCCAGACTTCTCACGCTTTAGGGCCCCTAAAAAGCCAGGGCAGTATAAATACCCCACATGTGACCCCATTTCGGAAAGAAGACACCCCAAGGTATTCCGTGAGGGGCATATTGAGTCCATGAAAGATTGAAATTTTTGTCCTAAGTTAGCGGAAAGTGAGACTTTGTGAGAAAAAAAACAAAAAAAATCAATATCCGCTAACTTATGCAAAAAAAAAAAAATTCTAGGAACTCGCCAGGCCCCTCATTGGATACCTTGGGGTGTCTTCTTTCCAAAGTGGGGTCACATGTGGGGTATTTATACTGCCCTGGCTTTTTAGGGGCCCGAAAGTGTGAGAAGAAGTCTGGGATCCAAATGTCTAAAAATGCCCTCCTAAAAGGAATTTGGGCCCCTTTGCGCATCTAGGCTGCAAAAAAGTGTGACACATCTGGTATCGCCGTACTCAGGAGAAGTTGGGCAATGTGTTTTGGGGTGTCATTTTACATATACCCATGCTGGGTGAGAGAAATATCTTGGTCAAATGCCAACTTTGTATAAAAAAAATGGGAAAAGTTGTCTTTTGCCAAGATATTTCTCTCACCCAGCATGGGTATATGTAAAATGACACCCCAAAACACATTCCCCAACTTCTCCTGAGTACGGCGATACCAGATGTGTGACACTTTTTTGCAGCCAAGGTGGGCAAAGGGGCACCTTTCAGATTTCGCAGGCCATTTTTTACACATTTTGATTTCAAGGTACTTCTTACACATTTGGGCCCCTAAATTGCCAGGGCAGTATAACTACGCCACAAGTGACCCCATTTTGGAAAGAAGACACCCCAAGGTATTCCGTGGGGGGCACGGCGAGTTCCTAGAATTTTTTATTTTTTGTCACAATTTAGCGGAAAATGATGATTTTTCTTTTTTTTTTCTTTTTTCCTTACAAAGTCTCATATTCCACTAACTTGCGACAAAAAATAAAAAATTCTAGGAACTCGCCGTGCCCCTCACGGAATACCTTGGGGTGTCTTCTTTCCAAAATGGGGTCACTTGTGGCGTAGTTATACTGCCCTGGCAATTTAGGGGCCCAAATGTGTGAGAAGAACTTTGCAATCAAAATGTGTAAAAAATGCCCTGCAAAATCCGAAAGGTGCACTTTGGAATATGTGCCCCTTTGCCCACCTTGGCAGCAAAAAAGTGTGACACATCTGGTATCGCCGTACTCAGGAGAAGTTGGGCAATGTGTTTTGGGGTGTCATTTTACATATACCCATGCTGGGTGAGAAAAATATCTTGGTCAAATGCCAACTTTGTATAAAAAAATTGGAAAAGTTGTCTTTTGCCAAGATATTTCTCTCACCCAGCATGGGTATATGTAAAATGACAGCCCAAAACACATTCCCCAACTTCTCCTGAGTACGGCGATACCAGATGTGTGACACTTTTTTGATGCCAAGGTGGGCAAAGGGGCACATATTCCAAAGTGCACCTTTCGGATTTCACCGGTCATTTTTTACAGATTTTGATTGCAAAGTACTTCTCACACATATGGGCCCCTAAATTGCCAGGGCAGTATAACTACGCCACAAGTGACCCCATTTTGGAAAGAAGACACCCCATGGTATTCCGTGAGGGGCACGGCGAGTTCCTAGAATTTTTTATTTTTTGTCGCAAGTTAGTGGAATATGAGACTTTGTAAGGAAAAAAGAGAAAAAAAAAAAAATCATCATTTTCCGCTAACTTGTGACAAAAAATAAAAAATTCTAGGAACTCGCCATGCCCCTCACGGAATACCTTGGGGTGTCTTCTTTCCAAAATGGGGTCACTTGTGGCGTAGTTATACTGCCCTGGCAATTTAGGGGCCCAAATGTGTGAGAAAAACTTTGCAATCAAAATGTGTAAAAAATGCCCTGCAAAATCCGAAAGGTGCACTTTGGAATATGTGCCCCTTTGCCCACCTTGGCAGCAAAAAAGTGTGACACATCTGGTATCGCCGTACTCAGGAGAAGTTGGGCAATGTGTTTTGGGGTGTCATTTTACATATACCCATGCTGGGTGAGAAAAATATCTTGGTCAAATGCCAACTTTGTATAAAAAAATGGGAAAAGTTGTCTTTTGCCAAGATATTTCTCTCACCCAGCATGGGTATATGTAAAATGACACCCCAAAACACATTCCCCAACTTCTCCTGAGTACGGCGATACCACATGTGTGACACTTTTTTGCTGCCAAGGTGGGCAAAGGGGCGCATATTCCAAAGTGCACCTTTCGGATTTCACCGGTCATTTCTTACACATTTTGATTGCAAAGTTCTTCTCACACATTTGGGCCCCTAAATTGCCAGGGCAGTATAACTACCCCACAAGTGACCCCATTTTGGAAAGAAGACACCCCAAGGTATTCTGTGAGGGGCATGGTGAGTTCCTAGAATTTTTTATTTTTTGTCGCAAGTTAGTGGAATATGAGACTTTGTAAGAAAAAAATAAAAAATAAAAAATCATCATCATTTTCCGCTAACTTGTGACAAAAAATAAAAAGTTCTATGAACTCACTATGCCCATCAGCGAATACCTTAGGGTGTCTACTTTCCGAAATGGGGTCATTTGTGGGGTTTTTCTACTGTTTGGGCATTGTAGAACCTCAGGAAACATGGCAGGTGCTCAGAAAATCAGAGCCGTTTCAAAAAGTGGAAATTCACATTTTTGTACCATAGTTTGTAAATGCTATAACTTTTACCCAAACCATTTTTTTTTTGCCCAAACATTTTTTTTTTATCAAAGACATGTAGAACTATAAATTTAGCGAAAAATTTATATATGGATGTCGTTTTTTTTGCAAAATTTCACAGCTGAAAGTGAAAAATGTCATTTTTTTGCAAAAAAATCGTTACATTTTGATTAATAACAAAAAAAGTAAAAATGTCAGCAGCAATAAAATACCACCAAATGAAAGCTCCATTAGTGAGAAGAAAAGGAGGTAAAATTCATTTGGGTGGTAAGTTGCATGACCGAGCGATAAACGGTGAAAGTAGTGTAGTGCCGAAGTGTAAAAAGTGGCCTGGTCATGAAGGGGGTTTCACCTAGCGGGGCTGAAGTGGTTAAGAGCAAGATGTGTCCCTCATTAACTTTTCAAATGCATAGGGGTAGAGTTATCAGAACCCAGCATTTACGCCAGTCTATGATATCCCTGGCACTGCTGCAGGATGTGCCTAAATTATGTCAAGTGACAGGCCTGTCCTCTGGCAGTCCATGCACACATCTACAGCAGCACGGAGGTGCCTTCGATTTCTGTCTTCATTTACACCAGAAAACTGGCATAAATAAAGATAAATCTGTCAGACCAGCTGACCTGGTCGACACATTCACTTATTAAGAAAGTGGCAAGGGTATCATCAAACCCAACTTGTGCCTGCATTTGCCTCAATTGGTGTTAAAAAAGTTGCAAACATGGAGTTTGAAACTTTTTTACACCAGAAAAGCGGAGTGGTAGGGATGGTAGGGATTTTTATAACAAGGGCGCCTATGGTGATGGATGGACGACATATGGAATAATTCTGAAGCATCTGTCAGGTGTAAACATTGTAAGAAGGTACAAGGAATCATCGTGGATGGTATGTATGTGTCACCGAGGGTCCTGGCCTTGGTGGAGTAAGAGCCCGTTTGCTGTTTGACACTTTGCTATTTAGTATGGCTGTATAGCTGATCCGGGACGGTTCTTACTGGGAGTAGTCAAAGTGCTGGATGGGTGACTACTCCCAACATTCCAGGCCAGGTTTTGTCAGGCCTATAAAAAACAGCCAGCAGTGTCAGGTGTGGGAAATTGTATCTCTCTCTCTGACATTGAAGCTCTGGCAATCTCTGTACCAGGATCTGAGCCTTGTGCCAGGCTGGAGGTCTAAAACCGGGAGGACTGCTCTCTTCTGAGCTATGCTGGTCAGGTGTGGATTAACAGTGACAGTAAAAAGTGACTGTTTTGCTTTTTTTGAGCTATCTGGGTGTGAACTAACACCAATACTGCATATGAGCTGTTGCACTGTGTACTTGCAACAAGTGTGAATAAACACTGATGTTTTGAGTTATAAACTGGTCTTTGCCTCTATACTGTGTCTGCTGGTCCTGACTATCAAAGCGAGTCCCCACAACATGTGTTTTTTTTTAATCTCACACCACACACCTTGGGATATATCACACTAAGGTCTCATGCACACAAAGGTCTCATGCGGACCGCAAAATACATACGGTCATGTCCAAGATCCCTAAGGGTGCATTCAGATGGCCGTATGAATGGGTCCGCACCCATTCCGCAATCTTTGCCGAACGGGTGCGAACCCATTCATTTCACTGGGGCCGCAAAAGATGCGGACAACAAAGCGTGTGCTGTTCGCATCCGTAATTCCGTTCCGCAGCCCCACAAAAAAAGAGAAAACATGTCCTATTCTTGTCCAAAATTGCGGACAAGAATAAGCATTTTCTACAATAGTGCCGGCCATGTGCAGTACGCAAATTGCGGAACGCACGCCGGCCGGCGACTATGTTTTGCAGATCTGCAATTTGCGGAAAATCCGAAAAACAATGCGGTCGTCTGAATGAGCCCTAAAGGAAAAGTTAAGGGAGGACAGGTGTGTCCTCCCTTAACTTTTCCTTTAGGTGTGGACACTGCTGTGACATCATCAGAATGGGATTATGCCTCGGAATAAAATGCTATTGTGAAATATCCCAATAGACTAGGAATATTGCCCATACATCTCGCAGACACTGATTCTTACGTCTACAACACCAGTGCTTTTAGAAGTTTATTTTTTCTGCAGTTTCTGACAGTATCCTGACATTGTTGTTCTTGTCAATATAAATAATCAATCAAATAAATAAACTTTACAGTTCTTGTGACAACTTTCATCAGCAGCTTGAAGATCTGTTTTTAGAACCAGACTGGCGTAACCACAGAAGCGTTCCCCTGATGTACATACTAGAATATTCTACCATGGAAAGATACTCTGCAGTTAGCTGGTGTCTTGAAGTGTTAGGATGGGAGGTTAAATAAGGACAATGACAACTTCCCACTGTCTAGGTCCAGAGAGAGAACACATCGAAATTGATTTTTCTTTTTGCTAGTGTGGTAGCAGCAATAAATGACTTGGTGTTTGTTTTGTTTTGAGAGATATGCAAAGAAAAAAAAGAATCATATGAGAACATAAGTAGTAATATAACGGAATAGAATAACAGAAAAGAAAAACTGCGATCTGAGCATAGCCTTAGACTAGTTTCACACTGGCGTTAAAATCTTCCAGCATCGCTGGATACTACCTTTACCCGCCGGAGTCCATTGACTGTAATAGGACCCGGCGGGAGTTTGACCTGTTTTCAGCATTAGCGCTGGGGTTTAGCCGCACAAAAACTCTTGCTGGCAGTGATATTTGCACTACGCATGCCCACCTGGTCCCATTACACTCAATGGGGCCAGGTGGTGCTCCGGCCCTCTCCGGCTATGCCTAATAAGATAAACCCCCGGCAGGCTGTTCCTCTGCCGGAAGATTTTAGCGCTAGTGTGAAACTAACCTTAGCGAGAAGTGAGGCACAGATGGAAGAGTATACGACAGCAGGAGTAGACTATATAGTGTATGTTCATAGTTTGGACCACAGAAACACATAGAGTAGGTCTATGTCAGAGCGATAGACAGTCACAAATGGCAGGATATTTTTAATCTAGACCATTTTCAAAGTTGCCTAATTAAGGGTGATAGAAAAATTGGTTGTAAAGGTGAAAAAAGCCTTTAAAGCAATATCTTAATATTATTACTATGTCTAGAGGTTATATAGTGGGAAATTAAAACGATTCTCTAGAAATAAATGAAAATCATTTGAAAGGTCATGTGAAATATTTTACGTTTGTATTACATTGTCTTTTTCTTCTTTTTTTGTATTTTGTATTTTTTTCATTGTATGTATTAGACACGTATAACATTGTGCACTGACGAGTATATAATAGCACAGGATTATTTCTTTGCTGCCATTTATTATTCAAAGACATTTTACAAGGCACGACTCATCGCTACAACAAACTCTGCTCCACATGCACAGCAACAAACCAGCTAAACTTTCATTGTTATCACTCGGGCTGTTATACTGTAACCTGTGTACCGGGGTGGGCTCCCCAGGATACATACAATACATTTACATACACCCAGCCCTAAAGCTGAGAACCTTGTGCTGCATAGCGCAGTGCCCTCGGATGGATGCAGAAGGAAAGCGTGGTAATCTGCCTACTGGCGGGCACAACTAAACTGCCACACCTTACCTGTTATTACCCTAAAAAACAAGAATAACTGTATGGGTGTGTGGTATGGGCTAGCCTGTGGTGCAGCACAACAGCTTACAATCTTACAAAGCTCTACAGGATTCCCCCTCCCATAACTGGCGTTGTAGCACGTGTCTGAGTATTCCTCCTGAGCAAAACACCAGCCTGGCTTGAGTTTGTGGGGAAGTTTATCAGCTCTCCGGTGTGAAATGTCCCTTTAAGTTATGCAGTCCTTGCAATGAACAATAGCAACACTTGTGGCCTGTCACAAACAGAGACGCTATCTAACTAACTACAGGCCTGGTATCAGTCTCTAGGCGCCAACACTGTAATGAGATGTGTGCGCGATCTTACCGACCCGGGTCTGCTCTGCCCCTGCTGGTGACTCTGAACAGAACAAATGCCTCTCCAACTAGCATGCGGTCTTGCAGTATATGTCGCTTTGCTCCTCAGCTCTCATCAGCATTTCTGAAAGCAATCCTCGTTCCTCTATACAACATCAGGGTCTTCAACACAATCAGCTTCACTTAGCTGTCGCTCTGGTCACTGAGGTATGCCCCTACACCTGGATGCCGTCGGAACCTCTGCTGACGCAGTTCATCAATCTCAGCTCCCTCTAAGATAGCTGCTTCATCTCTCTTCCTCTCCAGGCTCTGTGTAACTCCACCTCTCATGAATATGGAAATATAAGCAGTCTATAGCTGTGTTTAGGAAACAGTGGCATCTTGTGGCCAAACAGCAGAATGTCAGTCCAGAACATTAAATTTAATCTACACAAACAGTGTTCAGACAAGGAGAGCTGTTTCCCCATCTCACAATATCACATTGCTACAAGGGTTGATTCAGCAACTAGAAGCATGATGCAAATGGAACTTCCTGTTTTTGGTGAATGTCTTTAGCTACTTTCAGCCTACATCTCCCACCTCCATGAATTTACCAAGCAGTGTTAAATCCCTCTCCTATCTTTAAATAGAAAGTATCACCTATATATTTTTTCCTAATTAAAACCAATTGACCTGTGACCTGCCATTGTGCAGGGAGGGGGAGTAGAGAAGCTGTGGCTCTCATCTATTGTGGCTGGTATGATTTTGTGTTATCTATACATATAAAATTAAAAATATCATCACCAAAACTTAAAATCATGTCTAAAATAAAAACTTGATTTATTTTCTGATTGTAGATTATTTTTAAATTCTATTTTCTGTACATGATTATGAGGGAGTGACCATCTTGCCTGAGCTGTTGTTAAAAGTATTTAGAGATACGCTTTACTGCAGCCACATCAACCATAGACACAATAGACTGAAGTTGCTTATTGACATCTATAGGAACTTACACTAGGAATGTTCTGTGACCTATTCAGGGGTCATTGTGCAGAGAGAGGCAGTAGAGAAGTTGTGGTCATCATCTATTGTGGTTGGTGTGATTTTGTGTTATCTATACATAGAAGATTAAAAATATCACCAAAAATTATAAAAAAAATATGTTGCAACATAAAAACTTGGTTGAAACAATAGGCCATTTTCTGATGACACATGGCCTTATCCTGAGATCTAAAACAAGGGTTTGGTACCACATCATTGTTTGCAAGAAGAGCTGGAAAGTTTAGAGGTGAGGTAGTGCCAAACAGCCAAAGTATTAGTTTCAGAATCTGGATTCTCCATTTCTGGTAGGTAATTTTCTTACCACACCTATCATTTGCTGGTCCGCATAGCAATAGCTGCACCTTATTGCAAATCATTGTTTACAATTACAATTTTTTTTTCCTCTTGGTCCATAAGAAGCAGAGAATGGACCTCTAAAGCAGTGGACCACAAAGTGGAAGGAGCCAAGGGACCCGATAAATAGAAGGCCCTTTTTAAACTTCTGACCAATCCCAACAGGAATTCCTGGGCCATCAGTAAATCAAGAACTTTACTAATCTATAGTTTGCCCGCATTACAGCGCCCATGGAGACAACATTCTTGTACCGATTCTTACTACTCATTAAAATGGGGACAAGACCAAACTGGAAAGGACTCCCTTCCCCAGGGGCACCATAGTTGGACTTTCTACATGGTATTTATGGCTTTGCTTTTTAACAGTAAGTAGACACCAGAAGAGAACTGCATACAACTCAAAGACTGGTAGTGATAAAATCCAGATTTTTTGTCACACTTTCACAGAGAGGTGCATTCAAACAAGCCACAGATGAAGACAGAATAATCTTCTAAACACATCAGCATTGTGAATTGTCTGCATGAAACAATCAGTGACATCAACCATGTGTTGTCATTCAGCAAGCAGCGAGATCAGTAGACAGAATATAACCCAGGACATTACCCAGTTTATGACCATATTTTAATGTAAATATCAATGTAAATGGTCTATAAATGTCAAGGAGTGACATATGCAGAGATATTAAATATTTAACATTTATTCACGGCATGGAAGCAATATTTTTTGGAATAAAATACATTTGAATAGATTAACTGAGATCACAATACAGTTTTGCAGTGAGAATTTCCATATAACATGACATTTATTATATTTCTATCACCTGTTAAGATACTCCAAAAGTTGTTTTTTTTCCCCTCAGAAGTAAAACTCTTATTGTTTTCTGTGTGTCTAATAAGCTGGGTACCCAGGCAAGGAAAGTGTTAAAATAATCTTAGTTCATTAAATATTGTGGCTATTTTTGCAGGGATGGCAGCTGATATCTTTTTATTTATTTATTTTTCTATTTTGTTTTACATTTTTTAACTTATTTTTAGTCTCCCTAGGGAACTTTAACATGTGATCATCTGATTTCTTCTACCATAACTTGCAATAATTTACCTGCCACAGGCAAGGTTTGATAGGGTTTTTGGCAGTTTAACCCCTTCCTGAAACAGTCAGTTTCCATCTTTTTATTTTCATTTATTACTCCCTCCCTTCCAGGAGCCATAACTTAATTGTTCATTCACATAGCAATTTCATTGTATGTTTTTTTTTGTCATAGTTGTACTTTCTAGCAGCACAATTTAATATAGCATAGGATGTAGTTGGAAATAAATGGGCTGGAATTCGGGAAAAATGCAATTCTGCAATTAGTTTATGGGTTTTATCTTTACATCGTCTACTGTGTACAATTACCAAATTTTTATACTTTTTCTTGTGCTTTGATACAAGAACCTACATAACCTTAAAAAATATATATTTTCTTTGCATTGCCATTTTCTGCCCCCCATATCTTTTTTATATGTAGATCTACATGAGGACTCATTTTTCGAGGGGTGATCTGTATTTTTCATCATTTTGGGATGGGGTGTGTATGACTTCTTTATCACTTTTTTTTTCAATTTTTGTTTGGGAGGTGAAGCGATGAAAAAACAAACAAAACAAAAAAAAATGCAAATTATTATTATTTTTTCCATTATGACATTCACCATACAGGATAAACACTTTTATGTTTTAATAGTTTGGCCACTTTTGGAAGTGACGATTCCAGTGATCTTTTTTTTTATTTTTTATTTTTTTTGTAAAATGGGGAAAGGGGGATGATTAGAATTTTTAGAACTTTTTTTATAATATTTGTAAAATATTTCTCTCACTTTTTTACATTTATTTTTAGCCCAGGGACTTTCACATGCGATCATCTGCTTCTTCCATAGCTTGCAATGCCTCACCACTGCAGTCTATTGGAGAATCACTACATTCCTCTCAAGCACTGCTACAGGCAAGGCTTGAACGGATATTTAGCATGACAAGTCTTGGCCCTTCAGAAGGCCCCAGGCTGCCATAGCAACCAAATGGCTTCTATGATCTCACTGCAGGGGCGCTGCAGAGTTCCTGGAAAAGGACCACTCAGATGCCAAGGTCACAATTTACCATGTAATCTGATCGGGGTTGCTTTTCATCATGAACTCAGGATGTGATATGTAAAACAGCATGTACCCGGCGACTCAGCACCTGGAGATTGCTGAATTTTTCCTTTATACAGCTTTGGAGTGGGAGCCATCTTTAACCCCTTAAGGACCAGGCTCATTTTCACCTTAAGGACCAGGCCATTTTTTGCAAATCTGACCAGTGTCACTTTAAGTGCTGATAACTTTAAAACGCTTTTACTTATACAGGCCATTCTGAGATTGTTTTTTCGTCACATATTGTACTTCATGACACTGGTAAAATAAAGTCAAAAAAATTAATTTTTTTGCATAATAAAATACCTAATTTACCAAAAATTTGGAAAAATTAGCAAATTTCAAAGTTTCAGTTTCTCTACTTCTGTAATACATAGTAATACCCCCAAAAATTGTGATGACTTAACATTCCCCATATGTCTACTTCATGTTTGAATTATTTTGGGAATGATATTTTATTTTTTGGGGATGTTACAAGGCTTAGAAGTTTAGAAGCAAATCTTGAAATTTTTCAGAAATTTACAAAAAAACAATTTTTAGGGACCACTACAGCTCTGAAGTCACTTTGCGAGGCTTACATAATAGAAACCGCCCAAAAATGACCCCATTCTATAAACTACACCCCTCAAGGTATTCAAAACTGATTTTACAAACTCCGTTAACCCTTTAGGTGTTGAACAAGAGTTATTGGCAAATGGGGATGAAATTTGAGAATTTCATTTTTTTGCCTAATTTTCCATTTTAACCCATTTTTTCCACTAACAAAGCAAGGGTTAACAGCCAAACAAGACTGTATCTTTATTGCCCTGACTCTGCCGTTTACAGAAACACCCCATATGTGGCCGTAAACTACTGTACGGCCACACAGCGGGGCGTAGAGTGAAAGGTACGCCGTATGGTTTTTGGAAGCCAGATTTTGCTGGACAGTTTTTTTGACACCATGTCCCATTTGAAGCCCCCTGATGCACCCCTAGAGTAGAAACTCCATAAAAGTGACCCCATCTAAGAAACTACACCCCTCAAGGTATTCAAAAATGATTTTACAAACTTCGTTAACCCTTTAGGTGTTGCACAAGAGTTATTGGCAAATGGGGATGAAATTTGAGAATTTCATTTTTTTGCCTAATTTTCCATTTTAACCCATTTTTTCCACTAACAAAGCAAGGGTTAACAGCCAAACAAGACTGTATCTTTATTGCCCTGACTCTGCCGTTTACAGAAACACCCTATATGTGGCCGTAAACTACTGTACGGCCACACAGCGGGGCGTAGAGTGAAAGGTGCGCCGTATGGTTTTTGGAAGCCAGATTTTGCTGGACAGTTTTTTTGACACCATGTCCCATTTGAAGCCCCCCTGATGCACCCCTAGAGTAGAAACTCCATAAAAGTGACCCCATCTAAGAAACTACACCCCTCAAGGTATTCAAAACTGATTTTACAAACTTTGTTAACCCTTTAGGTGTTGCACAAGATTTAATGGAAAATAGAGATACAATTTCAAAATTTCACTTTTTTGGCAGATTTTCCATTTTAATATTTTTTTTCCAGTTACAAAGCAAGGGTTAACAGCCAAACAAAACTCATTATTTATGGCCCTGATTCTGTAGTTTACAGAAACACCTCATATGTGGTTGTAGACCGCTGTACGGGCAAACGGCAGGGCGCAGAAGGAAAGGAATGCCATACGGTTTTTGGAAGGCAGATTTTGCTGGACTGGTTTTTTTGACACCATGTCCCATTTGAAGCCCCCCTGATGCACCCCTAGAGTAGAAACTCCAAAAAAGTGACCCCATTTTAGAAAGTACGGAATAGGGTGGCAGTATTGTTGGTACTAGTTCAGGGTAGATATGATTTTTGGTTGCTCTATATTACACTTTTTGTGCGGCAAGGTAACAAGAAATAGCTTTTTTGGCACGTTTTTTTTTTGTTATTTACAACATTCATCTGACAGGTTAGATCATGTGGTAATTTTATAGAGCAGGTTGTCACTGACGCGGTGATACCTAATATGTATACAATTTTTTTTTATTTATGTAAGTTTTATACAATAACTTCATTTTTAAAACCAAAAAATTGTTTAGTGTCTCCATAGTCTGAGAGCCATAGTTTTTTCAGTTTTTGGGCGATTATCTTGAGTAGGGTCTAATTTTTTGCGGGATGAGATGACAGTTTGATTGGCACTATTTTGGGGTGCATATGACTTTTTGATCGCTTTCTATTACACTTTTTGTGACGTAAGATGGCAAAAAATAGCTTTTTTTACACCGTTTATTTTTTTTTTTTTTACGGTGGTCACCTGAGGGGTTAGGTCATGTGATATTTATATAGAGCCGGTCGATATGGACGCGGCAATACCTAATATGTATACTTTATTTTTATTTATGTAGGTTTTACACAATGATTTTATTTTTGAAACAAAAAAAATGATGTTTTAGTGTTTCCATAGTCTAAGAGCCATAGTTTTTTCAGTTTTTGGGCGATTATCTTGAGTAGGGTCTCATTTTTTGCGGAATGAGGTGATGGTTTGATTGGTACTATTTTGGCGTACATGTGACTTTTTTGATCACTTTTATTACCTTTTTTGGGAAGTAAGGTGGGCAAAATTTCAATTTTCTCATAGTTTTTATTTTTTCATTTTTATGGCGTTCACTGTGCGGGGAAAGTAACATGACCGTTTTATAGATCAGGTCGTTACGGACGCGGCGATACCTAATATGTGTAGTTTATTTTATTTTTTTAATTTCTATTCAGTGATAAATGTTTTTTTTTTTAATCTTAACTTTTTTCACTTATTCTTTTTATTTTTTGACCCAGACCCACTTGGTTCTTGAAGATCCAGTGGGTCTGATGTCTGTAAAATACAGTACAGAACCTATATAGGTTTCTGTACTGTATTTTACTTACACTGAACAGATCTATGCTTTCAGCATAGATCTGTTCAGCACCATGGACAGCAGGACGCCCGAGCAAGTGTCCTGTTGCCATGGGAACCTTCCCCGTCTGCTCAGTTATGGTCAGAACTGCGCAGACGGGGAAGGGTAAGGACGGGGCTTCGGGCGGCTGCCTGGGAGCTCTCTCCCTCTCCCATCGGGGGGCTGCAAAGGCACAGCAGCCCCCCGATCGGAGAGGGAGGGAGCTCCCTCTTACTGTTAACCTTTTCCATACAGCGGTCCGTACGGACCGCTGTATGGAAAGGGTTAAACGGCTGACATCGCATCAACGATGTCAGCCGTTTATACCAGGGTGCCAGCAATGTGCTGGCACCCTGGTATACCCACTGTACACCAACGATTACGCAATAGGAGGCGGGCGGGGGATCGCGATCCCGCCTGCCGCACCGCCCGCCTCCCGCAACGCCCCCACCGCCTGCGACACCCCCCCTGCACCACCCGCCGCCATCAAATCATGCAGGGGTGCAGGGGGGGGTGTACTATATTGATTTTAGGCACTCTAAAGTTTCTGATCCCCGCGGTCAGGGACCGCGGGGATCAGAAACTGCAAAAAGCGCAGCAAACCGCAGGTCTGAATTGACCTGCGGTTTGCTGCGATCGCCGATACGGGGGGGTCACATGACCCCCCTGGCGTTTTAACAGGATGCCGGCTGAATGATTTCAGCCGGCATCCTGTTCAAATTAACCCCTGCGGCGCCGGAATGCCGATTTTAAAGTCAGGACGTACCGGTACGTCCTTGGTCCTTAAGGATTCGGGAAATAGGGCGTACCGGTACGTCCTATGTCCTTAAGGGGTTAAAGACCCAACATCTGCCATATACAGGTCCTTCTAAAAAAAATTGCATATTGTGATAAAGTTCATTATTTTCTGTAATGTACTGATAAACATTAGACTTTCATATATTTTAGATTCATTACACACAACTGAAGTAGTTCAAGCCTTTTATTGTTTTAATATTGATGATTTTGGCATACAGCTCATGAAAACCCAAAATTCCTATCTAAAAAAATTAGCATATTTAATCCGACCAATAAAAGAAAAGTGTTTTTAATACAAAAAAAAGTCAACCTTCAAATAATTATGTTCAGTTATGCACTCAATACTTGGTCGGGAATCCTTTTGCAGAAATGACTGCTTCAATGCGGCGTGGCATGGAGGCAATCAGCCTGTGGCACTGCTGAGGTGTTATGGAGGCCCAGGATGCTTCGATAGCGGCCTTAAGCTCATCCAGAGTGTTGGGTCTTGCGTCTCTCAACTTTCTCTTCCCAATATCCCACAGATTCTCTATGGGGTTCAGGTCAGGAGAGTTGGCAGGCCAATTGAGCACAGTAATACCATGGTCAGTAAACCATTTACCAGTGGTTTTGGCACTGTGAGCAGGTGCCAGGTCGTGCTGAAAAATGAAATCTTCATCTCCATAAAGCTTTTCAGCAGATGGAAGCATGAAGTGCTCCAAAATCTCCTGATAGCTAGCTGCATTGACCCTGCCCTTGATAAAACACAGTGGACCAACACCAGCAGCTGACATGGCCCCCAGACCATCACTGACTGTGGGTACTTGACACTGGACTTCAGGCATTTTGGCATTTCCCTCTCCCCAGTCTTCCTCTAGACTCTGGCACCTTGATTTCCGAATGACATGCAAAATTTGCTTTCATCTGGAAAAAGGACTTTGGACCACTGAGCAACAGTCCAGTGCTGCCTCTCTGTAGCCCAGGTCAGGCGCTTCTGCCGCTGTTTCTGGTTCAAAAGTGGCTTGACCTGGGGAATGCGGCACCTGTAGCCCATTTCCCGCACACGCCTGTACACGGTGGCTCTGGATGTTTCTACTCCAGACTCCGCAGGTCCCCCAAGGTCTGGAATCGGTCCTTCTCCACAATCTTCCTCAGGGTCCGGTCACCTCTTCTCGTTGTGCAGCGTTTTCTGCCACACTTTTTCCTTCCCACAGACTTCCCACTCTGGTGCCTTGATACAGCACTCTGGGAACAGCCTATTCGTTCAGAAATTTCTTTCTATGTCTTACCCTCTTGCTTGAGGGTGTCAATGATGGCCTTCTGGACAGCAGTCAGGTCGGCAGTCTTACCCATGATTGCGGTTTTGAGTAATGAACCAGGCTGGGAGTTTTTAAAAGCCTCAGGAATATTTTGCAGGTGTTTAGAGTTAATTAGTTGATTCAGATGATTAGGTTAATAGCTCGTTTAGAGAACCTTTTCACGATATGCTAATTTTTTTTTATAGGAATTTGGGGTTTTCATGAGCTGTATGCCAAAATAATCAATATTAAAACAATAAAAGGCTTGAACTACTACAGTTGTGTGTAATGAATATAAAATATATGAAAGTCTAATGTTTATCAGTACATTACAGAAAATAATGAACTATATCACAATATGCAATTTTTTTTTGAAGGACCTGTATGTACTGTGGCTATCAGAAAGGTTGTCCGGTTTCATGATATTGATGAACTATCCTTAGGACAGTTATCAATATCAGATCGTCAGGAGTCCAACTCTTGGCATCTCCGCCGATCAGCTTCTTGAAAGGGGTGAGTTGCTGGAGCGAGTGCTGCATCCTCTTTATTAGTTACCTGCACATCGTCTAGATTACAGCAGCAGTACAGGGTAATTACAATTCTTTGTCCCAGTCACTTGAATTAGAGAGGAACTTGTAGTTATATTGCATCATTGCTATAAGTAGACAGCATACCGGAAAACACTGTAGAAGTCGCAGCACTCACATGAGCACCGTGGAACCTTCAAGCAGCTGATTTGTGGGGGTGGGGGGAGTTGGAACTCTACCTACATGATATTGATGACCTCTCTTGAGGAGAGGTCATCAATTTCATAAAACTGGACATCCCCTTTAAAGCTGGAGCTACACTGCGACTTTGGTCACTAGAAGCATAGAACAACCAAAGATCACTGGTTAGCACTACACCCTTACAACATAATGATGGTGAATGGAGGTTCAATGTGACTCGTAAGTTGCTGTGACCACAGAACCACAAAAAGAAATTCAGCAGTGTTGGATTTTTTATGATTCTGGGTGTCGTGGTTAAGACCACTTGCTCGTCGTATTGTAACCCTATTCACTTCTGTTATGTTAAAAGTAAAAAATGCTGATCCGGTCCACAACCCTCTTCACTTTCTGGTCTTGGCTTGATATTAAGGAAAAGTCTTATAAGGCCCATTTGGCCAGTCACTTGAAATACACTGAACTAGCAGGGGCCCACTGGTCACGTACTATAAAGCTATGTGTAAACCTAAGGCATTTTGAATGACACATCAGATGAGACTGGAGGGTTCTGGATGACACAGAATTAGAACAAATGGTAAACTCATGTTTAAAACTCTATAAGTAAATAAATCTAATGAATCTATATGTAAATAGTTGGAGATGTAAAATATAAAATGACATAAAATGTGGAGCTTGGAGGAGATTGATGCAACTGTCTAAAAGAAAAGCTGTTGGCCATGGCCACCAATCATGGCATGGCTTTCATTTCTTATAGTGGGCTTGAAAAATGAAAGGTGCACTGTGATTAGTTGCTATGAGAAACAAAGTTGTGTTTTGGGTCTTTTAACAAAGACATCTCTCTGACGTGGAGGTAATGTGTACAACCAGGAAAAGGAAGGAGCGTGGATTGCTGGAGTTGGAGAAGACAAGGGGCATGCTCCCAACTCCACGTTCTCCACTCGCGGTACAACCACACTGTGCGGCGAGGCAACAGATGCAATGAGAATGGGACGGAGCAGCTGTAATTTGCATCTGTGCAGGTCATTTTGAAGAGAAATCAGTGCTTGCACAAGCCCCACTACCTCTTCAAATAGCTGATCTGCAGGGGTTTCAGGAAATGGACTACCATCAATGTGATATTGATAACCTATCCTGACTATATGTCATCAATAAGCCACTGCACAACCCCTTTAACCACCTCCCGTCTGCCCATAGACTATAAACGTCCGGGAGGTGGATCTCTATCTCCTAATGGACGTTTTAAAACGTCCTTTCAGAGATCGCAGCTGCACGCTAATCGTGCAGCTGCTGATCGGGTTGCCCACTGTCAGTGACAGCAGGGCAACCCAGAGAGAAGGCAGGGACAGTGCCCAGGTGTCCCTGCCTTCTAGATCGCAGCATACACAGCGCTATGCGCTTCCTGTTCCGGCCGGACGGTCATGTGACCGCCGGGACCGGAGAGTGTAGGAGCTGTGTGAGGTCTTTCAGAGACCTCGATCAGCCCTGCTCTGAGGCTGTACAGCGCAGTATTGCGCTGTACAGCCTCTCTGGGGGGTGTATTTCCACTGTAATTGGGGCTACTATGTCAGCCCCAGTTACAGGAGAAATCAAATAGTGAAAAAAAAAAAAAAAGTGAAGTAAATGTCCCCCAGAGGTCTTGTATGACCTTATGGGGGACGAAAAGTGTAAAATAAAAAATAAAAAAAAGGGTTGAAAAAATAAAATAAAAAAAAAGTTTCACATGTAAAAAAAAAAAAAGTCCCCAAGTAAGGAATTAAAAAAATGTTAAAAATAGAAAAAATAAAATAAAATAGACATATTTGGCATTGCCGCGTCCGTAATAACCAGCTCTATAAAAATATCACATGACCTAACCCCTCGGATGAACACCGTAAAAAGAAAAACAGTGTCAAAACAAGCAATTTTTGTCACCTTACATCACAAAAGGTGCAACACAAAGTGATCAAAAACGCGTATGTCCCACAAAATGGTACCACTAAAACCGACACCTCATCCTGCAAAAAATGAGCCCCTACATAAGAAAATCTCTCAAAAAATAAAAAAAACTATAGCTCTTAGAACATGGAGACACTAAAACATCATTTTTTTGGTTTCAAAAATGCTATTATTGTGTTAAAGTGAAACAAATAAAAAAAGTATACATATTAGGTATCGCCACGTCCGTAACAATCTGCTCTATAAAAATGTCACTTGACTGAACCCCTCAGGTGAACGCTGTAAAAATAAATAAATATAAACTGTGCTAAAACAACCAATTTTTTGGTCACCTTGCCCCATAAAGTGTTATAATGAATGATCAAAAAATCATATGTACCCAAAAATAGTACTAATAAAACTGGCACCTTATCCCCTAGTTTCCAAAATGGGTTCACTTCTTGGGAGTTTCTACTGTAAGGGTGCATCAGGGAGCTTCAAATGGGACATGGCATCTAAAAACCATGTGGAGTTCTTTTTCTTCTGCGCCCTGCCGTGTGCCCATACAGCAGTTTATGACCACATGTGGGGTGTTTCTGTAAACCGCAGAATCTGGGTAATAAATATTGAGTTTTGTTTGGCTGTTAACCATCGATGTGTTAAAGAAAGAATTTGATTAAAATGGAAAATCTGCCAAAAAAGTGAAATTTAAAAATTAGATCTCCATTTTCCTTTAATTCTTGTGGAACGCCTAAAGGGTTAACAAAGTTTGTAAAATCGGTTTTGAATACCTTGAGGGGTGTAGTTTCTACAATGGGGTCATTTATGGGGGTATCCACTATGTAGGCCCCACAAAGTGACTTCAGACCTGAACTGGTCCTTAAAAAGTGGGTTTTGGCAATTTTCTTAAAAATTTGAAGAATTGCTTCTAAACTTCTAAGCCTTCTAACGTCCTAAAAAAATAAAATGACATTTCCAAAATGATGCCAACATAGACATATGGGGAATGTTAAGTAACAAATATTTTATGAGGTATCTGTTTTAAAAGCAGAGAAATTGAAATTTAGAAAATTGCTAATTTTTCAAATTTTTGGGTAAATTTGGGATTTTTTCATAAATAAAGGTGAAATATTTTGACTAAAATTTATGACTATCATGAAGTACAATGTGTCACGAGAAAACAATCTCTGAATGACTTGGATAAATAAAGGCGTTCCAAAGTTATTACCACATAAAGTGAGATATGTCAGTTTTGCAAAATTAGGCCTGCTCAGGAAGGGGGCAAATGGCCCAGATGGCAAGTGGTTAATATCTTTCACAAGAGAAATGAAGCATTACACGACTTTCACTGAAATGGGCAACCTGTCCCTATAACACAGACACACATTAGCTCAGAGTTCCTTCATAGATTAGGGTATATTTACTAACCAAATTGACGCAGCATTAAATGTATTTATTTTAGTGTTTTAGACACTTTTCACCTTACTCAATGAGGGTGAGTTGCTTTGCAGGACAAGGGCACGGCTTAGTGGAAAAGGATTTTTGTGAGTAAATATGGGACACATCTAAAAAGAAAAAGAGCTAAAAATTCTTTAAAAAAGGTTTTCTATGAATATTGGGGGTCATTTATTATACTGAAATATGCCTATATGAGACGTATTTCAGACGCAGATGGCGGTGCAACGGTTAGCTGTGACACAATCCGCGACTTTTCCACGCTGTGCGTGGCGTGAGAGGGGAAGAGGACAGCCCAGTAGGCCCGTCTCATTCATCATTTTCCGCCTGTTTTAATTGTACAAAAATGTCTAAATGTAAGACAGGTAGGAGGCTATCTTACAATTAGAACTGGTGCTTGATAGGCCGAAGTTATGGAGAAGCCGACACCTCTTCATAACGTCAGCGGATACACTGCCAGCTATTGGGCTTTATTAAGACTGACATCTAAAATGCAGGTCTTAATAAATGACACCCATTGAGTTAAAAAGAAACTCCTTTCTCATCGATGTCCATTTAACCCCTTAAGGATAGGGCTCATTTTCACCTTAAGGGCCAGGCCATTTTTGGCAAATCTGACCAGTGTCACTTTTCGTGTGAATAACTCTAAAACGCTTTTACTTATCCAGGCCATTCTGAGAGTGATTTTTCGTCACATGTTGTACTTCATGACACTGGTAAAATTGAGTAAAAAAAATTCATTTTTATTTATAAAAAAATACGAAATTTACCAAAAATGTGTAAAAATTAGCAAATTTCCAAGTTTCAATTTCTCTACTTCTATAATGCATAGTAATACCTCCAAAAATAGTTATTAATTTACATCCCCCATATGTCTACTTCATGTTTGGATCATTTTGGGAATGCCATTCAATTTTTGGGGGACGTTACAAGGCTTAGAAGTTTGGAAGCAAATCTTGAAATTTTTCAGAAATTTTCCAAAACCCACTTTTTAAGGACCAGTTCAGGTCTGAAGTCACTTTGTGAGGCTTACATAATAGAAACCATCCAAAAATGACCCCATTTTGGAAACTACACCCCTTAAGGTATTCAAAACTGATTTTACAAACTTTGTTAACCCTTTAGGTGTTCCACAAGAGTTATTGGCAAATGGAGATGAAATTTTCCATTGGCAAATTTTCCATTTTAATCCATTTTTTCCAGTAACAAAGCAAGGGTTAACAGCCAAACAAAACAATATTTATTGCCCTGATTCTGTAGTTTATAGAAACACCCATATGTAGTTGTAAACTACTGTAAGGGCACACGGCAGGGCGCATTAGGAAAGGAACGCCATATGGTTTCTGGAAGGCAGATTTTGCTGGACTGGTTTATTTACACCATGTCCCATTTGAATCCCCCCTGATGCACCCCTAGAGTAGAAACTCCCAAAAAGTTACCCCATTTTGGAAACTACGGGATAAGTTGGCAGTTTTGTTGGTACTATTTTAGGGTACATATGATTTTTGGTTGCTTTATATTACACTTTTTGTGAGGCAAATTAACAAAAAATAGAAATTCTGAAATGTCCTCTCCATTTGTCATTAACTCTTGTGGAACACTTAAAGGGTTAACAAAGTTTGTAAAATCTGTTTTGAATACCTTTATGGGTGTAGTTTCTTTAATGGGGTCACTTTTTGGAGTTTCTACTCTAGGGGCGCATCGGGGGGGCTTCAAATGGGACATGGTGTCAAAAAAACAGTCCAGCAAAAACTGCCTTCGAAAAACCATATGGCGTTCCTTTCCTTCTGCGCCCTGCCGTGTGGCCATACAGCAGTTAACGACCACATATGGGGCATTTCTGTAAACTACAGAATCAGGGCAATAAATATTGAGTTTTGTTTGGCTGTTAACCCTTACTTTGACCGTTTTTATTTTTTATTATTTACAACATTCATCTGACAGGTTAGATCATGTGCTTTTTTTATAGAGCAGGTTCTTACGGACGCGGCGATACCTAATATGTATACCTCTTTATTTATTTAGGTTTTACACAATAATATCATTTTTGAAACAAAAAAAATCATGTTTTAGTGTCTCCATAGTTTGAGAGCCATAGTTTTTTCAGTTTTTAGGCGATTGTCTCAGGTTGGGTATCATTTTTGCAGGATGAGATGACGGTTAGATTGGCACTATTTTATGGTGCATATGACTTTTTGATCGCTTGCTATTGCACTTTTTGTGATGTAAGGTAAACAAAAAATATTTTTTTTAAATAAAAACGGTGTCAAAAAAGCTAACAGTGTTCACCTGAGGGGTTAGTTCATGTGGTATTT
Source organism: Bufo gargarizans (assembly GCF_014858855.1). Taxonomy (NCBI): domain Eukaryota; kingdom Metazoa; phylum Chordata; class Amphibia; order Anura; family Bufonidae; genus Bufo; species Bufo gargarizans. Next base: position 603,465,535 of record NC_058082.1, read on the forward strand.
TTATAGAGCAGGTTCTTACGGACATGTCAATACCTAATATGTATACTTTTTTTGATTTATTTAGGATTTACACAATAATATCATTAAACAAACAAAAAAAAACATGTTTTAGTGTCTCCATAGTCTGAGAGCAATATTTTTTTATATTTTTTGGCCAATTGTCTTATGTAGGGTATCATTGTTTGAGGGATGAGGTGTCGGTTAGATTGGCACCATTGTGGGGGGCATATGCCTTTTTGATCGCTTTACAGTGTTCACCTGAGGGGTTATGTCATATAATATTTTTATAGAGCGGTCATTACGGATGTGGCAATACCCAATATGTATACTTTCTTTTATTTTTTTAAATTTTACACAATAATATCATTTTGTAAACAAAAAAAATAATCATGTTTTAGTGTCTCCATAGTCTGAGAGTCATAGTTTTTTCAGTTTTTGGGTGAATGTCTTAGGTAGGGTATCATTTTTGTGGGATGAGATGACTATTTTGGGGGCATACGGCATTTTGATCGCTTGCTATTACACTTTTTGTGATGTAAGGTGACAAAAAATAGCTTTTTTGATATTTTTTATATTTTTTTTACGGTGTTCACCTCAGGGTTTAGGTCATGTGGTATTTTTATAGAGCAGGATCTTACAGACGCCGTGAAACCTAATATGTCTACTTTTTTTTTGTTTAACATAAAAAAGCATTTTTGAAACAAAAAAATCATGTTTTAGTCTGAGAGCCATATTTATTTATTTTTTGGGGCCATTGTCTCATGTAGAGGCTCATTTTTTGCGGGATGAGGTGACGGTTATATTGGTACTATTTTGGCATACATACGACTTTTTTTATCACTTTTATTACCTTTTTGGGGAAGTAAGATGGGCAAAATTTCAATTTCATCATAGTTTTTTATTTTTTATGGCGTTCACTGTGCGGGGAAAGTAACATGAACATTTTATAGATCAGGTCATTACGGACACGGTGATATCAAACATGTGTAGGGAATTGTATTTTTTTAATTTTTAATCAGTGATAAATGTGTTTTTTTATTTTTACTTTTTTCACTTTTTTATTTTATTTTTTGACCCAGACCCACTTGGTTCTTGAAGATTCAGTGGGTCTGATGTCTATATAATACAATACAGTACACTATATAGTGTACTGTACTGTATTTTCACTTTACTTAGTCTGATCAGACTTCTGCCTTTAGCAGAAGTCTGATCATTACCATGGACAGCCGGAAGCCTGTCAATGCGTCTGGTTGCCATGGTAACCACCACTTGCTGCCACAACAGAGCAGCAGGTGATGGGGAGGGAGGGGGCCCCCTCCCTCTGTGATCCCGTCCAGAATTTGGGGATAAAAAGGCACAGCAGCCCCCGATGGGAGAGGGAGGGAGCTCCCTCCCTGTTAACCTCTTCCATACAGCGGCATGGAAGGGGTTAAACCGCTGACATCTGTGTGATGATGTCAGCCGTTTCAAGCAGAGTGTCAGCAATGTGCTGACACTCTGCTTGCTAACCGCTCAGCCATCCTGAAAATAAAAGGGAGGGCGGATCATTGCGCCCCCGTCCTCGCGCCCTGCCGCCCGCACTTCTGCCCGCACCCCCCTCCCGCTGCACCCACCGGCACATCACAAAGAGGGTCTGAATTGACCCGCGGTTTGCAGAAATCTCCGATACGGGGGTCACAGGACCCCCCTCGGCATTGACTCAGGGTGCCTGCTGATTGATTTCAGCAGGCACCAAGCTCCGATCACCACCCGCCGCGCGGCGGTGATCGGAACTACACAGGCAAGTTCCACAATGTAGCTGCCTTTCTTTCCTCTGGGCTCTGATCAAGCCTGGCGATGACAGATCAAGGAGTCACAGCAGCCCTGCACAAGACAGTAAGTCTATGTATGGCTATAAAGCAAGTATAGTAAAGATTAGAGTCTAGCCAAAGGACTACACAAGCACAAGTGACCAGGAGGAACTTAAAGGTACCTGGACACAACTGGATAATTAGTGCACAGAATTGTCTGTTTTCACTAAATGCCTTCTGGGAACATAGTGGACCTGAATATTTTAGAAGAGCATCCTGCATCAAATAATGTAACAGAGAGTTTGCCTGTCACAAGGGAGAACGCCCTTATTGGATTGCTCAAGATAAATAGGAAATCATTACATTCAGTACCTGAGTGCTAGAAAGTGAACTACTTAAGCAAGAATTGTCATTCTGCCTGTTAAAGCCAAAGTATTAAGACAACTCCTCAACTGACAAGTGCCAGACCTGTATTAAGGAATTACACCTGAAGTAACATCTGAATTATTACCATTGATATATTGATGAACTGTACCAACTGCCCTGAGATGATTGAGTCATTAAATGTTCAACTGTTTTACAACTGACTCCTCATCCTTTCTACTACTCTCAACATTTGCACCTTACGGTGCTGGCATCACGAACACAGGGTCCCAGCCACCAAAGCACCTTAAACACCTATGCCACCTCAACTTCCATTTCCATCTGGCTGGTGTTCCTTGCAATAGAGAGTGCCCCGGAGGATTTAGTGCTGTCTTCCCCATCACTGCACGCTGACCCAGGGAGGCTCTGCTAACCGTGAGTAAATGAACTACTGCTCCCATCTTCCCACTGTAGCCTCACGTGTTGCCCCTGCGGTCTGGTCCACTGCATCCTGTCTTGCTCTTTCTAAGGCCAAATAGGACTAAGCACCGACTACTAGCTGGTTGGTAAACAGATTTGTGGACAGGGCTCTGCTGTTTCCGTAGCTCCCATTGTAGCGAACGGGAGCAACCCAAGCAGCATAGCGCGGCAAGCTATGATGTTTACGAGTCATAGAAATTGCATAGCTTGCATGTCTATATTGTTTTAGTTGCTCCCATGTACTGCAATTGGAGATACGGAAACAGAGAAGCCCCAACCTGCTCTCCTGTTTCCCAGCCACCTAGTGGCTGCCACTTAGTGCTTTATAGACGACAAGACATTACAACCCCATTAATTTAGGTTGACCACAAAACCATAATTGCATTCTTGGCTAAGGGCAATCTAGGCCAGACCCTCCAGTGATGGCCAAGAATAAAGAGGAACCCTATTTTGATTTTAGATACCGGCTCCCAACAAACTAGATGAGGAAAACAAATTCCATCTTGATCTATGAAGGTTATGCGTAGAAGTTTTGTTTTCTTTACCACTTTGGGGGGGAAAAAGTAAACTTTAACAAAAATTCCATCTTGAAATCAACTTTGCACGGAGTACTGTATATTTTTTCAATATTTAGGTCTACTTAATTTACATAAAAAAAGCAAACACTGATAATATATTTCCTTAAGGGGGGATATTAAGTGACTCCCTGCCGCTCTGTAACCTCCCTGTAACCTTTGTTCCTTCTCCAATTAGAAAAGTAATATACATACCTAATTTATTTTTAATTATTAAAACAATATGAACAAAGGCCAATACAATCTGCTATTCACTGCTGTAAGTAGTTCAATGTTCCCCGCTGTTCCTTTGCTTTTATTAATTGGACACCTAAGGAACATATCTTGTTACGGTGTAACACCGCCAATCTATTTGGGAAAAGTATTCACAAGTCAAAAACTTACACGGAACATCAAAAGTTTAAAGTAATTGCTGTCAGTCCCGATCACTGTGAAGTTTAACAAGCCCAAAGGAAATATATGTCTGGCCGTAAATATCACTATGTATTATAGACCTAAAGGATGAATAAGGGTAAATTTTTGCCCATTAGGGCCAGAAAAATACCAGCAAAAGTGCCATGTGTGACCAAGCCCTACGTACCACTTGCGGCATTAATGACATATGGTGTGCTGGATGTATATAACATTTGAGGCATAATGGAGCTCTTTGTGTCTCTATTGCTCAAGGACCCACATAAAGTCCACTTTACATGGGCCAACGATCGGGGGCAAGTATATGAAAAGCATGCCCCTAGTAATGCTTGTTCTCAATAACTGCCCTGTATAAAAGTGCAGCAGATCACCCAGGTAAAAGTGTCCCTGATGTAGACATCAAAGTCATTATTTCTGGGCAGTGATCGCTCATTCCCATACAGAGGGGGTAATGGCTGCATGTATTGCTGTCTGTACATGTATCTCTGTACTCTGTCTGCACATGTAAAGGGCCTTAAAGGAGTTTTCCAGGAATCTAGAATTGATGATGATCTATCCTTAGGATTGGTGGTCAATATCTTATGGGGTTCAAATTCCCAGCGCCCCACCGATCATCTGTTTGAAGAGGCTACGGCTCTCCATTGAGCACTTTGGCCACTATCATGTTTATTGGTCCATGGCCTATGTGCAGCTCAGTCCAATTAAAGTAAATGGGCCTAGGTTGCAATAACATGCACAGGCACTCTACCATGTACAGCTTGGAGTTCCACAGCCTCTTCAAACAGTTGATCAGAGGGGGTGAAGGGAGTCAGACCACCGTCGTTCAGCTATCCTGATGAAATGGTTAGAGATGAGCAAAGTTATGAAACACTCCCCCATCATTGAACCTCTCAGAATCAGCGTTCATCACTGATCATGGCATCTGAGATTATAATTAAGGCCTTTCAGGGGTAAATCCGGTTAAAAAAGAAAACATACTCATCTTATCCATGTGATTGATTTAAGACACTGCGTGAAATCTCATCATGCTGGCCGGGCGCGGTGATGCACACCTCACCTAGTGCGAGATTTCACAAGGTTTCTGCAATCAAGATGACTACGACGGCCTCTTCGCGTGCAAATAGATGCTGAGTATGTTGTTTTTGTTTATCGACATTTCAGGAAAAATACTGTAGATCCGTTATCATTAGGGCCTATTCACACGGCCATATGAATGGGTCTGCAACCGTTCAGCTATTTTGCCGAATGGGTGCGGACCCATTCAATTCAATGTGGCCACAAATGATGAGGACAGCACACCATGAGCTGTTCACATCCGCGTCTGCATGCCGTTCCATGGACCCGCAAAAAAAAAAATAGAACATGTCCTATTCTTGTCTGCGGACAATAATAGGCATTTTTTAATGATAGTGCCGGCCATGTGCGGTCCGCAAATTGCACAATGCACAGAGGCCGGCATCCGTGTTTTGCGGATCAGCATTTTGCAAAACACTCCGGTCGTCTGAATTCTCCTTAAATCTAATTTTTCCTGAAATTTGGGTCGAAGTCCACTTTGGATACTACGATTCTCTCAACACTAGAAATGGTCAGTAATGCTGTATTGCCAGAAAACTCCTTTAACTCTTACAGTATATACTGTATATCTGAATTTACCCACCACTTGTCAGAAGTTAAAAGGGTAGGTAATATGCTGCCCGATGTATGGTTAGCATATTATAGCAACAGGTCTTCACTACTAGTTAGTCAAAAGGGGTACACAAATACACTGTTTGCCTACTAGGAGCTATGAAAGAATACAGAGGAATCCTGTGTATTCCTGAGCAGTGAGCTCCATCCACTTCTCTAGCCTCCCTCCACCCCTCAAGATGGCAATTGACAGGTGGATATGTATAAGTTTAATTACCACCCCGAGGGCAGGGGGTAATGCTCTCCTTATGATTACCCCAGATTTATAAACCATGTGCAGAGAGCTGCAGGGGCTGTATGGACGATAGGAGTAAATGTACTCACAGTTCAGATGCTCCCTAGGCCATGCAGAGCTTACTGTTCTCCTGACAGGTGTTGGTTGGTGTGCCTTTGGTGTTGAGGGTTTCTGGGAGGTGAGCAAGGTAGGGTCCCTTAGCAGCTGAAAATCTTGGTGCAGTGTAATGGTGCAGGAAAGAATAAGGCCAAGCAAAACAGTTCTCAGTTCTCAGAATGCATGGGCTGGCAGTTATTAATGTGCAAATTCTCCACAGTTCTTACATATTACAAGGCTGCAGTAATAGTTAACAGGTCTAGGTCTTTCTCTAAAGCAATTTTCCCCTCACACTGCACTTGTCTCTCAAGTCTAAATATCCAAAAATAGGGGTGCAACACTTTTCACTATGCAACCACGGGGCGGACCCCAGTATCAGAGTAATTTCTGCACCTTTTTTACAGGTTGCTGTACTCACAATGAAAGTTTCCACAATGTCCTCAGCGGGTTAAAGGGGTTGTGTAGCTATTTACATTGATGACCTATCCTCAAGATAGGTCATCAATATCTGATCGGCATTGGTCTGACAGCTGGCACCCCCTCCCATTAGCTGTTTGACGAGAAGGCAGCGCTTGCTTCCTGGACTTTACACCACGCATCGTCTGCTGTGAATTGGCGGCGTAGTGTAATTACAAGCACTCTCTCTATTCAGGTGAATGCAGCGAGTACTTGCATTACACTCCACTACTGAGACGTAGTGCAATGTAATGAAGAGGAAGCGGCGCTCGCATTTTAAATAGTACAAAAAGCTTTTTTAGAAGCGGGACACCCCCTTGTTATATAAGGCTCCTTGATTAGGACTTTGGAGGGTGCATATCTTCATTATAGCATCCAAAACTGTGGCATAACGGGGGGTCCTAGAAGGGCCTAGAGTTTGTTTCTCCTTTCACTCCATTTCCAGAATCCATAGGCCAATTCCCCTTAAAAATGTAGAAGACTCTACAGTATTTGGCGCTTTTATTTTTATGAAATTCAAGTCCAGAAATCTTCAGAAGTCAAATGGTTTATCAGTAGTAATAAGTCAGAGCAACTTAGGATTTTTTCTTGAAGACATTTCACTAGTCATCCGACTGGCTTTATCAATTAGAATGACCTCTACAAGGGATCTCCAACTTTAAATGGTGGTGCCTCATGCTTCAGTCAGCAATATTTAATGCCGGGGATACCTTGTACAAGTCACTCTAATTGAGAAAGCCAGTCAGTTGCTCTGACTTATTACTACTGATATACCATGACCTGGATGAATGAGAACCTTCACAGAGACCAGTCAGATGGTTGAAAATGTGTTTATTCCCTCTCCCCATGTCTCCGGCCTGGTCTCTGATGCATTTGTGGTCTTACCTTCCTATTCTAAGTAACATTATACAAGTGGCATGCACATTCCTGCTCGCTAAGTCTTTGCGACCAGAGCTTTTGGGTAAGTCCCAAGAAAGAGTGAAGGGCTGACAAGATAACTAAATATCTGCATTTATCAAACCTGCAAAAGGGATATTTCCCGTTAAGATGAAAGTGAAATAAGGATTGATTATTTCCACAAATACCTCAAAAGATTACCCAATGCATGATTTTATGCTTTAAGACCATGATCATAAACAATGATTAAGCAACTTTCCTGACATTGACAGATGAGGTACACATACTGCCCGGATTTTTTAATAAAGCCAGGTTCTCTCTTATTTTTCAGAGCTGCAGCATAAAAATAGGGCTGTAGAGAAATTCAGGAGTTACTGAAAATACTGAATGATTGAGGATCATCTAATGGTTTAAGTGCATTTACAGGGACAATGCACATACAGATAGGCCCACTCAACTTTTTTCTAATTTTCATAAGGACTCTAATTCTCGCAAAACTATAATACAATATTGCAATATTCTAGCATAACTTTTTTTTTTTTATCAGATCATTTTTATTGTCAAGAATGTAATTACAGATACACATTAAGCATATCGAATCATAGCAAAAAATAAGTCTATTTGGTACAATCTGCTGTGTAATGTCAAGTTATTTTATATATGTAAATATATGTAAATACAGGTAATTCTGAGTGTCCAAGAACTTATCCATTAGCAATGTGTAAAGTGCAGATATCAGACCTCTCTCATCTCCCCCTGTGAGCATAAATTTTGGGCCGCCTCTAGTTTAATAAGGTTAGTGCCTTTTTCAGCGTAGTGTCGTACACGTGGCGCAGGTGGAGATATCGGTAGAAGCTTGTGCGAGGGATCTGGAATTCCTCTTGTATATCCGTAAAGGACCTAAACACTCCATTATCTGATAGATCACCTATCCTAGGAATCCCCTTATTTTTCCAATCCTGCAGTCCTGATATAGAAAGAAAGTCAGGTAGAAGGGGGTTGTTCCATAACGGGGATAATTCGCTAATGCGCATGGCACCTCTCAGCTGCTTAACCTTAGCCCATACTGTTTTGATAAGCCCTATCAAGGGTAGATTTTCCTCCAGAATATAGATCCCTGCACCCTCCAGTATCCACATTAGATCTCTCTCACCTATTTTTGTTGTAGGATCTGACTAGTCATATCCACCAGCGTATAGTCCATCCATCCATCCCTTAAGATGCTGACACTGCGCTGCTAGATAAAAGGCCAAAGGATTTGGTACCGCCAGTCGTCGTCCCCACCCCCCGGCGTTTTAGCATATTGCAATGTTTCCAATTTAATCCTAGGCTGACCTCCCCGCCATATTACATCCCTGAATACATGTTCATTTTATGAAATCTATCCAGGGGTAACCAGACAGGGGCGTTGTGAAGTATGTATAGTAGTTGCGGCATCATTACCATCTTGCGGAGATTTACTCTACCCACCGCCGAGAGAAATAACTTACACCATGCCCTAACCTTCACTCTAAATTTCACCAGCAGTGGACACAGGTTTACCTCCTCAAAGTCCATGATCCTGGGCGAGATTTGAATCCCCAGATACTTAATACTCTCCACTTGCCTGCGGCAAATACTGAACGGTGCGAGATTTAGACTGCAGACACGGCCAGCGGGAGGAGAGCAGCGCTGCCTTGGCCCTGTGAATCGGCCCCCCCTTGCGCCTAGAGGCTAATTTGCATATTCTAAAAGTTTGTTTTTCTCAATAAAGGCTTTAGGCAGTAATATAGTTATGTTCAGCTGACATTAGCACATCGCTAATGTCAGCCAGCTTAATACCCATTTTTCAGGTGACAAAAACCCTTTAATGGATTCAGCCATGCCTGTCAGGTCACCCAGAATCTGCAGCCAAATTGCATTACACTTTCATATCGCAGTGCTTCCTAGAGATCTCCTAGCTCCCTCCACCCTACATCTATCTAACCGGTCATCCGGTGTACAGTTATAGTCCCCTATAAGCAGCCACGGGATTCCCGGATATTCTGCTATAAAGTCTTGGATCATTCTCAAAGGAGTCGATGCGAATGGCAGGGTGAGTAACCTCCCTCCCTCCCCCCGCCCATGTGCCCTCCCATGTCCCCTCCCGTAAATATAGGATCTATTCCAAAAGACATAACTCCTAATCATCACTTGCATAGGGCAATTTCAAACAAACTTGCCCACCTTTGTAGATAGCATATTCAACCCTTCAATTCCCAACCGCACAAAAAGCAACTCACGCTCCTGCATCAGAGGAACTGATATATTATTAATCAGATTGTCCCATCTGTGGAACCGTCCTGTGACGCATTGTCATCCTGCATATTATAATTATAAAAACAGAGTAAAAGAAAAGAATAAAAAAAGAAAAAGAAAGAAGGAGGGGGGAAACGTAATCCCTCTCCAGGACATCATACGGAACAGCAAAGGTATATGTCACAAGAAGGGGTGGGAAAGGGTGCACAATTGACTCCACCCATACCTCTGTCCCAGCCTACTTGCATTTACCCGTCCTAGGTAACGGAGCGCAACTGGGCAGCGGTCCCTAACCTGAGTAAGTGTGAGAGAAACAAACAAGACAGACAAACACAAGGCAGTCAAACTAGCAAAGTCTAAACCAGGAGGTTAAAGCGGTACCAGGGAGCAAGCGGAAGCCAAGTCGAAAGCCAAGCAGGAGTCAATACCAGGAGATGCAACTAGACACAGGGAGCAGGCGAGGACAAGTTAAAAGCCAAGCATGATTCAATACCAGGAGATGCAACCGGACACGAGTAGCAGACGAGGACGAGGATACACCAAGTGTAGGACCTTAATCACAGGCAACCTGTGGCCAGCAGGCTGCCTGTTAAATAGTGGGAAGAAGGAGTCATGTGACGTGGCCAGCATCACATGACTTGTTCCCCTGCATACAGCTGAGCGCCGAGTGCCCAGCTCGGCGCTAAGAGTCCTCACCATTACCATGGGAGAGAGGACGCTGGCCACGCTAAGGAGGCGTGCGCGGCCAGGTCCTCCCCGCTCCCTGTCGCTCCGATCTCATCGCAGGGCGCCGGCGGCACTGAGGAGAAGCTGGCGTCTTGTGACAGTATAACCTACTAGACGCCAACATCTCAAGTGTCCTTTTCTGCTCTTTCAATTGACTTTCATGGCAATCTAGCCACTGTGCTGCCACTTCTGGGTCCTCAAAGAACCTGGTAGATCCCAGAGCTACCACTCCTAATTTAGCCGGAAACAACATGCAGTATTGAATTTGCAGATTTCTAAGTCTCCTCTTGACATCAACAAACCATGTCCTCTTCTTCTGGACCTCTGTAGAATAGTCCAGGAAGATGGAGATTTTAGCTCCATTTGTGACCAGATCTATATTATCACGTGATTGCCATAATATGGTATCTCTGTCTTTAAAGGGGTTCTCTGGTCCAAACCTAATAATTGCTGGCTAAATCTAACCTGTAGAGGGAAGATTAGTGGCCTCATACTTATCTTCCACAGTGCAGCCTCTTTGGAGATCCACCTCCTGGTCTTGTGGTCCCTCCTGATGGATTTTCTATCTTTCGGCCGAAGTCTGTCTTCTTCTCTTCCTTTCTCCAGCAGGAGATGGATTGTCATGAGTGACGTCACCACCCCCTGCTTGAGAAAACGCCGTCCGTCAGTCTTCGCAGCACACTAGGCTGAATGCTAGTGCGCGTGTGCAGGACCGCTGGCCGTCCGTCAGTCTCTGTATCGTACAGGCTTTTATGTGAAGCTTGTACTGACTCCTGCACAGCGCGATGTAAACGCTGTGCAGGAGTGACAGCATAGCGATCAGCCACAGAGGCTGATCGCTATGCTGTGTATGTCACAGGGGGCACTTTGAATGGCAAACAGGGGGCACTGGATGTCAAACAGGGGCACTGGATGGCAAACAAGGGGGCACTGGATGGCCCAAGGGGGTACTGGATGGCAAACAAGGGGGCACTGGATGGCCAAAGGGGGTACTGGAAGGCAAACAAGGGGGCACTGGATGGCCCAAGGGGGTAATGGATGGCACAATGGGGGCAATGGATGGCACAATGGGGGCAATAGATGGAACAAGAGAGCAATAGATGGCACAATGGAGGAACTAAATGGCACAAGGGGTCAATTGATGGCACAAGTGGGCCACTGGATGACACAATGGGGGCACTGGGTGGCACAAGGAGGCAATGGATGGCAAACAGGGGCACTGGATGGCAAACAAGGGGGCACTGGATGGCACAATGGATGGCACAAGGGGGCACTGAATGGCAAACAGGGGCACTGGATAGAAAACAAGGGGGCATTGCATGGCACAATGAGGGCACAGGCTGTATCATACAAAATGGGATTAGATACACAGTTTAGCAGGCTGTATTATAGAAGATGGTATTAGATACACACTTCAGCAGGCAGTATCATAGAAGATGAGATTAAATACACACTTCAGCAGGCAGTATTATAGAAGATGGAATTAGATACACACTTCAGCAGGCAGTATCGCACACAGCAGGATGTGTATCAGGCACACATACAGGATAATATTAGATACACATGAGGGCAGAGCCTGTGGACTGTCAGTGATGGGATTTAGACACTGAGTGAGAAGCAGATTCATGTCTGGATGTAGAAAGATGGACACAGGAGTTGTAGTGGGTGTAGCTGCTGCAGACAGAGCAGTGTGGGGGGCCGTGTCCAGCTTGTGACTCATCACTGTGCAGTGCAGCCAGGCATGTGTATCATTAAAGTTATGTGTATTCAACAAAACAAGAAGGGGAGAAAGTAAACAGATCTACCAGGATATTCTGATGTCTTCTAAGGAGGAAGGAAAGTCAGACATGAAAAACAGGTATTAGGGGCATATGTATGGATGGTGAGGGGTGTGAGGAGCACATAAAAATAATTTTGATTTTGGGACCGGACAACCTCTTTATAGTGCAGTATTTTAGCAAGTTTTGGTGATCTAGTGGTAGTGGGCACCTGATGGGTCCTTTCTACAGTGTATAGTGAAGACACTTTATCGTGGAATTTCTGATGTAATCACATTGACCCAAAGTAATACAGTCCTGATCAAAAGTTTAAGACCACTTGAAAAATGGCAAAAAAATCATATTTAGCATGGCTGGAACTTAACAAGGTTCCAAGTAGAGCTTCAACATGCAACAAGAAGAAATGGGAGTGAGACAAAACATTTTTTGAGCATTCAATTCAATGAAAACAACAAATAAACTGAAACAGGCTGTTTTTCAGCTGATCAAAAGTTTAGGACCAGTTCCAAACAGAAATCCAACTTCCAAACATGAACTCAGTAACTCCGCCGTTATTGTTTATCACTTTAAAAATTTGTTTCGGCATGCTTTATGCAAGCGTTTCCATGAGGTGAGTGGGAACATTTCTCCAAGTGGTGAAGACGGCCTTACGAAGGCCATTTACTGTCTGGAACTGTTGTCCATTTTTGTAAACTTCCCTTGCCATCCATCCCCAAAGGTTCTCAATTGGATTTAGATCAGGGGAACACGCAGGATGGGCCAAAAGAGTGATGTTATTCTCCTGGAAGAAGTCCCTTGTCCTGCGGGCATTGTGTACTGTAGCGTTGTCCTGTTGAAAAACCCAGTCGTTACCACACAGACGAGGGCCCTCCGTCATGAGGAATTCTCTCTGCAACATCTGGACATAGCCAGCGGCCGTTTGACGCCCCTGCACTTCCTGAAGCTCCATTGTTCCACTGAATGAAAAAGCACCCCAGACCAAACATCTCAGGTGGGATTTGCTTGTCATGCCAGTAACGTTGGAAACCATCAGGACCATCAAGGTAAAAAAAATTCTCATCAGACAATAAAACTTTCTTCCACCTTTGAATGTCTCATGTTTGGTGCTCTCTTGCAAAGTCCAAACGAGCAGTTCTGTGGCATTCAAGGAGACGAGGTCTTTGAAGACGTTTTTTGTTTTTAAAGCCCTTCAGTCTCAGATGCCATCTGATGGTTATGGGGCTGCAGTCAGCACCAGTAAGGGCCTTAATTTGGGTCGAGGATCGTCCAGTGTCTTGACGGACAGCCAATTGGATCCTCCGGCTCAGTGCTGATGACATTTTTTGGGGTCTTCCACTTGACTTTTTTGTTCCAAAACCGTCAGGATCATTTAAGAAATTCCAAATGACTGCCTTACTGCGTCCCACCTCAGCAGCGATGGCGCGCTGTGAGAGACCCTGCTTATGCAGTTCAACAACCCGACCACGTTCAAAAAGGGAGAGTTTTTTTTGCCTTTGCCATCACAACGTGTGACTACCTGACAGAAAATGACAATGAATCCACATCTTTGCACAGATTTGGCCTTTTAAAGGCATGTGGTCCTAAAATTTGGATCAGCTGAAAAACAACCTGTTTCAGTTTAATCGTTATTTTCAATTAACTGAATGCTCAAAAAATGTTTTGTCTCACTCTCATTTCTTCTTGTTGCATGTTGAAGCTCTACTTTGAACCTTATTAAGATCCAACAATGTAAAATAAGATTTTTTGCCATTTTTTAAGCGGTCTTAAACTTTTGATCAGGACTGTATATATTCTGTAGCATTTGCCCCTTCAGTTTTTTCTGGGACCCCCACTAATCTGATATTATTACGACACAATCTATTTTCCAAATCATTACCTTGGCAAATAGGGCAGCAATATCTCTTGCCGTCGACTTAGTCGCCATCTTGATAGGTCTAACCTCATCTTCCACCCCTGACACTCTTTTTTCTAGTTCTGAGGTTCTCTCAGTAACTTTATGCATGTAATGTCTTATCAGGGATATATCTTCCCGCAGACTGCCCACTTGAAGATTGAGGGCTTTGATGGTGGTGTTACAACTGACTACTGCTACCATAATATCTTTAACGGTGGGCTCTTGTTATGGAGAATTTCTTTTCCCTGTGTGGTTTCTTTTGAAGTAGGGACCTGGCAACCATTATCTCTCTCCCCTTCTTCATCTGATGATTGTTCCTCCTGATCTAAAGAGGACATTGTCGCTGCCACTGTGACACCCTGGCAAATCTACTGAGACAGGCTTTTTCCAGGAATGCTGCAACTGATTTTCCTGCATTTATAGACCTGCATTTATTGGGTTCCTGCATGCAGTAGACCTGCATTTATTGGGTTGCTCTTGCTGATAGGGGATCTTTAAAGGGATATTAAGGTTTCAGCAAATAAAGCTTAGTCATTCTTTAACAAAAGGTTGTACACATTTTACAATATACTTTTTGTGTCAGTTTTCAACATCTCTAATTTCTGATATTCAATAGGTAACTTCACTGTTTACTGGCGGTGGTCATGTGATGAACATATGGGTGCACGGCAATTAACTTCAGCCCCCCTAGACATTGAATGACATGGCAGGACACATGAGTGACCAAAGTTACATTGAAACTTCTAATTGCAGTTGGCACTGCAGTTTGCTACCCTCGTTGTAATGACCGTGGAGGGTCACAATGATGGGGTTCCCTTTAATCACAAATTAATCCTCTATCCTGTGGATTGTGAATCCAATTACGTATTGTGTGCAAGAGGTAAACCGGAGGACAGGAGTGTACTTAGCATTTCTGCGTCCCAGCCCATGCCAATTTCTTAACCTAACCCCTTTGCCACAATAAAAGTGCTTATTGCCCATGGACCATCAGCTGCCCCCCTTTTGCCCATACCTGGTGCTGTCTGAGGCGATTGCCTCAACTGGCCTCATTGGTGGTGCACCCCTGCCTGAGGCAAACTAACTCGGAGGTAGGTTCAACCTAGATTGACCACATAAGTCCAATATGGTGCCCTGTGAAGAAGCAACTGCGAAACGGACGTTGGGCCATTCCCTCCAGGTCGGTTGGTATCATGATTTTAAAATTGCTCTCAGTCCATAACTAAGGGATTGATTGTTCCATTCGATGGTTACAACACTGTCTCCTTACCTGTTTAACTTTTAGGAGGCCGTTTGGCACTACTACATTATGTTAACTAAGTGGTTTAGGCTATAATGCACAGTGACTGTAGAGCTGTATTATTGCACCGTATTCCTAGTACTGGAGGGATTTTTCTCCACAACCCTGCTCTCCTACAGTATATGTAATTGTTATTGCTTGTAATATATGTATGTCCTAATTTTGGATTACTAAAAATGGTGTTTATTACTTTTCGTGTGGTGTAAGGTTTATATAAGAGTTTATGTTATGATTCCATGCATACTGATGGGTGGATGTCTACTGTATATTGGAGTAGAAGTTCAATATGGTAGCATACAACACCCTAATGCACCCAAATGACCAAGGAGGTCTTGGTATACTGAATATGCATCAGAACTATATAAAAAGAGATTTTAAAAACAAGTTCAGTATGGAAGAAAGGTCTAAGACACCTTTGAATATATCTTTCAATGCTTTATTGTGGAGCACAAAAGGACATAATATCAATGTTTCGGCACACTGGCCTCCCTCAAGGTTTAATTTGTTCAGCTCTCGCATGAAAGCTGATCGACAAGGTGTCAGGGGTTGGACCCTTGAGGGTCTGATATTGATGATCTATCCCGAGGATAGGTCATTAGTTTTACACCACTGAACAACCCTATAAAGGGCATCTGTAGCAGATTTGTATCTGTGAAACTGGCTGACCTGTTGCAGCTGAAGGCATCTGTGTTGGTCCCATGTTCATACGTGCCCGCATTGCTGAGAAAAATTATGTTTTAAAATATGCAAATGATCCTCTAGGAGCCTAGAGGCTCTGCTTATTCTGCAACAGCTGCGCCCTCTCCACTGTCATTGACTTTATCAGAAATCAGGGCCAGGCGTGTTCACGTTTACACGTCAATAAAGTGTAGAGGGCGCAGCAGTTGGTGAGAGAGCTGAGCCTTTATGTGTAACGGCAACACTTGGGCAGAGAAGTGGCAGATAAGGTTTAACACTGACAAATGTAAGGTTATGCACATGGAAAGGAGTAATGCAAGTCACCCATACATACTAAATGGTAAAACACTGGGTAACACCGACATGGAAAAGGACCTAGGAATTTTGGTGAACAGCAAACTAAGCTGTAGAAACCAGCGTCAGGCAGCTGCTGCCAAGACCAATAAGATAATGGGTTGCATCAAAAGGGGCATAGATGCCCGTGATGAGAACATAGTCCTACCTCTTTACAAATCACTAGTCAGACCACACATGGAGTACTGTGTACAGTTCTGGGCTCCTGTGAACAAGGTAGACATAGCAGAGCTTGAGAGGGTTCAGAGGAGGGCAACTAAAGTAATAACTGGAATGGGTGGACTACAGTACCCTGAAAGATTATCAAAATTAGGGTTATGGACTAGAGGCTGTGTTTCTGTTGAAGTAGGCAGGAGAAGAAGAGACCTCTGACTATGGGAAGCATTATAATATCTTCCCCCAGTTTGAGGACTGTTACGCCAATGCTAGCAGTGATGGACACTGTAAGCTGTAACTCAATTTGTGCTAGATGAATTATGTTTTGGAGCCTAAGCGAGTCCCCAATTTTCAAGCTGGGCAGTCTGGGATTGGCCAGTAACAAGTCAAATCAGGAACCAGGCTGGAATTGGAAAAGCAACAGTGACAGAAGAAGTGCAAGGGGTAACATAAAATAAATGTCAGAGGTAAATTCAGTAAAGTGCTAAAAATTAGAAAGGAACCTGATGGGGAAGTTCCTATCATCAGCCGCCTAGAGGGGCAAGCAGCATGAGAAGGAAGAGGAAACTAAACAGTCATCAAGATATGGCAATGTAGCCAGGACCTCTGAGGAACAAGGATGGGGCACACTCTGGCATTTTGTCAGATAATTGCAAATGTTTCTGTTATCAAAAATGCTAGTACATACATAGGAGCTCCTTATCTTTTGAGGGGTTCCAATATGGGAGCGAGAACTTAGGTACAGAACTGCTGGATAACAAGAACTGAGACTGTTAGGCACCAGGGAAACAAGGACTGAGGGCACCTAAACTTTGGGACCAAAAGACTTTAAGCAGGAAATCCCTGGGCACCTGGCAATGGCAATACGGGTCACTAAGAAACATGACACAAGTGACTGGGCACACAAAACCCATGAACTCTATGACTAGAGCAAAAACCACTGAATAAAAAATAAAAAAATCACTGTACATGAGACATGATGTCACAAATATACAAGAAGCTAAACAAAAGAACACCATGGAATTGGATAGTTGGTTTATGTCCAACTTTCTTACTTTTGCAAATTTCAACCCCAGCCTGCTGTACCTGTGTATAAAGCAATACTCACCTGCTCCCTGCTGATCTGTTCCAGCTCCCTGGCTCCTTCACTGGTCTTCTGGTCCCCACACGTAAACTTCCGAAAGACTGGCCTCAGCTGTGACATGTCCCGAAGCGGCACATGACCCAGCATTGATGTGCGACAAGGGGACGCATCCCTACTGAATACAGACATCAGCTGCAGCGCATGGGACCCCATAAGCTTATCGTTGGGACCATAAGACTAATGAAGAGAGCTAGGGACCTGAGAGTGCTGGAGGCTAGTAAGTATGGATTTTCCCACAGGTACAGTTGGCAGGGGTTGAAATAAAACATTAAAAATAACTGGACAGCCCCTTTAAGCCATAACTAGTCTCCATTAATGCCTAAAAGAGTTGGGGAAGCAGATAATGGTGACTGATTTCATCAGTTGTGTCTGCCCACTCCAATCCCTCAGCCTGTGATCACCTCTAATTACAGATGTCTGCACAATCTTAGGCTACTTTCACACTAGCATTATTGCTGGATCCGGCAGGGCTCAGCAAAAACGCTTCCGCTACTGATAATACAACCATTTGCGTCCGTTATGAGCATATCAGGTTATGAGCATATCAGATTGTATTATCTTTAACATATCTTTAACATTGCCAAGACGGATCCGTTTTGAACACTATTGAAAGTCAATGGAGGACGGATCCATTTTCTATTGTGGCAGATTGTGTCAGAGAAAACGTCCCTATTGACGTGCATTGGGGGTCATGACGGATTTTGTTCTGTTTTTACCAGAACGGAAAGAAAAATACAACATGTTGCGGTTTGCTCTTTGGCCTGGGGACGCAGCTAAATGGAACAGAATGCATTTTGGAGCACTCCGTTCTGTTCAGTTTGACAGATTGACAATGAATGGGGACAAAACGGAAGCATCTTTTTCCAGTATTGAGCCCCTATGACGGAACTCAATAACTCAATTTAACGCTAGTGTGAAAGTACCCTTAGATTTAGGGTTCATGCACATGACTTACCTATTTCATCCATGAGCTTCAGTTTCTGCATGAAGATATCACACTCACCCATTTATTCCTGTGGTGCTACGCGACACCTCCGTATTTTTTGCAGATCTCTGTGGTTGTTCCGCAAATTATAGAACATGTCCTATTCTGGTACGTATTGCAGAGAAAAATGTGCTATGTACATGGAAGGTATCAGTACTCTGCGGATCCATACAAAATCTGGACACAGCCGTGTGCATGAGACCTAACACTTGCCAGCGTATTACCACTGTGTGCCACCATGACTAGTGCAGATGTTGCACTTTAAGAACAAAGCCACAAACGCCCCAAAATTGGCACTTTTAGACACAGTCAAGGGGTTCATTTTGCCTTTCGTTTCAAATGTGGATGTCCCACCAACGTGCAGCATTCTGATTTAGCAACTTCCTAACAAGCAATGAAGGTAGGACCTAATGATTGTATGAATGCAGGGGGTCCCCAGGCAAAGAGGATCAGGGGCCCCTTACCAACTATTGTAGTCATTCCTTTTCTTTTTGCAGAGTCTACAGTTAAACTTTAATCAGTTCAGCATTTGATCGAGGAGCTATTGACCATAAGTCCTTGGGCGCCTTCTTCATGCTTGAATGTTCAGGTCACCCTTGAATGCAAATCACCTACTCAGAAAATATGCTTTTCATTGATGTGTCAACTCCTGATAATTGGCAAGCGAAAATTAATATCATTTATTAATTAACATCAGAGCACCACTTCGTGATGGCCTAAAGACGAGCTTCGAAAAGTGGTACTCGACATCTGTAAAGATGAGCGCCGCGATTCACCCACCAGAAGTGATGACAGGAGAATTCACAACTGCCTATCATATAGCTTTAAATGGATTTCATGAATATCTTGTGCACGACTGTAAGTGGTAGGTGGTAATCTCAGCTTATTGTTACTTTGACTGAGCCATCTGGATCTTGTCAATATGTGAAAAGAAAGTAAAATGAGGACAATGAGGATTTATCACACATAGAGGCAGCATTACACGGCGCCATATGAAAATATGTTATTTTACAAAACCCCATATAACACTCTAGTTGAATAATAGTCAAATAGCTACAGTATTCTGAGATTCCTGCTTAGCACCAAGCTCATGTTCTAGCACTGGTATTTTCACACCCGTATTATTTTCTTCAGGTGATTACAACCTCCCTTACAAAATTCCGCTGATGAAAATGTAAATTTAATTCTTGGCTGCACTGAAACAGACCCTAATTGACTCTGTACTCTGTAAATCATTCTTAAGCCTTCTTACAATTTTAGATTTTCATATTCCAAAACCACTTACTGCATTCAATAAAATAAAATAAACGCAAATTGCAAAGTAACTGGAGCACCATTCAAATCAGCTATAATTGTATTTGAAGAACTTTAAACATATCTTTGGTAAAAAAAAATAAAAAAAAATGTGTACTGAAATATAAACAGAAATAAAAGTGAGAGCGTGGCTCTTAAAGGGGTTTACGATTAATGGGAAAAATGAAAATCAAACATATAGTACATGACAATCTCATTGCATCCCTTGTATCTCTCCCATCCCTGTATCTCACATAGATCCACAGCTTCCCCCATTCATTGCTCCGATTGCTCTGCTAGATTTATTTTAAGCTGACCGCTCAGGGGAGTGTCCTTTCTGCTACAGCTTCTAACAGAAGATCCGCCTAGTGGCAGTTGACGGATAAAACGGAGCATGTGATTTTACTCTGTGATTTTACCTCTGTGATTTTACTGTCTTGGACAGAAAAATAAAGAAAATAACAAACAGTAGGTGGCGCTATGCAGATAGTGTTTATTGAATAGCTAAGTAGCTATAATAAATGTTTAATTTTATGCAATTACAAAAGTATTCAGATTCAGGCACTGGTTTAAATAATGTAGAATATTCTTAATGGGACAAAGCCAAATTTCCTTGCGCTTTGTGGGAACTAATCAATTTTTCTTGAAATGGCAGTAAAACAAACAAAAAAAGAAACATACCCCATCCATTTTCTCATAAAGAGGCCATTGCGGACATTTTGATTGCAGAAACTGCTCAAATTCTAGCGTGGGGTGACGTGTGACATCATCACGCCACCGAGCTGGCCAGGTGCTCGTTGTCCTCAAATAAGATGGCTGCGTTTGCCTCCCAGTGATCAAATGGATAAGGTGAATATGTTTTTTTTTAACCGGATTAACCTCTGAAAGACATTTATTTTAATCTCAGATGCTGTGATCAGCGATGAATGCAGCATCTGAAGGGTTCAATGACGGGGGGCAATGCAATCGTCGCTCCTCGTCATTGCGCCCGCTACATACAACGTAATGCGCTTCATGACAAAGTAATTTATCACAAATCGAATTTCTTTGTGAAATTCGGCAAAGTAGCCCAATAGAATTTTCCAAAACTTTGCTCAGCTCTAATGACAAGTGATAAGTGCAGGACCTCACATGGTGCTTCATGTTTATGGACAGGGTTGTAACACAGTATCATACACAAGTTTGTAAAGCTGAAAAAAAAGACATAATGTACATCTATCCAGTTCAGCCTGTTATCCTGCAAAATTGAGAGGAAAATGAGGAAGGTCAAAAGCCCTAATGAAGTAGAAGCCAATTTTCCTAATCTTAGAGAAAAAAATCCTTCCCAATCAGGCAATCAAAATAACTCCCTGGATCAACGACCCCTCTAGTAGCTATAGCCTGTAATATTATTACGCTCCAGAAATACATCCAGGACCCTCTTGAATTCTTTTATTGTACTCACCATCACCACCTCCTCAGGCAGAGAGTTCCATAGTCTCACTGCTCTTACCGTAAAGAATACTCTTCTATGTTTGTGTACAAACCTTCTTTCTTCTAGACGTAGAAAATGTCCTCTCGTCACAGTCCTTAGTATAAATAGATCAGGGGAGATATCTTTGTACTGACCTTTCATATAGTTATATATTGATACTTGATACTGTTCTTTCACCGGTACAGGAAGCCCTTTGGCAAACAAAAATGTTAGGTGATGGTCCTTACCCAGTAGCAGTGTCATATAAGTGTGACTAGCCATAAACATTACATAAGTGTCAGAAGGTTCATCCAATGTTGACAGCAATCTCCCAAAAAATAATATTATAAGGGGAGCCCGACTAGGCCAGGCGTCTGCTTCTGGGGTTGTAAGGCTGAATAAAGTCATATATCCTTCCAGTTCAGCCTATTATCATATAGAGCTCAAAAAACGGCAGAACCCCCCATGAGGTACAACTCCAATTCCAAAAATGTTGGGACACTGTGTAAAATGTAAATAAATATAAATAAAAAACAGAATGCATTAATATGCAAATGCCATAGACCCAGATTTTATTCATAATAGAACACATAAGAGATGTCGAAAAAATGAAGCATTTTACCATTTCATGAAAAAAAAAAACTAATTTAGAACTTGATGGCAGAACATCTCAAAAAATTTTGGATGGCCAACAAAAGGCTGGAAAAGTAAGTGCTAATAAAAAAAAAACATCTGGAGAAGCAATTTGCAACTAGGTCACATTACTGGATATAAAAAATGCATGCAAGAGGCAGAGTCTCTTAGAAGCAAAGGTGAGCAGAGGTTCGCCAATCTGCAAAAACCTGTGTCTACAAATTGTGGTACAATTTCCTAAAAATGTTCCTCAAAGTAAAATTGCAAAAATAATATTAGCAAAAGTTTGAGAGAATCTGCAGAAATCCATAAGTGCAAGGGACAAGGTTGACAGCCAATATTGGATGCTCGTGATCTACAAGTCCCCAGGTGGCACTTCATTAAAAAGATGCATGATTCTGTACTGGAGATCACTGCATGAGCTCAGGAACACTTCCAGATATCATTGTCTGTTAATGCAAGTTAAACTTGTACAGTTTTTTTTTTTTTTTCTTTAAAAGGATATACAGTGGATATAAAAAGTCTACACACCCCTGTTAAAATGTCAGGTTTCTGTGAAAAAATGAGACAAGGATAAATCATTTCAGAACTTTTCCCACCTTTAATGTGACCTATAAACCGTACCACTTAATTGAAAAACAAACTGAAATCTTTTAGGTAGAGGGAAGAAAAAATATAAAAATAAAATAATATGTTTGCGTAAGTGTGCACACCCTTAAACTAATACTTTGTTGAAGCACCTTTAGATTTTATTACAGCACTCTTTTTGGGTAAGAGTCCATCAGCATGCCCACTATATATTCAATATAGTGCTATATATTAGTTTTTTAGAATATTCGTAATTTTTTTCCATCTGAAGTCATAATTCCTTTCTGCTTAAGTTGCTTGTGGGTCAATGACTCAATGGCCCACAAGCAAGAAGCAGGGAAGAATCATGTGTTCAGATGGAAAAAAACTACGAATATTCTAAAAACGAATATATATCACTATATTCTACAGTGCAATATATTCGTTTTTGACCCACGGCTGTATTCATTGTGTAATATTCGCATATTACGCGATCATTACCTTGCCGATTTTTAAGTAAAAAAAAAAAGTAGAATATAACGAAAAGCAGATGTGAACGAAACCAAAAGATGAGATAAATATTAAGACTGAGGTTGAGTTCTTCATAGACCACTACACAATTAAATGTAAAGCAATTCATTAAACATAGGTACAAAATGGCGTCAGGGGTTTCACTTTAATCAAGGGTGATTTTTCACATGACTCCACCATGTTCCCTAATTACAATGCTGCGCTAATAAAATTACTATTTTCTTGTTAGTAGTGAAGCCAAATTGTTATTAGTGTTGAGCGAGCATGCTCGGCAGAACACTGCATGTGCTCAAGTCAGTGTATTTAAATCTAATTTAGCCTATATTTCTATGCAGAAGATCGCTGTACAGTGCGGCTATCCCCCAGTGCGAGTCCGCGGCTTAGGAGTCCCTGCTCTGACTCCATATAAAGCTATCAAAAAAGGTCCCAGCAGACGTTCTAGTTTTCAATCAGTTGTATTCTTTTATTGTGACTAAGTAATAACAGGACGCTTTTCGGCCCGTCCAGACTTTCTCAACAGCAGTTGAGAAAGGCTGGACGGGCCGAAACGCGTCGTGTAATTACTTAGTGAGTCACAATAAAAGAATACAACTGATTGAAAACTAGAACGTCTGCTGGGACCTTTTTTGCTGGATTTGATCTGGGGATTGCCCCTTCCCGTGCAGCGCGAAGGATCGTGAGCTGTTAATTTTGCTTTCCATATATAGCTATGTTCATATATGGGGTCAGCGCTTGGGGACACCCAGTGTATTTAAATTTTATTTAGTCTGTATTTCAGATTTGAACTCATGAGCTTCTGCATTAGAGGCAAGCTGTACAACCCAATGATATACTGTGCTGGAAAAACCTCATAGTAGTTTCTGTATCAGTAAGTAATACAATCTCGGCAGATACATTTCAGAAATAGAGACTAAATTAAATTCATATATTTTATATGTTTTTTAGTAATTGTAAAAAATGTATCGCACAAAATACATGTGTAATTACAAAAAAAAAATATATATATATATATTTAGTAATTACAGTATATATATATATATATATATATATATATATAAAATGATTATTCATTTATTTTGTGCCATACATTTTTTACAATTACTAAAAAAAATATATAAATGTAATCTCTATTTCTGAAATGTTTCTGCCGGGATTCGAACTCCCAAGCTTGTACATTAAAGGCAAGGATGTTAACCACTACACTAACTACACTATACAGCTACATGTTAACCTGCACAGAAATATTAAATAAGTCTTCTGCTAAATAGGAATACTCACTAAATCATAAACTACTATGAGGTTTTTCTGACACAGTTTAGCATACAGCTTTAGAACTGAGTGGATAAGTTCCTTGCCTCTAATGTACAAGCTTGAGAGTTTGAGTCCCGGCAGAAACTTTCCAGAAATTAGATTTAAATATAGTGGGGTGTCCCCAAGCACTGACTCCATATATGGATATAGTTATATATGGAGCCAAAGCAGGGACTCCTAAGCCGAACTAGAGTCCCGACACCCTCCCCTCTTCAGATCAGGGGGTCCCTGGGATTCTTCCATTGACTTCTATTGTGCTCGGGTGCTCGGTAGAACACCTGAGCATCGCAAAGTGTTCTACTTGAGCACACAAGCACTTTAGGGCTTGTGCAACACCAATGGTTATATGATTTTTTTTCTCTGTTTGCTCCATATATTTCTTTATTACAAGTTTTTACTGTACGCTCCGGTTGCTTTATTGTCATCTATGCTCTGGATAACACCATAAATAACCGCTGTTTGCAGAAATCCACACTTTCTCAGCTTGTTGTGCCATGAACGGAAAGACAGCTACAGCAGCTAATATGTTTCATTGTGATTAATTTTTCATTAGTGTGATTTTTAATTATCAGATTTAAGTTCCCCAAATGACTCATCTGATTGGAAGTACACCCTTGCTTTAAAATAATTTACAATAAAATAATTAAACCGAGGAGCAAGCTGTATAAGATGCAAGACTGAGTATTCATTTATGCTAAATGCTCATTTCACAGAGAATTGTGTTATGGATGGCAGTGTGGAAATAGAAATGTATCTTTTTCTTTGACACAGATTTACTTTGGTTTATTAAATCCTGGATTGTAGCCTTAATTCAGTATAATCCAATTATAGCCTATCTAAAAAAATAAAAAATAAAGAAAACATCTTCAACAATTTCTTTGTCAAACTCTTTCAAACAATGCCTTCAAAAGACATTTGGTGGTGGGGCAGTTCCTTCAAACAAAAGGATCCATTACATACGAGGGGCGTTCAGATATAAACAGGAATTTATTTAGTGAATACAATGAAACGACTTGCACACTGCCTAGTCTCCCTCCACTGTAATACGCTTGTTCCAGCAGTCAGGAAGCTTCCTTATCCCAGACAAGTAGAAGTCTTTTGACTGCATTTTGATCCATTTTTGCACAATGTCAATAATCTTCTCATTCAAACTAAATTTCTTTCCCCCTAAAAATTCCTTAAATTTAACATGATCTTTATTGTTTCTACACCAAGTATTTCAGAAATACAGTAAGGTATGGCCACAGATAAGGATTCTGCATGCATTGGAAGCCACGACAGGAGAGAAAGTATAAAGAGCAGACACAACTTCTCCTCTTTTTTGAATTCACTCCTGATTTTGACTTCCAATGCATGCAGAAACCTGACCGATTGACTATTCAACATAAGTCTGCTCGTCTTCATTGGTTGGTGTTCTTGACCAACTAATATTAGGTTCATTTTCAACTTTTTCCTGACTCTCTCTAAATGACTTGTTGTTACGGACAGTGGGTGTGGAACCACTGCGTCAACTGGGAAATCTGACTTTGGGCTAAACCTAAAGGAGTTATCCTGGCTGTGCCCTGGTATTCACCCTTTAAACCCTGTACAGGGATCTGTACTTTGCTACTGGGGAGCTACCAGACTGCTACCTTCTGGAGTAGTCTCTGTATTACTGACAGATGACCTATAGGGATCAGAGACACTGGTGTGGAGCACTGAGGGATCAACCATAGCCATAATCAGGGAACGTCAGGGCAGGTTATGAGCAATGCAATAAACAGTATGAGGTCGGCAGGCAATGAAGGGTCAATATGGAGGTCACTCTAAACTATATGACCTTGGCAAATGTATGGTATATGTGCCACATCTAAATACAATTAGACTACTGGATACTATCTACTACCTTTCACATTTGCCATATTTATGTACATTAAAACTTTACTTTTATTGGATTTATCAGTAGTGTTGATCACGAATATTCGAATTGCTAATTTTTATCGTGAATATAGGCACTTTGAAAATTTGCAAATACTCAGAATATAGTGATATACAGGTCCTTCTAAAAAAATTAGCATATTGTGATAAAGTTCATTATTTTCTGTAATGTACTGATAAACATTAGACTTTTATATATTTTAGATTCATTACACACAACTGAAGTAGTTCAAGCCTTTTATTGTTTTAATATTGATGATTTTGGCATACAGCTCATGAAAACCCCAAATTCCTATCTAAAAAAATTTGCATATTTCATCCGACCAATAAAAGAAAAGTGTTTTTAATACAAAAAAAGTCAACCTTCAAATAATTATGTTCAGTTATGCACTCAATACTTGGTTGGGAATCCTTTTGCAGAAATGACTGCTTCAATGCGGAGTGGCATGGAGGCAATCAGCCTGTGGCACTGCTGAGGTGTTATGGAGGCCCAGGATGCTTCGATAGCGGCCTTAAGCTCATCCAGAGTGTTGGGTCTTGCGTCTCTCAACTTTCTCTTCCCAATATCCCACAGATTCTCTATGGGGTTCAGGTCAGGAGAGTTGGCAGGCCAATTGAGCACAGTAATACCATGGTCAGTAAACCATTTACCAGTGGTTTTGGCACTGTGAGCAGGTGCCAGGTCGTGCTGAAAAATGAAATCTTCATCTCCATAAAGCTTTTCAGCAGATGGAAGCATGAAGTGCTCCAAAATCTCCTGATAGCTAGCTGCATTGACCCTGCCCTTGATAAAACACAGTGGACCAACACCAGCAGCTGACATGGCACCCCAGACCATCACTGACTGTGGGTACTTGACACTGGACTTCAGGCATTTTGGCATTACCCTCTCCCCAGTCTTCCTCCAGACTCTGGCACCTTGATTTCCGAATGACATGCAAAATTTGCTTTCATCCGAAAAAAGTACTTTGGACCACTGAGCAACAGTCCAGTGCTGCTTCTCTGTAGCCCAGGTCAGGCGCTTCTGCCGCTGTTTCTGGTTCAAAAGTGGCTTGACCTGGGGAATGCGGCACCTGTAGCCCATTTCCTGCACACGCCCGTACACGGTGGCTCTGGATGTTTCTACTCCAGACTCAGTCCACTGCTTCCGCAGGTCCCCCAAGGTCTGGAATCGGTCCTTCTCCACAATCTTCCTCAGGGTCCGGTCACCTCTTCTCGTTGTGCAGCGTTTTCTGCCACACTTTTTCCTTCACACAGACTTCCCACTAAGGTGCCTTGATACAGCACTCTGGGAACAGCCTATTCGTTCAGAAATTTCTTTCTGTGTCTTACCCTCATGCTTGAGGGTGTCAATGATGGCCTTCTGGACAGCAGTCAGGTCGGCAGTCTTACCCATGATTGCGGTTTGGAGTAATGAACCAGGCTGGGAGTTTTTAAAAGCCTCAGGAATCTTTTGCAGGTGTTTAGAGTTAATTAGTTGATTCAGATGATTAGGTTAATAGATCGTTTAGAGAACCTTTTCATGATATGCTAATTTTTTGAGATAGGAATTTTGGGTTTTCATGAGCTGTATGCCAAAATCATCAATATTCAAACAATAAAAGGCTTGAACTACTTCAGTTGTGTGTAATGAATCTAAAATATATGAAAGTCTAATGTTTATCAGCACATTACAGAAAATAATGAACTTTATCACAATATGCTAATTTTTTGAGAAGGACCTGTATATTCGTAATTTCAAATATTCGAGATTTTTTTTAAATCAGTACACATGATCCCTCACTGCTTCTTGCTTGTGGGCCAATGAGAAGGCTGCAGTATCTTTAACTTTAGGAGTAGTGTTGATTGCGAATTTTCATAATGCGAATTTTCGTGATGCAAATTTTTATCACGAATTTTCAATCGACAAGTAATAACATTATTCCTCCCTGCTTCTTGCTTGTGGGCCAATGAGTCATTGGCCCACAAGCAACTTAAGCAGGGAGGAATCATGACTTTAGATAGGAAAAGTGACTAATAGTTTAAAAAATGAATATATAGCACTATATCGAATATATTTGTTTTTTCGAATATTCGTAATATTCTAAAACAAGAATATATAGCAATATAGCAAATATTCGAAAAAAAACTAAACGAATATAGAGCAATTTAGCTAATATAGTGCTATAATCTTCTTTGTCTAATAGCTGTAATTTTTTTCTCATCTGAAGAGACTCATTGGCCCACAAGCAAGAAGCAAGGAGGAATCATTTTTTTACTCGGCAATTAAAAAATTTGCGATAAAATTGGCATCACGAAAATTCGCATTACGAAAATTAGCATATTATGCAATCACTACTGTGCCGATTTTTCAAATATATATTTTTCTAATATAATGAATATTCAAATTTGCGAATATTCGACGAATATTCTACAAAATATTCGCGAAATATCGCGAATTCGACTATGACGCTTGCCGCTCATCAGTCTTGTTATTGCACTCCTAAAAGCACAAAAACATTTATTGCCTGTGGGGGGGCCCCCCCCCCCCCCCCCCCCTTATGTGTTTCGTCAGATTTCGGAATGTTGACCTGAAATTTCGTGCCATAATTATGCTGGTACCCATGTAGTGTGCATCTTTCATTTTTTACAATTAGAGGCAGCACTGCTGTTTGTGTGGCCAGTGGTTTAAAACCTTGACCGTGCCAAGAAAGAACATGTCTTCTCCGAGCGGTGCCCAGACAGATGCCACGAAGCCACTGCGGGTGTCACTCACAATTTAGCTCCATTTAATGGGGCCATAGACACAATGATCTGGAGCTGACCCTATTGATTTCCATGGGAGAGTTTAATGGGCATGCTCTGTGACCTGTGCAGAGGTCATTGTACAAGGAAAGAATAGACAAGATTTGACAATCACCCATTGTGAATGGTAGATCCTGTTTTATCTGTAAAGAGAGGCAATATCATTACAGGCAGGATTATAACAGATAGGCTTCTTTCACACTTGCGTTTGGGGTTCCGATTGTGAGATCCGTTTGAGGGCTCTCACAAGCGGCCCCGAACGGATCCGTTCATCCCCAATGCAAACGCTGCTTGGTCTCCACCTGTCGATGCGGACCCAAACGGATCAGTCTGAACTAACAATAGAAGTCAATGGAGACGGATCCGTTTACATTGTCACAATATTGGTGCAATTGTAAACGGATCCTTCCCCCATTGACTTTCGATGTAAAGTCAGGAGTCCCTATTAATATACCATCGGATCGGAGTTTTCTCCAATCCGATGGAATATTTTAACTTGAAGCGTCCCCATAACCATAGGAATGCCTCTATGTTAGAATCTACCATCGGATTTGAGTTAGATCGTGAAAACTCAGATCCGACAGTACATTCTAACACATAGGCGTTCCCATAGTGATGGGGACGCTTCAAGTTAGAATATACTAAGAACTGTGTACATAACTGCCCCCTGCTGCCTGGCACCACCCGATCTCTTACAGGGGGCTGTGATCCGCACAATTAACCCCTCAGGTACCGCACCTGAGGGGTTAATTGTGCGGATCTCAGCCCCCTGATCGGGTGCTGCCAGGCAGCAGGGGCCAGACCCCCCTCCCTCCCCAGTATTAAAAGCATTGGTGGCCAGTGCGCCCCCCCTCCCTCCCTCCCCAGTATTAAAAGCATTGGTGGCAGTGGCCACAGGCTAACAACCCCCCTCCCCTCCATCATTGGTGGCAGCGGAGCGGCATTTCCGATCAGAGTCGCAGTTTAATCGCTGGGGCTCTGATTGGTTACCATGGCAGCCAGGACGCTACTGAAGTCCTGGCTGCCATGGTTACTTAGCTTATACTTACCTGCACTGTCTGTGGCCGGCCGGCGATCCTCCGGTGCTCCTCCTACTGGTAAATCACAGATCTTAGTATATTCTAACTTGAAGCGTCCCCATCACCATGGGAACGCCTCTGTGTTAGAATATACTGTCAGATCTGAGTTTTCACAATCTGAAAACTCAGATCTGAAAAAGCTGTTATGCAGATGGATCCGCACTGAATGGATACCATCGTTTGCATTTATAGGTGCGGATCCGTCTGTGCAGATACCAGACGGATCCGCACCTAGCACAAGTGTGAAAGTAGCCTAAGCAGGTAACTACAGTAAAGGGATCTGAACAGACCAAGAAATGGTGCCTATTATTAGGTTTAGTGGTGAGTGAAAACTACAGGATTTTATGTTTCTTGTTTAAATATAGATTTTGACATGCAAAATTAAAAATAGCAGGAAAAATTGTCTAAAATATGTTAAAAACATAACATTTAATTTAAACAATAGGTCATATTCTGATGACATATTCCCTTTAAATACTATCTAAATTCTGTTAACAACCCCCATAATCATGTTTAGAAACAGAATAAATAAAAAATTCTAACTGAAAATAAAAACAGATTAGAAAAAAAGACGTGTTGCTATTTGGTTTTAACTGACATAAAAAAATCCCTTTAATGCATTTTTTATGTCAAATATGCTGTTGGATAAGTATTTCTTTAAAGTCTGCAGGGAATTATTTACCTGTATAAAATGTTTTTGTTTGCAGTATTTTGGTGGCATTTTGTTTTTATCCTCTATGTATTGGTGTCTGTGGTATTTTTCCCATAGGTTTCTCTATGGTACGTTGGAAAAATACTGTATGTGAATTCAGTCTTCTACTGCTAGCACACATCATTAAGGTCAAATTTTTGGAAGGTTTTATGTGGCATTGTTTGGTCTATTGTTTCGTTTAGCTAAAAACACAGCAGCCAGTAATTTGCCAGTGATCAATAGCAGGACGTGAAGTAGAGATTTCTGTACTTTTCGCACACAGCATGCTCTAGGTGTGACATTGGTGAGGTGTGACATTGGTGATATGTTTTGCCAACAGTTTGAATTTAATTAAAAACTGCCCAATTTAACAAGCGAATACTTCTGCATTCTCATGTTTTCTACTAAAAATTATTCTAACAGCCAAAGAAACTGTCATGTTGTAATGCAAGCAAAGGGGTTACGACAATCGTGTCTACAAAGAAAAAAAAATTACCATGTCTGCAACCAAATACCGTACTATTCTCATTAATGAGATCGAGGTCACACTTATTATCAGTACAAATACTTGTTACCAGTTGTATTGGCCGCATTTTACATGTTCCAATGGGTAACTTTAAAGGGTTTGTATATTTTCGAAAATCGTTGCTTGATAGAAGGGTCCCTTAGACATAGACCCCCTCTGAGTCTATGGCTTATTACTGAAATATGCCTATATTAGGTGTATTTTAGGCGAAGATGGTGGCTCAACTAACTGTCTTCTACCCGCTCACGCCAGGTCCAAAAATAAGTGGCCATGGCTTGGGCGGGGAAAGGGACAGGCCCATCTCATTCATCATTTTCTACGCCTGTTTTAGGCGTAGAAAGTGGTCTAAGAGAGCTAGGAAGCTAGCTTACATTTAGAAATTGTGGAGGATCTGCCAAAGTTATGCAGAGGCAAGCGTCTCTTCATAACTTCGGCAGATCAACTGCCACAGATAGGGGTTATTAAGACTGGCGCCTAAAATGCCTTATGTCTTAATAAATGACCCCCATAGTATGCCACTGCTTCCACTCCCAGAAAACATTTGTAATTTCAAAAAAAGGACATATCCTATTTTGGCCATTTTCACAGACTGTTTTCTAGAAGGAATATGTTAAAAGAAAGCTTATTATAAACAGGCCATTTTGCCATTTTTAGCGGACTATTTATTGAAGGGGTTGTCTCACTTCAGCACAATCGGGTGTCGGAGGGAAACACCACACCGAACATAGGAGGGAATTAGAGATGGATACTTCCTAGTAAAACCCGTATCAAAATCCTGACGAACTACCAGTATGAACAGACCCCAGAGGTAGGTGAGTTCATACACGGGAATACCTAGGGTCCTAACTCACCCTATAGGACCCTGGTACTAATGTCAGGACTGAGACAACCCATTTCTCCAAAAGGAAGGATGAACAGGAGTTTCCCTCAGGCTTTAATACAAATAACAGGGAAATGCAACACACAAAATAACCCAAACAAAATACAAAAGGGAAAGAAAACACTTAACTTCAAGTGGCTATGGCAGCACCAGGAACTCAGCCGAGATCCACACACCAGCTATCCACAACTCCAACAGAAGCTATAAACCGCATAGCATAGTGGGAGAAACTACAATACATAGAGAAGGTTAAATGACCATAACATCTGGGGATAGAAGGTGTGGCAAGCACCAGAAACAACACAGATGTCATTTGATCCAAATGGAAAACATGTCAGATCAAACCAAGTGTTGCCAGTCTCATTGATCTCCTGCCACGGGAACGTTCGTGACATTATCATGTAGAGAAAGTTAATGCAATGTATTTACTAATGTATTGTTATTATACATATTGTTTCCTTTGCTGGCTGGATAATTATTTTCATCACATTATACAATGTTTGTTTCCATATATATGACCACCCTGCAATCTATCAGTGGTGGTTGTGCTTGCACACCAAAGGAAAAAGCATCAGCCTCTCTGGTGGCCCGGACCGTGGGAGCATACATAGGCTGGTGCTTTTTCCTATAGTGTGCAAGCATGACCATCGCTGCTGGATTGCAGGGTGGTCGTAAACATGGAAAGAAGCAGCATATAATGTGATGGAAAAATTAATCCATCCAACAATAGAAGCAATATGGATAATACCAATACATTAGTAAGTGCCTTGTATTAACTATTTCTACATGATAAATGCCATTTGCTGAAGTGAGACAACCCCTTTAACCGTCTTGTAAATTTACCCTTAGTAGCAAATGTTCAGTTCCCCAGCCACTCCATCACAGGAAAAATTAAACATTAGAAATGCAGATTGAAATTAGTGGGTTGTTTGTGTAATACGTGGGTGATTAGAGTTATCCATAGTTAGAAACACTTGCCCATATTTATTAAGATGTCTGAAAAGTGTGCAAATTGGTGCAGTTTGGCACATTTAGAGTTTTACCCTTTGTTTCAACATGCTAGAAAAGGGGGCATGACTTAGCGGAAAGAAGGAGGAGTTTCATGGTCAAGGGGAGGGTCTAAGCTATGCCATTTTGTGCCAAAATTACACCACAATTCCGGTGGAAAAATCTGTCTCAAAGTATGCCAACTAAATAGTTGATATTGAGTCAGATAGAAGTGTCTATCCCTGCACCAGATTTATCATCCAGCCTGAGCCCCTGGGATAGATCTGGTGCAGCTCTAGACAGCGGGTATTAGCTTACACCATCTTTAGGATTAGTAAAATTGGGTATCTTTGCATCTGCTTTTTGCTCTTTGTAATAAGGGTCCTGAACCTGAGGTCCTCTTCTAGTAACTCCAAATTCCCTTATACAGTTTTTGTTTTGTTTTTTTAAAACCTGGACAACCCCTTTAAGTCTGTAAACAATTATCTCAGTACCACGGAAACCGGGTGGATGTACACTACATGCTATACAGGTCCCTGTTACATTTTGTCAAACCCTTTCGGCTGCCATTCATCTTGAAGTTCACACAGGTCAATCTATGATCGGTCTACAGTATGTGCCCAACCTGTTATATTGTCTGTGAATTGTCAAATGTGCAAGAAGCAGTATAAAGGAATTATGGGGTTAACTCAAAAGACCCAGAGCGAGGCTAATAAAAATTATTCATCATTATTTTCTCTCTGTTTTTTAGCCTGACAACTTTTATTTTTAAAGTAAATTGTTCTAATTCTGTGCTGATTAATCTAACTGGAGCATATATTTTAATTGGAGATAGGGGGTCTATGTTTTATGCTTCCTTTTACACACCCATGCAAATGATTCTGTACCTCGATAAAAAGATTGACACCCCCTCACCCCCCAGTGACAGGCTGACAGAATTTTAATAATTTAAACGGGGCCTGTCCCTGCAGCGTGCTGGCCCCCAGGATGGCATGTTGGCTGGAGATGATGGGAGTAGTGGCAGTGGAAATGAGGGTGGCTGATTCCTCTCTCCCTAGTGCTCCCTGGGCCACACATACAGTGAGTGGAGGGTGCACTCTTTCTTCCCTCAGGGTAATCCTTGGACTTTTGGGGGCTTCCGCTGAGGGCGGCTGGGGTGACCTTTATATTGGATGTGGGGATAACTGGGTGCAAGGCAGGAGGATAGGAGAATACATCGGGGATGGCAGATCATGGTGGAGTCAATAACCTGTCCCGTTTAGTTGCAATCAACATAGTCTTTACTAAATAGATGATGGGAGTTGCAGTACATATAGCAGCAATAGGTACAGTATATTACAGTGTAGGATTTTCCTAACAGCTGTGTATGGGCAGTAGCAATGACGGTAATAATCCTCCCTGAGTCTCTTTGCAATCTTCCCAAATAACCACAGGCACACAGTTCAGTTCTCATTGACTCTTT
This sequence comes from Bufo gargarizans, assembly GCF_014858855.1. Lineage (NCBI taxonomy): Eukaryota > Metazoa > Chordata > Amphibia > Anura > Bufonidae > Bufo > Bufo gargarizans. Next base: position 603,499,927 of record NC_058082.1, read on the forward strand.
CTGCAATTCCCCGATTGCAGGGTGCAGAACTCAGATCTGGTTGGCCAGGCCGTCTCCAAAGTTTAAGGGGCGCCAAAACAGTATACCATTTCCGCAAGCAATAAAATCTTTTGCCATAAACGAGCAAGAACCTTACTGCCCGACAGCACAGCCTTGTAAGTGGTTCTCAACTTTCAAAAATGTCTGTTCTCTTTCTCTCAGAGAAGTCTTTCAGTTCAATTGCTTCTCGGCAGCTTTCAGTCTCAGGGATGATGATTTCCTGGCCTAGTTATCAGGAGCTCTCAATAGGCCTGTCCTCGCTCTGCTTTCTGGGAACTCTCTAAACATGGGGCGGGACCAGCCATTCACCCCGACAACTGCATTAAGACTGCTAGTTTTAACTATTGGGTAGGCAAAAATTTGTGAAACACAGGGTATAAAAAAGAAATATATTTAAAAATAAATTTCAACATTAACTCTTTATCATAAGATAAGCTCTTTAGCAGTGCTCTTTGCTTACTTTAACCCTTTTGCAGTGATCCACTGGGTCACTGGACCACCACTGTCCGTTTTAGTAAATATTTAAATTTTTTATTTAATGTTTCCCCAAAACTGTGCATTGTGACACTCAACTGGTATTCGTCCTAGAAATGCTAAACAAATTGACAACTGGGTGCGGGGCCTCCCTACACAGTCAGACATTGTCCAATCAGTACCAATAGTGTCAGTCCATGTAGCCTCCACCTTTACATAATGTTATAATAAGATGTCAGCTTTATCATAAAGCACTACAATAAGCAAACCTAGGTCCCAGGCTACTTTTTAGGCCCTAGTTTGGCTCTGACAAGCTGCAAAACTATGGTGGAAATCACAGGGGTTATAACACAAAAACAATGCAAGTTGTCGGCTGATCGTAAAACCATTTGAGCTCTTTCTTGAAATATGTATTATTTGTGAGCCTATAAAGCCGTGTTTCTGATGCACTTCTTCAATTAATAATAAGTTGGGTTGGGCTTTTATAATGGCTTAACTTTTAATTAAGCGTTAGATCAATATAAAGCTTCTGATTAATTCTGGGAAACCTATTGGTACTACCCATAATCTATTGCATAATATATCACAGCAGCATAAATCATGCAGGATGTGCATATTTCTTTTTACCCCACAGACCATAAATTATAAATTAATCCTCACTGATGCCTTCTTTTTGAAACAATATCTGCACTATAAAGTGAAATGGTTCTTCCTGGACAGAAGGCCCTGAATCTGCTGTCAAGAGTGTGATATTTAGTAAGGACTGAATATGCTCCATTATTACCTTAAAAGGTTTAGTCTCTTTCAGCATCCATTGGAAACATCATTTTACTGGATTAGAGCAAAACATCATGAATAATACAAATAACAGTGTCCCTCCTGTTGTTGCAAAACTACAACTCCCAGCATTCCCCAACAGCCTACAGCTATCAGATCATGGAGGGCTGCAGGTTGGGCATCCCTGTCTTAGATCCTCCAACCAAGATGTCACCAACAGTCAGCAGTGGACTAGTGGGTATAACATGAATGCCAAGAGTAAATTGCAGTCCAAGGTCTACAATACAGACAGAAACAATGAGCAGAAGGCTACATGTTATGTCACAGATCACTAGCAATACACAGTAGGCCGATGGGTACTGCACAGTCTAAGGGTACTTTCACACTAGCGTTGTTAGAACAGGATGCAAACGGATATACTTTTTTTCAGGATCCGGTAGACGGATCCAGTGAAATACCGGATTGGTCTTATCCGGTATCATCCGGAAAAAACGTGTTTTTTTTCAAAGATCAAAAGCAAAACCCGCTCCACCTATGTCCCGGCACATGCACAGACCATAAAACTGGATCCAGCGATGCAGCAATTTCCAGAACACTTGGTATTGGATCTGGCATTAATACATCTCTATGGAAATTAATGCCGGATCCGGCAAGTGCAGTATTGTTCTGGGATTTTGGCTGGAAAAAATACAGCAGCAAGCTGCGGTATTTTGTCCGGTCAAATACCGTACAACGGAAGACATCCTGATGCATACTGAACGGATTGCCTTCCATTCAGAATGCATTAGGACAAAACTGTTTTTTTCCGGTATTGAGACCCTTTACTGGATTTCAATACCGGAAAAGAATAACGCTAGTGTGAAAGTACCCTAACAGTAGTAAGCAACAGTTACAGCTAGTAGTATACTTGTTACCTACGACTACAATAGTGAGCAACAGTGAGCATAAGATCATGTGGTACGACAACCAAAAATTTGCAGAAGGTCAATTGGCACCACAACCACCAATATGCAGGAGGTCAGTTGGTACAAAAACCGGCAATAAGCAGAAACTCAATTGGCAAAACAACAAGCAATATGCAGAAGGTCAATTGGCACCACAACCAGCAATATGCAGAATGTCAATTGGCACCACAACCAGCAATATGCAGCAGGTCAATTGGCACCACTATCAACAATATGCAGAAGGTCAAATGGCATGACAATCAACAATATGCAGAAGCTCAATTGGCACCACGACCACCAATATGCAGGAGGTCAGTTGGTACCAAAACCGGCAATAAGCAGAAGGTCAATTGGCACCACAACCAGCAATATGCAGAAGGTAAATTGGCACAACAACCAGCAATATGCAAAAGGTCAGTTGGTACAACTGCATAAATAAAGGCAACAATTAGAAAGCGGCAGGCAGATAAGTCATTTTCATCATATTTAGATGTTCACATAAGTAGCTCAAATTATATGATATCTAAGGCATCTGACATCAGTTACGCAATGGTTGTGCAGGAACAGGGCTAACCTCCCTGTTCTTCTCCTAGTCCTGCTTCGTGCCATGAAATGGTGGGGAGGGTTCCAGTCTAGTGAGACAGAGAGGAGAGTTCCTGTTCTAATCTGTGTGGCATCTTATTATTCCTTGTGAGGAAACTCAGGAACTAGATATTCTCCTTTTGTGAGAACAACTTAATCCTACCTAAAAATACAAAACAAAAAAAATAAACACTTGAGAGACATGACAGCAGTGTGATCACTGAAATACAGCTTTATAGACAATGCTGCAAGGTGAGGGACAACAGCTCAGACACCACCACCTACATAAACCATCACTAGTCCAGGGTAATCTTAAGCCTTTACTACAATGGAAATCTAAATCCACAAGTGCTTGCTAGTGCCATCCAACAAGCCACCATACCTTCTCATCTGGTGCCAGAAACTGCACATTGTATTTTAATACTGCTGAATGTGTCATAAGTTATATTTTGCACTAAGTAAAGGGAGACTACTACACGTTTAATTCTTCAAACTACATTTTCAATGCACCCAACCCAAGGGAGCGATGGCCTAAAGGAGTACACTGTGACACAACATCTCATCAGGGCCACTACAATTCCCATTCTCTGCACCGGATCCTCAGGGGCCCCTCCCAAGTTGTTCTGCCAGTGCCTGACTCTCTCAATCAAAACAGTGAGGCAGGGACTGATTGCAGAAAGGAGGCGAACCTGGGTGCAACAGGAGCAATGGTGATGCCCCCGTTGAACCAAAGGCCTAATTTGCATATTAAGAAAAAGTATCCTAACTCGGGAACAAAGTCTTGGATCAACAAACGAAAAAACAGCATTTTAATCAGGTAAACCACAGTTATGTGTCTATGCAAACAGTTGGATAGGGAGCTTGCTGATGATAGATTCCCTTTAATAAGGACCTCTATCCTCTCCTGACATGTCTGTTTTATTCTTATGACTGTCTTGGGCCTTTCTTACTCCTGCTAGAAGTTATTAATTAATTACTAGCAGTTTGCAATGAAGGTCCAGATGGGTATTACCAGCTAAGGGCATGTCACTGCACAGTCTGACACTGGGAGCACTGATTAGAAAATGTCAGACTGTGCCGGAACACATCCGCAGCTGATGACACACATCTAGACCGTCATAGCTAACTACTAGCAATTAATCCATAACTAGCAGGAATAATAAAAGGAATAACACAACATAGGGTCATAAGAATAAATCCTTCAGAATTCTTATTACATGGGGAATGCACGTAGTTACCATCAGAGATGACAGGTCCTCTTCAAGCTGACCATACATATGAAAATTCTAATTCGGCCGACAGCTATCACTCCTCTCAACCATATGCATGCTCGGCTGAACATGCATACAGTATATATAGTGAATGGGAGAGGGTAGAAAGCTGCTGGGAGAAAACACTATAGTATACTCCTCTAGGCAGTAAACTAAGCTTCACATGTATGGAGACCAAATACCAGAAAAAAAAACAAAAAACATATTTAACCCTTGAAATCTTAAAAACGCTACATCATTTTTTCATGACTTATGTAAATTTTTCTTACATTCATATTATTGTATTATGTATGATTCAACGATTAATTTGCTTAATCCAGCTGCTGAGCCCTCAAACATCACACTGACCCCCCACCAGTTAACAGTACAGCCAGAAATGCTTTATCCCCCATGTTCGGCTGTTTCCTTCTGTGGATTACAGCTGGCTCCGTGTATCAGCGATGCCTTTCACTACTGCTGCATTTTGTTAGCCACAGGCACATAATGGCAACGGCAGAAAATTCAAAATGAAAAGCTGACTCTCCGTCACCTTTAGTGTAATGACAAACACACAATATGCGAGAACTGCATATCAAGTATAAAGTAATAGCAGTCATTTCTATGGGTTTATAAGTGGCTATATGTGTGCGATATACATCTTTCCATCCCCTGGTCTTCATTTAAAACTTAATTTCCCAATTATAAATCCTTACCTTGGACATATATATATATATATATATATATACAAAACTGAAAAAAATACTGTAAAGTAAGAATGCTTTCAAAAATAGAAGTGTTGATGGTTTATTTTTTTATCAACCCAAATGTAAAGTGAATCAACAAAAAATTTAACTAAATCAATGTTGTGTGTGACCACCCTTTGACTTCAAAACAGCTTCAGGTCCTCTAGGGTACTCAGTTTCTGGAGGAACTCAGCCGGGAGGTTGTTCCAAACACTAGCCACAAATCTTCTGTGGCTGTAGGCTTGCTCAAATCTTCTTTTGTCTCCAGTAGAGCATTTGTGGGCCATTTTACTAATCATGCAGATCTTAGTGACACCTGCTATTCCCTCGATTTTCATAACCTTATGGCTTGTCCTTCTTGCTGTAGGAATTTTTAATTTTGAGGAGAGTATATATACAGAGTCCAGTGTCTTTTTTTATGTTCTTTTTCTGTGCCTTGTGAGTAACTAGTAAAGGCAGCTAACACAGTGATTAGAGATGAGCGAGGTTCTCAAAACTTTGATTCGGCTACTTTGCAGAATTTCACAAAGAAATTAGCCTTGCGATGAAATAATTTGCCACGTAGTGCAATTCTTTGTGAGTAGCAAGCGCAATGACTGGGAACGGCGATGGTGCCACGCCCTCCATCATTGAACCCCTCAGATGCCGCATTCATCACTGATCGCGGAATCTGAGATCACCACTGAGGGCTGTCAGGGGTCAGTCTGTAAAAAAAAAATATATACTCACCTTATCCATTTGATTGTGAAGATCGCGAAGACGTAGCCATCTTGATTGAAGATCCAGCACAAAATCTGGCCGACATTGTGACATCATACGTCACCACGCACGAGATTTCCTGCCGGATCTTCAGTCAGGGTGGCCGTAGCGGACTCTTCGCATGCAAATGGTCTGGGTGAGGCGAGTATGATTTTTTTTTTTTACGGCCATTTTAGGGAAAATGTATTAGTTACCACGAAGTACAGGGAAATTTGGCTTCACGGTGAATCAAGTTTTCCCTGAAATTCAGATCGAAGTCCGCTTTGTGAACTTCGATTTGCTGAACACTAATAGTGATTAAAGGGGATGTCACAGATTCAGTAGGGGTAGCCACATTGGCCCAGATTTTCTAATGTATCTGCACTAAAAATCTGCCTAAAAACTGGTGCAAATTGATGGAATGTGGTGCATCTAAGGTTCCTACACTTTGCAGCAGAATACTATTGCAGTGTTGGCAATAAGCCTATAAACTATAGAAATTTGAGGTTTTGTTTTTTAAAGCCATTTGTACATATACAGAAAAAAATGAATTTATTTTTCTTGCAGGAGGGTTTGTAATGCAGAACTAACTGCCAGCAGCAGCTGTATAAAACACACAATTGGCTGATCACCCCCCTCACTCCCTTAAAGTTTTCCCTGATCAAATTCCCTAAAACCTACCCAATTATATCTTATTCTCTCCCTATACTCTGTTTATAGTCTCCCTATCACACCACATTAGTGGCTTTTGTCTGAAATAACTTTTTGTCAGACACTGCCACTGACCCTTCCAGGTCACAAGCTGAAGAGAGAATGGTGATTCTACTGCCTAAGTATTATGTCTTGTATGGCAGGCACCAGATGTGCGCCTCGAAGGGAAAGGAAACCGGGTGCCCTAACACAAGGGAGAGGGAAGAGTGGTGACCCCTAACTCACCTAGCACTGGCACCTGGCTACCCTGACGTCCCTAGATGGGTTGCTCACCCGTACGCCGATCACGTACCTCGTCCCTGACTTACCCTTGAAGAAGCCCTAGGTAGTGATTAGGGCCGTGGGAGCACTAGTCCTTAACACTGACACCTAGGGTAACAACTGGGAGTGGACAAACAACACAAACATCACATATAACCCCAAAGGGAGACAACAAACAGTATACAACAAACTGAAGAGAACTGGAGATCCAAACGCACTGGTTCCAACTGCTCCAGCAACTCCACAGTAAAACCACCTAAGGTCAGAATAGATAACCTGATAGGAAGGTCTATATCTGGCAACAAGGGAAGTAGGCGAATATCAGGCGAATATCCACCCGCTGCAACCTTCTGACCCCAGGCACCACAGGGTCAGCGATAGTGTCACAAGGGTGTCACAGTCTAAAGAGCTGCTTGCTTACTGCCCCCCGAATAGTTGATCCAAGCTGTCAGCCCCTAAATGAATCATGACAGCAAACCCTTCCCCTCACTTCCTCCCAGTGTCATCTGATCCTCCATCTTCTTCCATTTTCATAATTTTCCCTTCCAATATTCATCTAAAACAATGTGCATAAGCTTGGATTCATTGGGCAGGCTAATTTTTTTTGAATTTTCGGAATGAATCCAATTAGTTTAGATTAGAATTGATCCTCTCATCTCTAGTCTCTTCTCTCTGAGTAATTCAGAGACTAATCCATATATTAGAAAGTTACCTAAATCTGCAGTTTCCAAATATACGTTATAAAATATCTCCAAGCTATACTGGAGTTCTTAATATAGAGATACAAGGGCAACGAGAAAGATGAGCTAACCCAGACATCTGTGGACTTAAAATTGTACATTTCATAAAAAATATAGGCAACCATTGTAAACCATTGTCAATGAGAGTCAAGTACATTGAATTTGCACGACGTACAGTAAGTGCCATTTGTCTTTATAACACATGTATACCTGTGCATTAACCTATAAGTTAATCAATTAATTTAATAAATTCAGTGTAGAAAGTAATAAAGAATCTGATGAGTAGATTAACAAGCATGGCCATGTTCACAATACTTGGCTATTAAGGTGCCACGTATGGAGGTTAAGTATACAGTAAACAATATTATAAATTGCCCTGATCCTGGATTACAAGGATTGTCTTGGACTACAGCATATCAGAAAATAAAAGGTATGTTGGCCTACAGTAAAGGTACAGCTCTAAGGGGCATATTTTATCCTGTAGCAATTCTGCTGTGGATTTGCAGCAAACTTTGTTCTATGCATTGCAAAGGGTAAATTCCATGGTGGATTTCTGCAGCATGCAATCAATAAACTGTGCATTGTAAAATCTGCACTGCAGGTCCAATTTCACTATGGAAGTTTTTGCTGCAGCATGTGGCTGACATTTCTTAAGATCTCATCCACTTTGTTGGTAATTTAAAATGCTGTGGATTTGCCACATGTAAATGTGGTTGAAGAAATTCCACGTAGCTGAATTTCTTCGATTGCACCGCCCCCCCCCCCCCCATCATTGGACCCCTCAGAATCCGCGTTCATCGCTGATCGCAGTATCTGATATTAAAACGAAGGCCTTTCTGGGGCTAATCCAGTTAAAAAAAAAAACATCCCTCATCTATTTGTTCGCAAAGAGGCCATCGCTGTCATCTTGACTGCAGAAACCGCAAGAAATCCCAAGAGGCGTGACGAGTATCTGGCCAGCGTGATGACGTAATCTCATCACCACGCAAGATTTTGCACAGTATCTTCAATTAAGATGCCCGCGCCGGCCTCTCCGGAATCAAATAGATAAGGTGAGTATGTTTTTTTTTTTAAACCGGATTAACCCCTGAAAGACATTAATTTTTAATCTCACATGCCACGATCAATGATGAATGCGGCGTCTGAGAAGTTCAATGATGGTTTGCTGCCTATTTTATTTGATTGGGTCCATGTGCGATCTCTAAAAAATGGAACCAGACCATATAGTCATGTGAATGGGGCCTTAGTATTAAAGCAACACCAAATAAATATATATTTTTTTATGTTTCACTACTTTTGCATAATAAAAATCTTTAAATGTTTTTGCTTTGTGTCTTTTTTTTTTACAGAACTTTTCAATGGAAAAAAGGTGTATTTTTGGAACTTGGAGATAGAGGCACAGCCTGATTGGCATACAATGCAGGCAGGGCTTGGACCTTCATTAGGCCACCACGCGAGGTTGTCGCCACCCCGGGATCTCATTCACAAGCCGCCAACGGGAGACCTCCTCCCTCTGAACCACTTCGCTTTTGAAACCAGTTCAACACAATATCGCAAAATGCTAGCAAATCCCTTAACAGGCTGCAATTCATACAACAACCACTGGGTGGCCACACACACACAGGATAGACATCTTGTGACAAAATATCCGCTTTCAAAAGTTGGTTACCTTGTGACATACAGGAGATGTACAGCCAAAAAGTAGAGTAAGGAAGGGAACATTGGTGGCTCTTATCTAAGCCTTCTTCATGATACATGATAAGGGCATCAGAATGGAAGGCAGGACAATTGTTATGCGGCTCAGGAGCTGTCTAACCCACCTTCACAGGTAAAGGAGACATCTTAGTGGTCAGTTGAGGGGAGATCACTGTGGTTCTGCCATTAGAAAAGAGAGGGATATGCACCAATGGTGGTCAGAGCAGAGAGAGACCCTATTATAAGTTTTGTTATGGGGCTGATTGGTTAACATAGAAATATACAAGGTAGAAGTAGACTGCAGGATATGTAAATGCATCCAATTTCTTTTTTTCTGCTTTTTAGGCTGGGATACCTTTTTTGTTCCTAATTTTGTTTATTTTTACATCCTCTACAGCTATCTTGCGTCCCTATGGTCTTGGCTTGAGTCCAACCAGGGTCCTTAGATTGCATTTAGTACATATCTGGGGTGCACACTTTTTTCTATGTTCTTGTTCCTTCTGAAACACTATACTTATTTGATTTCCTATGAAGTTGCTTCTAGGCTAGGGCTACACGATGACATGTGTCGCGCAACATATTTTCTAATGCTAGTCTATGTTGTCGGGCTGCAAATGTGACACAACAGTCCCAAAAAACCCATCCAAGATGGATTTTTGTGCGGCTGTTGTGTCCCAGTCGCAGCATGTTGCATGTTGCAGTGTGACAATAAAGTCCAGGGATGGCCAACCTGAGCCTACAGCAGAGCATGGTGCGAGTTGTAGGTTTACAACAGCTGGAGAGCCCCGGGTTGGCCATCCCTCCCATAGACTAGCATTATAAAATATGTCGCGCAACACATGTTGCAGTGCAGTTTTACCCTATATGTCGTGCGACACTTGTCGTTGTGTAGCCCTAGCCATAGTGTAAGTACAATGCAAAAGGCGACTGTTCTAAAAGGTATAAACCCAATATACTGTTCTTTCTTTAGCTGAGCTCAGACATACAGTGCTCACCCTGGTTCCATTTCAAGGTGACAAAGCATTAGACCATACAGCTACTGGGACAATTATAGACCAACTCTTGCTAAAGCAATACATATGGTTAGAATTATTTAAAATTATGCAGGATTTGAGTTTTAAGAAATTTAAGTTAGCATCTGTTAAATTGTGAGAATAGCCTTTTTTCTCGCCATTGCTGAATGCTTTGACAGAGTGCTCAGGTTGCCAATTTTTTGAAAGGCCATCTGCCTGTGCAGAGGTAAAATACTATTTTATTTTGCATAAAGAAAGAGTTTCTAGAATAAATGTAGCAGAAATATGGAAGCGGAGAAATCACATTCAATAAGGAAAAATGCTGCACATTCTAACGTCAAAGATTCCTGTAACACACTGCATATCTGTCATGTCCTTAGCCAGTGGTAAGAATCCTAATAAAGGTGCCCATAAATAACAGGTACTGTATAGGTGATGCCTCAACAAGTAGTGGTAATCCGCATGCCGATATTGTGGCCACACCCTTAAAGGGGTTATTCCATTATTAATGTGAAAAATAGAAATCGGACATCATACAGTACATGACAGTGTCTTTGACAAAGAACCACCGTTGTACCTCACATGGATCTAGAGATCTTCCCATTTATTGCTCCAATAGCTCTGCTAGATTGCTGGCAGCTTAGGGGAGTGTCCTTTGTGCTGCAGCTCAGGGGGCGCGTGTCCTTTGTGCTGCAGCTCAGGGGGCGTGTCCTTTATTCTGCCCTCTTCCTATCACAGCTCGGGGATCGGTTGAAGGCTAGAACTGAGCATGTGACTACCCCCACAACAAGGTGCAGCCTGATGGGTTGTTGGCACCCCAGGATCTCATTGCAAGCCGCTTATTCGCTACTGAAACCAATTCAACACAATATCACGACATGCCAGCAAAACTGTTAACAGGCTGCAACTCACATGACAACCACTGGGTGGCCGCACATAGACATGCAGGATAGACACCTTGTGACATAATATCTGCTCACATGGATCCAGAGATTTCCCCATTCATTGCTCCAATTGCTCTGCTAGATTTATGTCAAACTGGCAGCTAAGGGGACCAGTCCTTTCTGCTACATCTCAGGGGGTGTGTCCTTTGTGCTTCTCTCTTCCTATCACAGCTCAGGAGGGAATTGAAGATTAGAAATTAACATGTACATCCCCCTCAGAAAGAAAGACAGAGAAATAAGAAAAACAATAAACAGCAGGTGGCGCTATACAGATACATTTTACTGAATAACTCAATGGCTATACAAACATCTCAATTACATGCAATTACAAAATTATTCAGATCCAGGTGCTGGGTTGAAAACTGCAGAATATTTCTGTGGGACAACCCCTTTAAGTAGGTCATTAATTAGTTTGTGATAGTACAGTGGGATGCCAAAGTTTGGGCAACCTTATTAATCGTCATGATTTTCCTGTATAAATCGTTGGTTGTTACGATAAAAAATGTCAGTTAAATAGACCATATAGGAGACACACAGTGATATTTGAGAAGTGAAATGAAGTTTATTGGATTTACAGAAAGTGTGCTATAATTGTTTAAACAAAATTAGGCAGCTGCATAAATTTGGGCACCACAAAAAAGAAATGAAATCAATATTTAGTAGATCCTCCTTTTGCAGAAATAACAGCCTCTAAACCAGTGGTGCACAACCTGCGGCCCGGGGGCCACTTGCGGCCCTCGATATCATTCTGTGCGGCCCCCAACCATCTGGTGACAAACATGTATGTCTATGTCTTGTGGCTGCTCACATGTAGGTTCTAATGAGAGTCTGGATTCTGGTTGAAGGTATTTTGGACCATTCCTCTTTACAAAACATCTTTAGTTCATTTAGGTTTGATGGCTTCCAAGCATGGACAGCTCTTTAAGTCACACCACAGATTTTCAATTATATTCAGGTCTGGGGACTGAGATGGCCATTCCAGAACGTTGTACTTGTTCCTCTGCATAAAAGCCTTAGTGGATTTTGAGCAGTGTTTAGGGTCGTTGTCTTGTTGAAAGATCCAGCCCCGGCGCAACTTCAGCTTTGTCACTGATTCCTGGACATTGGTCTCCAGAATCTGCTGATACTTAGTTGGATCCATGCGTCCCTCAACTTTGACAAGATTCCCAGGCCCTGCACTGGACTTACAGCCCCACAGCATGATGGAACCACCACCATATTTTACTGTAGGTAGCAGGTGTTGTTCTTGGAATGCTGTGTTCTTTTTCCTCCATGCATAACGCCCCTTGTTATGGCCAAATAACTAAATTTTAGTTTCATCAGTCCACAGCACCTTATTCCAAAATGAAGCTGGCTTGTCCAAATGTGCTTTAGCCCACCTCAAGCGGCACTTTTTGTGCTGTGGACGGAGAAAAGGCTTCCTCTGCATCACTCTCGCATACAGCATCTCCTTGTGTAAAGTGCGCCGAATGGTACAACGATGCACAGTGACTCCATCAGCAGCAAGATGATGTTGTAGGTCTTTGGTGCTGGTCTGTGGGTTGACTCTGACTGTTCTCACCATTCGTCGCTTCTGTCTATCCGAGATTTTTCTTGGTCTGCCACGTCGAGCCTAAACTTGAACTGAGCCTGTGGTCTTCCATTTCCTCAATATGTTCCTAACTGTGGAAACAGACAGCTGAAATCTCTGAGACAGCTTTCTGTATCCTTCCCCTAAACCATGATGGTGAGCAATCTTTGTCTTCAGGTCATTTGAGAGTTGTTTTGAGACCCCCGTGTTGCTACTCTTCAGAGAAAATTAAAAGAGGGAAACTTACAATTGACCCCCTTAAATACTCTTTCTCATAATTGGATTCACCTGTGTATGTAGGTCAGGGGTCACTGAGCTTACGAAGCCAATTTGAGTTCCAATAATTAGTTCTAAAGGTTTTGGAATCAATAAAATGACAACAGTGCCCAAAGTTATGCACCTGCCTAATTGTGTTTAAACAATTATAGCACACTTTCTGTAAATCCAATAAACTTCATTTCACTTCTCAAATATCACTGTGTGTGTCTCCTATATGATATATTTAACTGACATTTTTTTATCGTAACAACCAACGATTTATACAGGAAAATCCTGACAATTAACAAGGTTGCCCAAACTTTCGCATCCCACTGTAATTAGTAGTAATCATGAGATCCTGGGATTATTTCCTTAAACCACTTACCGTACTTAAAATTGAAGGTGAAGCTGACTTTAGGCATTAATGTGAGCCAAACCCACCAATTTCGATGAGAGCTGCCATCCATATAATGTGTATGGAGCTGTCAGGGAAAGAAGGATCGTTGGATTTCAGCATGCTCTCTCATTTTGCCTACACGCAATCTTAGAAGAAACAATGTAGGTCATTTTGTGGCAGGGCCGAAGTGCAGTGGAAATGTTTTTTTGTGATTCAGTTTATTTTCATGGCAAAAAAATAAAAAATACATTATGCAAATAATTGCAATTCATTTGAACTCTCTTCATAACAATCTAGAGTTAAAGGGGTTATCCGACCCCTGAAATGTCCCCCCATATGCCCCGGCCCCTCACACACAATGTACTTACCTCGCTCCCATGGGGAGAAGCAGCAGTGACCGTGCGGGGACCTGGAGCGACGCAAGGTAAGTACATTGTGTGTGAGGGGTCCGGGCATATGGGGGGACATTTCAGGGGTTGGATAACCCCTTTAGTGCAAATTGCCATCATAAAAACTAAAACATCAAACTTTTTAAAAACCAAAATGTTGTCAGTCTCAAAATTTTGGCCAGGACTGTAGATGATACATTCCCTTTAAGAAAACCAGGTACAGATGACAAGGATAGGGAAGGATTTTATGAATATTTAATACCTCAAGGACCCACCATCAAGGACAGTGCTATAAAGCGTGCAGAGGTTGCACCTGGTCACTCTGGGACCCAAAGGCTTCTCTACCACATAAGAAGACACCAATATTATACATGACACAGGGTAAAAAGTGACAGATTTTGCACTGGGCCCCATGGGCTTTAAGCCACACCTTCGCCCACCGCAATGGTAAAATCTCCCTTTAAGCCTACTAGCTTTGCTATACTGCATTAGAAATGAAAGTGTCAGTATCTACTGAACAGTGGTGTATATCTAACAGAACAGGATTTAGTGGCACACTTGGGACTGAGCAAATGTCAAAGCTCTTTAATTCATCTCATTACACCCCGACAAAAGGCAGCATTGCTTAAAAAAATCTGCTCAGACTTTTCGCCATGGCTGTGACCTGCTGATGGCGTTACTAACCGGATTAGAGCCTTGTGACATTTGCGTTTTACGCAGTGTGCATCATGAGCTTTATTTTTCCATGCAGATTAACTGTAGCACGCACAAATGAGAGGGATACACACAAAGGATAATCTCTATATCATTCGCCATTGATCACCCTGTGTTTAGATGGCTGCTGTAATTACTGCCGCAGAGAAATTCTCAATGATGAAAGCCCACTGCGCCCTAGCACCTCCTTGTAGGTGCTGCAGGTTCTATCAGCAAAGAGTAGTCTTTAAGGGCAGTGCTAGGATATTGATGACCTATCGTCAGGATAGCCCATCAGTGTTAGATCAGCAGAGGTCCATCGCCCGGGACTCCTGCCAATCAGCTGTTTGAAGGGGTTGCAGCGTTTGTGCAAATGCTGCGTTCTCTTCACTGTTTAAAGGCACACCATCTAGCTCATAGCGGCTGTATGGTGTAATTATAACTGCACGTCCAGATTAAATGAAGGGGAGTCATAGTCACCCTGCGCCGCCACTACCATCTAAACCAGGGATGCTCAACCTGCACCACTCCAGCTGTTAAAAACTACAACTAAACTAAAACTACAACACCCATTATGCCCTGCTGTAAGCTAATAGCTGTAGGCTGTCCGGGCATGCTGGGAGTTGTAGTTTTGCAACAGCTGGAGGGCTACAGGTTGGGCATCCCTGATCTAGACAGATGATCTTGGGTATAGGCAATCAATATTGTAGCGTTGCACAGCCCCTATTACATTTGCCTACACTGACTGTCACAGAGATATGGAGGTTCTATATGGCAATTATAATAAGAAAGATTCCAGTGAGAAAAATCTTTTTGATAAAATAAGAGTATTAAAGCAATGATACCTTTCTAGAGGGATAGCCATTACAATGTTGAGGGAGATGAAGATCAGGACAAGCAGCACAGGATCAGAACAAAGAACAGGTCAGGCGACAGAGAATCAGAATCTGGGTATCAGGCAGAGGTCGGTACACAGGCAGACAAACGGATTATAGAGTGTAACGGACCGTTTCAGCAGACAAGGGGATAAAATCCGTTTAGGCGATATGCCCCTTTCTGAGAAACAGGCACAGCTACTGCAGAACACCAACCTCCCGAACTGGATACAAAATAGCACTCCATACTGGAACCTCGCGAATAGCTGCTGGCAGACGAACAGGAAAAGCATACAATCGGCTTACACTCCTGGCAATCAGTCTCTAACAGCATACAGGGAATCCCCCCAATAACGAGACAAGGCTCTGTGTTGAGGGTCAGCAGTGGTCTGACTGTACTTCAGATACAGCCTCTTTTATTCATAAAAAAACAAACATAGTACTGCCCACAGGGTTTTGAAATCCAACCAATCAATATCTTACAACACACACAATGCAAGTACAGCAACCAATCGTTCACGCCCCCTAGAGGACCAGAAGGGAGACTGCGACACAGAACAGATACAACACATCCCCACAATGCATCATGGTTTCCTCATCTCTGTCCCAGAGACAACCGAGGGCAATCCAATTATCTCTCAGGACAAAGGGGAGATCGCCAATACACATGTGGAGACAACAGGACAGACATCACCATTTAAACACACAATGGGACAATTGGACAATAGAACCACACCCAGCATATTCCTCCCAAGCTGACAAGTTACACTTATTATAAATTGTTACAACTTTGTGAGGTTACATTGTCCATACTTATAACTTACATCAATTTAAACAGTATAACTTGGGGACAAACCTATCCAAAAATCACTTGAATAGGTTCAGGGGTTTAAAAGTTAGCAAAAGTATCTCAAAGGGCCGTAATCCTGGGGCAGGAGGCTGGCAAACAGCCCCCTCCAAAACACTGTGGCGAGGTTGGTTTCGCCACACATCTCCCCCAGCCAGGGAAGACTAACCAGATACCTGACCTCACGCCGGTCGGTACTTGAGTTAGTCTGGCAGCCCACCCACAACCCAATGCTGGACCTGTTGAATTTTGGGGCCTGGCTCTGTTCTGTAGGTCCCCAGCTGTTGAGTGTGCATGTGCTACTCCTTGCTTTGTGGTTCTCCAGCTTGGAGCTGTAGGTACTTGGTGGGCAGAGGCCGACTGCGCTCTGCCCAGATGCCAGCTCTTCCGCTGGGGTGAGGGGGGTACAAACCAGTCCTGTAACAAGGGGGTCGGTGGAGCAGAGGCTAGCGGCTCTCTGCCCTGATGCCAGCTCTTCCGCTGGGAAGGGATCAGTGGGTATTGCAGGCTCATCCCCTGCCCCCAGAACTCGGTTGGGAAGTAGCTGGGAAGGGGAGGGCTCGCTTACCTCCTCCTCCTGGTATCCCTGCGGAGATGGCTGGAGATCTGGTTGTTTGAGGGGGAGACTGACTGTCTCCTCTTTGGCTAAACAGCCCTGTTGCTGGGGGACAGGACCGACTGTCCCTACCCCCTGTGCTGTGAGTGCAGAGACCACGGTCCCATCTGCACAGTTGTGGGGCTTATGTCTCCCCCTGGTGCGTTAAGCTGCCGCTGGGGAATGGAGACTAGGCTCCCAGTTCCCAACAAATCCTTCTGTTGCTGTGGGATGGAGACTGGGCTCCCAATTCCCAACAACTCAATCTGCTGCTGGGGAAAGGAGACTGGGCTCTCTATTCCCTGATGGACACTCTGCCGCTGGGGGACAGGACCGACTGTCTCTGCCCCCTGTAACTCCGCCTGCTGCTGGGGAATGGAGACTGGGCTCCCTCTGTCCCGCAACTGTAACTTCCGATGGAGGTCCACCCAATGTGGCAGCTGACCGTCACCTTCTGCCTGGTATAGTAGGGTCTTGAACACTAGACTCCTCACGAACTTCATGTATTTCTCAGCTGGATTGGGTCCGATGAAGTTCAGCCGCAACCACATCATACGGTCAAATTCCTCAACAGAGTATCTGTACTCCACTGCTGGTTCCATCCTGGTGCTTTTAGGGTCGCTGTACTGAGACATGCGTTGCCCTTAAGTTGTAAAATCCAAAGAAATGGTGTCTCCTGTAGCTGTCCCTCTGGCTGTAGGAACGATCCCGCTGCTTGCCACCAATTGTAACGGACCGTTTCAGCAGACAAGGGGTTAAAATCTGTTTAGGCGATATGCCCCTTTCTGAGAGACAGGCACAGCTACTGCAGAACACCAACCTCCCGAACTGGATACAAAATAGCACTCCATACTGGAACCTCGCGAATAGCTGCTGGCAGACGAACAGGAAAAGCATACAATCGGCTTACACTCCTGGCAATCAGTCTCTAACAGCATACAGGGAATCCCCCCAATAACGAGACAAGGCTCCGTGTTGAGGGTCAGCAGTGGTCTGACTGTACTTCAGATACAGCCTCTTTTATTCATAAAAAAACAAACATAGTACTGCCCACAGGGTTTTGAAATCCAACCAATCAATATCTTACAACACACACAATGCAAGTACAGCAACCAATCGTTCACGCCCCCTAGAGGACCAGAAGGGAGACTGTGACACAGAACAGATACAACACATCCCCACAATGCATCATGGTTTCCTCCTCTCTGTCCCAGAGACAACCAAGGGCAATCCAATTACCTCTCAGGACAAAGGGGAGATCGCCAATACACATGTGGAGACAACAGGACAGACATCACCATTTAAACACACAATGGGACAATGGGACAATAGAACCACACCCAGCATATTCCTCCCAAACTGACAAGTTACACTTATTATAAACTGTTACAACTTTGTGAGGTTACATTGTCCATACATATAACTTACATCAATTTAAACAGTATAACTTGGGGACAAACCTATCCAAAATTCACTTGAATAGGTTCAGGGGTTTAAAAGTTAGCAAAAGTATCTCAAAGGGCCATAATCCTGGGGCAGGAGGCTGGCAAACAGCCCCCTCCAAAACACTGTGGCGAGGTTGGTTTCGCCACATAGAGCCTTTGCAGGATATAGCAAACTAAACAAATCTATTGCTCAGGTACCTCTCCCAAGGGAAAGGTACCTTAAGTACCTACAGGTGCTCAGTCATTGGCTGGTGAAGATTGGTCTGCAGGTGCACTGTCCCTTTAATAGCCAAGGAATGCACCCGTCCTAGGAGTCAGAAAAAGTGGCCTAGCAGGCAGGCACAGGGCGCAGCCTCCAATGAGAGATACAGAACTCTGGTGGCTGGCGCTGCTACTGGAAGACAGGGAAGGATCAGCAGGGCTTGGCTCGGACAGCGGAATGGTCAGTGAAACGGCACTTGTTTCCAGCCCAGATTGTGGGACATGTGGTCTCTGAATAAGTATTTGCAAAATATGATATGTACTGCTGGATCGGCATCGCAGGGAGAGACACTGGAGAATGAGGTAAGTATAGCATTATTAGTTATCCTGGAGACTTGTCCGTGTTTTATTTTTATAAAACTCTGCAACATAAAGAATGTCCACACTTCTGCACTAATGAATTTCTTAAAATATCTTTATAGTGGTCTGTGCTCTATTTTTCTCATAAAAGCTCCAAATCCCCTGTACATTTAAAAGACTGCATACTTGCCTGCCACTAAGGGGAGCTAAGTGTGGAATTGTATCTACGAAATATACATCAGGCAGAAGATTTGTCACTCTATCCGAAAAACTGAGCTCTGACCGATATATACAGTAGATATACTAAAGATTAATCAACATCATTTTGAGCATAAAATGCCATGAAGGTAGGGATTCATTTTAAGATGGTCATTAGCCTTACTTCCACCCTTCGGCCTCTTTCACATTACCGCATGGCTATTTCAGTGTTTTGCGGACCGTTTCTCACGGATACATTGTTTATTTTTTTTTTGTTTCCGTTGTGTTTCCGTTTCCATTCCGTTTTTCTGTTCCGTTTTTCCGTATGCCATGTACAGTATACAGTAATTAAATTTAAAAAATTGTGCTGGGCATAACATTTTCAATAGATGGTTCCGCAAAAACGGAACGGATGCATTTCCGTATGTGTTCCGTTTTTTTTGCGGACCCATTGACTTGAATGGAGCCACGGAACGTGATTTGCGGGCAATAATAGGACATGTTCTATCTTTCAACGGAACGGAAATACGGAAATGGAATGCATACGGAGCACATTCCGTTTTATTTGCAGAACCAATGAAATGAATGGTTCCGTATACGGACCGTATACGGACCGTATACGGAATGCAAAAAACGGCCCGCAAAGCAAAAAAAAACAAAAACGGTGGTGTGGAACGGGCCTTAAAGGGGTTGTCTCACTTCAGCAAGTAGCATTTATCATGTAGACAAAATTACTGCAAGGCACTTACTAATGTATTATGATTCTCCATATTGCCTCCTTTGTTGGCTGGATTCATTTTTCCATCACATTAGACACTGCTTGTTTCCCTGGTTATGACCACCCTGTAATCCATCAGCCGTGACCGTGCTTGCACAATATAGGAAAAGGCGCTGGCCGTATCTGCGCTGCAGCGGTGGTCATAACCCCTACATGATAAATGCCATTTGCTAAAGTGAGACAACCCCTTTAAGTATGCAAATGGGTCATTCCTATTAACATCAGATTATCAGCAGTTCCCAATCAAAATAAATTTTAGTTGAATTTTTTATATATTTTGCTGGAAGGGAGCTGAAAGGTATTTTGTGCTCTAGGGCAAGTTTCCATATTTTACTTTTTTTGGTTGTAAAATGTTATTATTATGTAAGTTTCAAACTATCAGAACTGAAAAACAAACAAAGCACCAGCGATGCTTGGAACAAAGAGAATGCGGGGTTCAGTAATTTGTCCGGAACCTTTGGTTGTTTCCATAATTCAGAAGCACTGACACAGCACTCCTGCAGAAGCGGCATTGATGTAACTGTTCCCTCTCGCTCCTGCATTCACAAAGCTCAGCTGGGTAACGACTTCGCATATTGAGGGAAACAATAAAAATATTTTCCAGGGAAACTTTTCTGATGAGCAGCTGTATCTAATCACATCCCATGCCATTTGTCTCTGCTGGACCTCTGTGTGCTACAATTCCAGTTACAGCTTGTTTACGGCAATCGAGTATAATTTCTCGCCTTTAAATATTCATATTCAATTAATATTAAAATATAATGCCCAGAAATTAAGAATTTCAAGGGCAAACTACATCATAAACAGGAATGTAAAGTGAAAAATAAAACGAGAAACACAAACTAAATATTTTATTCCAGGGACAAGAAACAAAGGCCTGAAATGGAGCATGGAAATGAAAAGGAATCTGTCACCAGGAAATTCATACCTCCCAACCATCACGGATTGGGCGGTTTTCTGGGGTATGTCGCAATTTCAACTGTGTCTGCGTTGACACATTGTGCCTGCTGGGCTGTGTAGGAGGAGAGTGCGGTATAGGGGATTGTTCTGTGAACACTGCATCATTCTGGAGAAAATGTATTTTTAATCTATAGGCAAATGAGCAGTTAAGTGCACTGAGGGTGGTCCCTTGCTCCTCCTGCTACCTCTGCTAGGCCCTCCCTCTCCTTCGTGAGTAACGTGGACCAAGTCTTTGTGTACTTAACTGCTTATTTGCATATGGAATAAAAGTACTTTTTTAAAATCCAGAAGGAAGCCTCATGCACATGACCGTATGTATTTTGCTGTCCGCAAAACACGCATCCGCTAAAAATACGGATGACATCTGTGTGCATTCCGTATTTTGTGGAAAGGAACAGCTGGCCCCTAATAAAACAGTCTTATCCTTGTCTGTAATGCGGACAATAATAGGACAGGTTCTATTTTTTTTGCGGAACAGACATACGGAAACGGAATGAACACGGAGTCATTTACGTTTTTTTGCAGCTCCATTGAAGTGAATGGTTCTGCATATAGGCTGCAAAAAAAATAAAAAATTAATGGACACGGAAACAAAATACGTTTGTGTGCATGAGCCCTAAGTGACAGATTCCCTTTAAAGCCACAGGGTAAGGGTCCATTCACACACCCGTGTGTGTTTTACGGATCCGCAGATCCGCAAGACACTGGCAATGTGCAGACCGCACATCGCCAGCACTTAATAGAAAATGCCTAATCTTGTCCGCAATTGTGGACAAGAATAGGACATGTTCTATTTTTTGGGGGAACAGAATTGCGGACCCGGAAGAGCGGATCCGCAATTTCGGATCCAGGCAGCACATCGTGCGACCCCATGAAAATGAAGGGGTCCGCAATTCCGTTCCGCAAAATGCGGAACGGAATTGCGGACGTGTGAATGGACCCTCATTCTGCATGCAGGCTAGTTTTCTATGGTCTCTATTTGTCACTGTAAACTTGTCATGGAGACGTTGCTCTAATCCATGGAAACCTACTGCAGCGTGGCACAGGATGACATAGTAGCACAAAATACTGGACATCATTGATACTCTATGCTGAATTATTCACATGACAGAACAAAAGAAATGGAACTTGCAAACCAGTAACAAATCAGCCATAATAGTAACAACAGGAAATAATTTTAGTTTGTGGTGATCGTGTCAAATGTTATCCAGCATTGTTGTTCCCATAAGGAGCTGCCTATAGTATGTGGTTATTAAATATATTTAGGCTCTTGTCTATGCCTTGTTTTTACCCTGATGTGCATTTTGCTTTCTGCCATCTACATTTCTTTTATCCTTCTGATATGGTTCCTTTCATGTACACTACAGACAGATGGAGTCCTATCATTTATCAGCAGCAAGTGATAGATTAGTGACATAGAACTTCTGCCCTGTGATGCAGCTTCACACTGCTCTCCTACCTGTTGCTTGTGATAGGTGTCTCCCTGTCAGCTTTTACAAGCAGGAGGCAGGGGGTAGCAGTGTGAAGTTGCATCTCATTGGATACAGTGGACATTCTGCACACTCAAAGATAGTATAGAAAGGGTGAATTGGGAGAGTTTTATGACTCTAAAAACATTAATAGTAAGGACTTGCCTGCTAAATCAAATAATACTGATATATATAATGCCAAAATAAGAGCCCAATATAGTATCTAATACTATCAGGTAGTATCCATGAAATGTAACCATATATTTGCCATACAGTACTACCATTGAATGCTCAAATAAAATTGCCATTTAGTATACAAATAATATTGCCATACAAAGCCTTAGGCCACACTCTGACAGCCTTTTTGATTTCTGTCCACAAAACACAGACATACTGTATGTGGTCATCCATGTGGTGTTCTGCTGTGTCCATTTTTCCCCGGACCCTATCTTTTGACAAAAAACGGCTAAGAATAAATGACCAGCTTAGCAAATAGTGTGAATTGCACAGTTTACTTTAATGGGTCATCAAACAAGCCGTCAAGTTGTAGGCCGTGTACCGGGGTGGGCTCCCCAGGATACAGCGAAGTCAAGAACAAGGAAAACGACTCTGACACCAGCTCTTGTTGAACAGACTTTGTTTTACTGTTACGGGATCAAACAAACTCCCAAATGCAGTGAACATAAAATCAGATTACATACACTCAGCCCGGAGGCTGAGACCCCTGTGTCGCACAGCGCCCTACAATGGTAGCCGGAAAACACTTGCACAATTTACTTACTGCGAGCACAGTTAACTCTGCCTCGCTATACCTGTTATTACCCTGAAGAACAGGAACAATCGTGTGTGTGAGATACAGGCTAGCCCGCGGTGCGACACAACAGCTTACAATCTTACCGGCCTATACAGTGATTTACCCCTCCCTTTTCCCCAAAACTGGTAATGTGGCACATGCCTAATATATATCACTCTCGATAAACTCCCTGGGGTAACTGAAGGTCCTCTCTGTTCTCCGGAGCGAACAAAAACTTTAACTGATAAGTATTTGTGATAAACAAGCAGCAACACTAACTAACTACCGGCAGGTTTGATCTCAGTCTCTAGTATTTAGGCGCCAATCCTATATTTAGGTGCGTGCACGCTCTATCTTACCGACCAGGGTCTGCTCTGCCTCTGCTGGTGACTGCGAACTGAATAAAGGCTGATCCAACACACTTGCGGTACCGCAGAGTCCGTTGCAAAAGGGTGAATTCATGCTAGGATGTTAATGGATTTCTTCTCTCACACACACTTTTCCAGTCTGAACTAAAATGGACGCCAGCTTCCTTCCTCTAGACCAGTGTTTCCCAACCAGTGTGCCTCCAGCTGTTGCGGGCATGCTGGGAGTTGTAGTTTTGCAACAGCTGGAGGCACACTGGTTGGGAAACACTGCTCTAGACAAACAGCTCTACCTCCCATGAATATTTAAATCTGAGCAGTCTGTTTAGCTGTGTGGGGAAACAGTGGCCTCTTGTGGCCAAACAGCAAAATAGCAGTGTTCATGCAATAAGAGCTGTTTCACAATCTTACAATGCAGCTATATAAATTGAAAAATAAAAAAGTTATGGCTTAGGAAAGGCAGGGAGTGAAAAACGCAAAGATCGCCTAGTAATGAAGCAGTTAATTATTAGTTGCATTTTTCTAGGTATAAGTAATGTATTTTTTGCTTAATAAGACACACTTTTACCCCAAAATTATGGACGTGCTCACTAGTGGGCACAGGGAGTGGTAAGTAGGGCACTTCTACTACTGGTTGTACTTACCGCTCCCTGGTTTATCTGGGAGCTGCAATGCACTATCCTGACTACATATAGCATCCGCAGAGGTAAGTTCATTTAATTATTTTTGGTCTGATTTCAGATCTGATATTTGGGTCTGATATTAGGGTCTGATCTGAGGTCTGATATTGGAATCTGATATTGGGGTCTGATCTGAGGTCTGATATGGGGCTCTGATATTGGAATCTGATCTGAGGTCTGTTTTGAGGGTCTGATCTGAGATCCTATATTGGGGTCTGATCTGAGGTCTGATATTGGAATCTGATATTGGGGTCTGATCTGAGGTCTGATATGGGGCTCTGATATGGGAATCTGATCTGAGGTCTGTTTTGAGGGTCTGATCTGAGATCCTATATTGGGGTCTGATCTGAGGTCTGATATTGGAATCTGATATTGGGGTCTGATCTGAGGTCTGATATGAGGGTCTGATCTGAGATCTGATATTGGGGTCTGATCTGAGGTCTGATATGAGGGTCTGATCTGATGTCCGATGAAGATTGGGGGTCTGTTCTGTAGTCTGATGAAAAATATTTATTTTCAAATTTTCCTCTAAAACCTAGGTGTGCTTTATAAATCTTATAAAGTGAAAAATACAGAACATAAAACTGGACTGTGTAATGTCAGCAGAACTAAACATTCGGCTTACTTTATATACTTCTTGAACACCAGGTCGTTTTATTGCTAGCAATGAAAATGGAGACATCAGCAAGCCTTGTGTGTGAGGACATACAAGACATTTCCACCGTCTTTTCACAATTGTTTCACAGACAGAGCTGCTGAAAGACATCAACACACAGGTGGTCTTCACTGAACACAAAGTAAGTGACCTTTCTGCAGCGCTCAGCTGATATGGAAGACACACGGAAGAAGGGAACATACTGATGGCTTTTTTGCAACATGCTGGTTATATGAGAAGGATTCTCATGGGGTTTACCCTGTCAATTGAATGTCACTGCCCTAGAATAAAATGAATTAGAAGAGCCCTAAATAATTGCAGACAGGGAGCGGCTAAAACTTAACTAAGTGTATTCTATCCAGGAAAAGCACCACGGCTTTACCAATAATAACCCCATCAACTAGAATGATTAACCCCAGGCTCTCCAGGCTGTTGTGGTAGGCACCAAGGGTCAACTTACGGTATAGAGCAAAGGGTTCCTCAGCAGCACTGTATGTAGACCTGTACATGTAAGTGACTAGTAACACGTGTGCTATAAAAAAAATGCATATTGCCTGGTAGGGCTGATCCTGCTGATTAAAATGACACCAGTCTTGTGAAAACCAGTTGAGGTATTCCCGAAAAAAAAAATACTTTCTTTATAAATATTAGGGCTTCAGTGCACAAAGGGGTGTGTCCAGCAATGGTAAGTTGAGATGCGCCAAGCAGATAGGCCACGACCCCAGCCCACTGAAGCATAAAAAATAATTATTTATATATATAATAAGTTTTTTTCTTGGAAACGTCACAGCTGATTTTCACGAGACAGGTATCATTTTAATCACCAGGATCAACTCTACCAGGCATTATGCCTGGTTTAATAGTGTTGATTCTGCTGGCAGGTGATCTTTAAAGGGGTTTTCCGGGAATTATTTTAAATGGCCACCAGCAACTTGTCCTTGAATGTGAACAGGACTGGTTGCCTCCACTTGCAGAGCTGCATGAGAGGCTAAGAAGGTGGGGGCATCACTACACTTCTGTACAATAGATGGTAATGATGTGATCCTGCCTATGATATGCCATCAGGGCTGAGCAGCCTGACAGGAACACTCACCAATATGTAGTATATGCAAATGCCAGAGTGTAGTGTGTAGTGAGACCCCCTCGCCCCCAAGGCAGCTCTGCAAGTGGTGGCAACCCCTCCTGTTCACATTCTAGGACAGGTTGCTGGCAGCCATTTCAAATTGTTCTTGGAGAACCCCTTTAAACATGGTCACTGGTTTAACAAAACACATAGGGAGACATTTATTAATAGCAGCGTTTTCCACGCTGGTCTTAAGTCCCTCTGCGCTGCCGGAGGCAGCACCAAAATTATGTAGAGGCACAGACCTTTACATAAGGCCTCTTGCACACAAACGTTGTGCATCCGTTCCGTGCATTGGGGACCGCAATTTCCGGTCACCAATGCACGGGCAACGTCCGTGCGGCGGCCGGGACAGATCAAGACCCATTCAACTTGAATGGGTCCGTGATCTGTCCGCACTGCAAAAATAAACTAAAAAATAGAACAAGTTTTTTTTGCGGTGCGGAGGCACGGACAGAAACACCAGGGAAGCACTCTGTTGTGCTTCTGTGGGGTTCCGATCCGTGCTTCCGTTCACTTAAATGGGTCCGCATCCGTGATGTGGAGTGCACACGGGCCGGTGCCCGTGTATTGCGGACCCGCCGTATGCATGGATTTAAGCCATTTGGCAAATGAGCTGGGTCTGTTGGCCCACCCACCCACTTCTCCTCCCACTCCACTTTGGAAAAGTTGCAAATGTTACCTCACAAATGGTGTGCAACAAAATTTGCGACCAATTTACACAACAAAAGTGGCGTAAATAGATTGGGGCACATTTGTTAATTCCGGGGTTTTAGAAGCCGGTCATAATAAAGCCCTGCACTGGCAGTGGATCCGCTGCAGTTATGTACAGACACCGGCCTCCACATAACTTCGGTGGATCCTTCACCAGTTCTAAATGAAAGACGGCTTCCAAGCTCTCTTAAATTTAGACCATTTTCTATGCCTAAAACTGGCGTATAAAATGGTATGCCCACGCCACACCCACGATTTTATACCTGGCGTGAAGTCGCAGATTGCAGCGCAACTAGCAATCTGCGCCTCAAATACGATACGCCTAATTTAGGCATATTTCAAAGTGATAAATAACCCCCTTAATACATACTGTATATATACTGATTTACAGTCATTACATTTTTTTATGTACATATTTAAAGGAAATGCTTCATCAGAAAAGGAAATGACCTATTGTTTAAATCACATTTTTATGTTTAACATTTATTTTTATTTTTTTTATAAAAAAATAAAATCCAGCATTTTTAGCACTGGCCACTAAGCCTAATAATTGGCGCCACTTCTTCATTTGTACAGATTACTTTACTGAAGTTACCTGCGTATCTGTCATTCTAATCCTGCCTGTAATGATATCACCTCTGTGTATAGATAAGACAGGATTCACCATTCACAATCGGTGATTGTCAGAGCTCATCTATTCTTTACTTGTACAATGACCTCTGCACAGGTCACAGAGCCCAGAAAGCTCTCCCATAGAAGTCAATGAGGTCCCCTCCCGACCATTGTGTCTACAGCCCGTGTGGCTGCCATAAAGAAATGTTCTTAATGCTTTCTAAATGCTGTTATGAACAGCTCAGGCAAGATGGCCGCCCCATAATCATGTTCAGAAATTGAATTACCGTAGTGTTACCGGTCCGCAAATTGAAGATCTGCAAAACACGGATACTGGTCGTGTGCATTCAGTATTTTGCAGAACGGAACAGCTGGCCCCTAATAGAACCGTCCTATCCTTGCGGACAATTATAGGACAAGTTCTATTTTTTTGCAGAAAGGCCATGCGGACATATGGAAACTGAATGCACACGGAGACATTTCCGTTTTTTTGTGTGGCTCCATTGAAGTGAACGGGGGACACGGGAAAAAAAAAAATACGTTCATGTGCATGAGCCCTTAAAGAGGAGTTCGCTTTCGCCTGTACAGTAACATGCAGTCGGCTGAGCTGTGTCATATTAGATACCGTTTTTTCTGGCCAACTTCACTTTTGCATCTTACAGTACGGAGCAATCTGGAGAAAGAGACATCTCAGTGCTTATCAGACACTTGCATCTGCTTGCTTACAGAGCCATTTCCTTGGGAGGATATCTGTCCATTAAACGTACCCACTTGTGTGTGGAGAGCTCACTCAGAACGAATTGGATATTAAGTCAAAAGCTCTTCTTAGGCTGAAAAACATTATCCAGAAAACAGAGCTTCAAATGAACAAACGCAGCCCGCATTATCATAAATGGTGATTTTCTTTGCTGACTCATAATATGTTAATGACCTTGATTCCCTTCCTTGTTCCTTTAGAGTCCTCATTATTTCCAGATTTCGGCACTGGCTGATGCAGAGCCTCATCTGCTGTGATGCCTCCGACACAGGAGAGCTTTCCTTGGTACAAAACAATGACAATTATATAAACTATCCTGTTGTCATCACCAATCTAATTAATTCCATTTTCTAATTGCTCGAGGCAAAGAATGAATCCCCAAAACAGTTGGTAAAGATTATATGAAATATTTATCCTTCCATTATACACATTAGCCACTTCCATATGGCTATGATCAACATTTCCTGGCTTCTGTCATCTTCTCTAAGCGGTGGGGGACCTACCATGGGGAGCAGACCATGTAACTTCTAGGCGAGGCGGGGGCTGACTGCTTCTCCTTTTCCCAACATAAGATTCACTGCATGTTCTGGCATCCACCACTAGGAGGAGCTCAGTGCATAGAGATTATTTACAGCTTCCATTGATAGCAATAGGGAACTATACATTCCTGTCACTGAGCTCCCCCTAGTGGTGGCTTTTAGGCAGCCAGTTTTATCGTGTACTGAGAGGATGCAGAGAATTTAGAGCTGTACGGGGGAGATTTATCAATGTATTTATGCCAGTTGTGACTACATTGAGAAATATAGGGGGGGGGGATTCATCATGAGGGGAAAATCTGAAGTCGGTTTTCCTTGAGTCTGAGTTGGAGTATTTTATGCCACATTTATCAAATGTCTCAAGTTACTTTATAAATTTGTCTTATCCTTAGACACTTTGTCTAGAGAAGCTAATCTAGTCTTCCTACTCCAACCTCCTCCTGTAGTGAGATTGTGAATTATAAATCAGGAGCGAAACTTATTAACATAGCTAACCACACCCACTTACCCACTCACATTGCAAAACTGGAGTGAGTGATGTAAAAATGCAAAAAGTCACAAAATTTGGCGTAATTGCTTAACTTTTACGCATGCGAGTGCAAAAAGTTGCAAAAGCCCTATTTTTGCAACTTTTTGATGCCAGAAATCTGTGGAGAAGGTTTGATAAATTAGGGCCATAGTGTCCAGAATGAGCGCCATATTTATGAAGCACCTGTCCCCCTTTTTCCGACATATAAGTTTGGATTAAGTTGTGGAAGCGGAAGGCAACTTTTTTTAAATTACAACTATTATATATATGTAAATGTCTACCACTTAATAAAAAAAATCACAAATTCCTGAGTACTGGGAAACTTTATAGAGCAGATGGGGCCCTAAGTTTTGCTATGGGGCCCCAAGAGATCTGTTTACCATACCACGTATAGAAGATTATTAACAGGACACAATAGGAGGAGATTTATGAACGTCACTAGGATACAAAAGTTGCAAATTATGAGGCATGCCATGTTTGCACCATAATTTGTGTCTTTTAAAGTGGCAAAAAAGGGGTTTAGGTTTCGTGGAGGGGGAGGGGAGCTTCCTGTGGCCCACTGGATTCACTATAGAAACATAAACTAGCAGCAATTATAGCTCGAGTCTACTACAGACCATAGCTGGCCCAGATCTGAGATTCTGGCACATGGAGGCCCTAATTACTAGGCATGTTCATCTGAAAAAAAATTAGGAACATCTCAAGCCAGCGGACAAGAGATCAAGTAGGAAACACCATTCTTGATAAATCTCTCCCAATGTATAGAACAACAATCAGATCTTATGGAGTCATATAATCAATGCAATAACAGCCTTAACAGGCAGATACAGCAGCATGATGACATAAACAGGGCAGTATTAGTAGAGCTCAGACATAAACTGCTACTACCAACAGCTAAATACCGTACTGATGAAAAGGGACAGCATGGACAGCAGCAAAGACGGAGGTGAACAGACCACAGTTTACACCACTCCCTAATGTGCGTTTCACTAATGTGGCTTGTGAAGGCAAGACTTTTATAGGTTTTAGCATGTTTCATATGAAAAACTAGGTGGCCAAAAACTGCACTGAAACCGCGTGGCAGTTCACAGTCACATTGTGTGTGTGGGTTGTCTTCTTCTCCTACAGTTATGGTACTAAAAATGCACTGAAATAGTGAGGCAAGAGGCAACCTATTGGATAAGTTGACCCGTTATTAAAGTGCTGAGTGAATCGAAGTGGACCGATCCGAATTTCAGGAAAAATTTGATTTGCCGTCAAGCCGAATTTACTCATGCTTCGTGGTAACAAATCGATTTTCCCTGAAATGGGAGTAAAAAATTAAATAAATTATACTACATCATCCATTTGAGCGGCCATCTTGCTTGAAGATCCCAAACGGTGACATATGATGTCTCCACGCCAGTCAACGTAATGACGCCATCATGCGCCAAGCGAGCTTTTGAGCTGGATGTTTCGGCAAGATGGCCGCGGTGGCCTCTTCGCAGTTCAAATGGATGAGTATGATTAAATACGTTAATATGTATATCAGTTGTCGTGATCAGCAATGAACGAGTCATCTGAGGGGTACAATGACAGGGGGCAGTGCAATCGCCACTCCCTATCATTGCACCCGCTATTTACAAAAAATGCGCTTTGTGGCGAAGTAATTCGTAATTAAGCACATTTTTTTGTAAGATTCAGCGAAGCTGTTGAATCGAATTTTAGAGAACTTCGCTCATCTCTAATTCTCAATTCAGCTTTCTTCTGTGTCAAATGTCCAATTTTGCTCTCTTCTACATATCTTCGAAGGACTACTCCCCTGCAATTTCAGGCTGTCGTCTCAAAATAGGTTCACTGTACATGTACACATTTAGCAGATGCCACCTTTTATCTCTTCCATCTGTGTAATCTGCTATCACTTGTTAACTATTTTTTGGCATGTGCTGCATAAAGGGGTTTTCCAGTATAATTTCAATTTCAACTGTAGTTAAACTGTGTTAAAAAACAAAACAAAAAAAACAACTGTTAAAAGCCCTTTGTTCCAGCGCTGTGGCTCACAATGGTCTTTGTTGATCCAGAAGTGATTGGGGATTTAGTCTTTGTCAAAGACCACTGCAGCCAATCGATGGCCTTTGCGGTCACGTGTGCAAGAATGACATGTCACTTCCCATCAATTTCAGCAGGGACTGCCGGTAGCAGTGGTGTGGAGGGCATCTAGCAGCAGATTTGTACCTATGACACTGGCTGACCTGTTGCATGTGCGCTTGTTAGCTGAGGGCACCTGTGTTGGTCCCATGTTCATATGTGCCCGCATTACTGAGAAAAATGATGTTTTAATATATGCAAATCAGCTCTAGGAGCAACAGGGGCGTTACCATTACACCTAGAGAAGCTCCGCCCATGCAACTGCTGCATCATCTGCACTTTGACAGGACCAGGCAGTGAGGGTAAGGCATTTGACGAGAGATCAGAGCCTCTAGGTGTAATGGCAACGCCCCCGTTGCTCCTAGAGACTCATTTCCATATATTAAACAACATTTTTCTCAGCAATGCGGACACATGTGAACATGGGACCAACACAGATGTCTTCAGCTGCCAAGTGCACATGTAACTGCTGACAGATGACCTTTAACATAGTCCTGCCCACCCTTTAATTTTATTATGTCAGACAAATGTGGATGCGATGCTAAAATGTACCTCATTTTCCACACAGATCATCAGTACTTGTTGCCTTATAACTTGCAGAGGAGCTGTACACATAAATATACACATATATACAGATGTAGTACAGTTTACACACATGCTTAAAGGGGTTGTCCCACGAAAAATGCTCTACAGCTTTCAAACCAGTACATGGATCTGAATACTTCTGTAATTGCATGTAATTAAACATTTAGTATAGTCCACTGAGTTATTCAATAAAACTTATCTGTATAGCGCCACCTGCTCTTTGTGCTTTTTCTTATTTCTTTGACCTGCTCACTGAGATGGACAGCACATGCTCAGTTTTATCCTTCAACTGCCTCCTGAGCTGTGATAGGGAGAGCTGAGACACGCCCCTGAGCTGTGATAGGGAGAGCTGAGACACGCCCCCTTAGATCCAGCAGAAAAGACACTCCCATTAAGCTTTTGTCTTGATATAAATCTAGCAGAGCAATGAATGGGGAGATCTCTGGATCCATGTGAGGTGCAGGGCTGGCTGTAGCTTTGTTAGAGATTATCATGTACTATATGATGACTGATTTAATTTTTTTACATTAGCCATGGGATAACCCCTTTAACTAGATGTGTTTATTAACCTAACACACCCCTTTTTTTCTAAATATTTGGATTTTCAGATAAAAAAATATGATATAGTATAAATACTTTATATAAATATAAAAACAGAATATTTTTGAATATTTTTCATTTTGCAAGATGCTGTAAACATAATTCTTCATATATTCTGATGTGCCTTGCTAAACATAAAATAATTTGAAGGGTCTTTCAGGTGGAGTAGACTATTGATGAGCTATCCTCCAGATAAATCATCAATATCTGATCTGTATCATAAAATGTACGGCACTGTGCTTGGTACTGTATGTTGTGAGGAAGCCGCAGTGCCACATCCTCTTCAAACAACTGATCTGCGGGGGTGTCAGGTGCCTGAGGATAAGTCATCAATGTTCTACCCTCAGAAAACTGCTTTAATATATTGTAATAAAGATAATAGTAACACTTCTTACATTTCCCTTTAATTCTCAGAAAAAACATTTCTAATAATCTTTTTTTGTCTTTCCAAATGTCTTAGTATTGCACATATCTCCTCCCTGTCACTAACGTTGCTATGTTATCCTTCATCTCTTATCCGTTGCTCTGCTTTTCACCTGCCTAAGGGATGCATACTGTATTACATGCCTGACGATTAAATCTCTAATGGTCCCCAGCCTCTGAATATGAGGAACATTAACAAAAGGCAGCCCGTGCATGATTATTAACAGCATTTAGTACAAGAGAAACCTGGTTGATGTATAACCCACAGTGAGAGTCTGGCTTAGTTCACATTTTATTTTTATAGGTTTTTTAAGGTTTAATTCAGTATTGGGGACATTACAGCAAATGCTCATTCTTGAAAAATGGTGAAAGGACACATAAACAACAGGGGGAGAGTGAAGGACCTGGGTATCAAGGTGGTCAGGAATTACTGACACATGCTAGCCGGGCCTCAGGGCCTTCCAAACCACTGGACACCAAATACTTGTATGAGAGAATGAACCCTTGGTTTATCCAATGTAAACATGGTGGTTTAGGTTGATGACACTGTTATTAGTAACATTCCAGGTGGTCTAGACCTGTGTGTCTCAACTCCAGTCCTCAGGGCCCACCTGCCCGTCATGTTTTCAGGATTTCCTTAGTATTCAGTAGGTGATAGAATTAGTTTCAATGCATCAGAACTTACCACAGGTGTTTATTTTGTGGGCTATTCTTAAATCATGACCGGCAGGTGGGCCCTTAGGACTGGAGTTGAGGAACACTTGTCTAGACAACATGGGATGCTACCAATAACACTGTCATCAACCTAAACCACCATGTTTCCATTAGATAAACCACTGAGTCTGATTTTGTTCATTTATTTTTCTTTTTATGGTTACTTTAGTATTTGGCACATTACAGTAAATGCTTATTCTTGACAAACAATGATAAGACCCCTAAACATTAGTGTTGAGCGCGAATATTCGAATAGCGAATATAATCGCAAATATCGCAACTTTGCTAATTTGCGAATATTACGAATATAGTGCTATATATTCGCTATATCGAATATTCGTCATTTTTTAACTTCTGAAAATAGGATTCCTCCCTGCTTCTTTCTTGTGGGTCAATGAGTCATTGGCCCACAAGCAACTTAAGCAGAAAGGAATCATGTTTTCATATGGAAAATAAAATGACGAATAGTCTAAAAAACAAATATATAGCAATATAGGGAATATATTCGTTATTTAGAATATTCACATTTATTTTTCCAACCTGTACGGTCGTTTGCATACTCCTCCCCGACAAGCGTCCCGTCACCATGGAAACGCCTGTGGGTTAGAAAATACCATCGGATCTGAGTTTTCCCTGAGATTGTGAAAACTCAGATCCGATTGTATATTCTAACCTACAGGTATTCCCATGGTGACGGGGACGCTTGTCAGGGAGGAGTATGCGAACGACCGTACAGATTGGAAAAAAAAAGACGAATATTCTAAATAACGAATATATTCGCTATATTGCTATAACTTTGTTTTTTAGAATATTCGTCATATTTGTCATATTCTAAATTTTAGAATATGACGAATATTCTAAAAAACAAAGTTAAAGCAATAAAGCGAATATTCGTGAAATACACATATAGACTGCAATAGTATTTTCTTTTTTTAATAGTGTAAATTTTTTCCAAATCTGAAATGAGACTATAAAAAATAAGATTATAGCACTATAGTAGCTAAATTGCAGTCTATAGGTGTATTTTACGAATATTCGCTATATTGCTATAACTTCGTTTTTTTTAGAATATTCGTAATATTCTAAAACAAGAATATATAGCAATATTGTGAATATTCGTAAAATACACATATTAGCCATAGCCAACCAATAGGAAAGTTGCCTTATACAGTTAAAAGAAAATCGCAATACCTGAATAATTAAATCGCATATTATTTGCGATAAATAGAATGACAAATATTCAATTTCGACGATATATAAGACGAATATTCAATCGAATATTCGCGAAATATCGTGAAATGGAATATGGCACCTCCAGCTCATCACTACTAAACAGCAGGGAAAGAGTGAGGGGCTTGGGTATCACTGAATTACTGCTACATGCTGGAGCCTCGAGGGCATTCCAAACCACTGGATACCTCTTTCACACTTGCGTTGTTAGGATCCGGCGTGCACTTCCGTTGCCGGAAGTGCCCGCCGGATCCTAACAACGCAAGTGAACTGAAAGCATTTGAAGACTGATCAGTCTTCAAAATGCGTTCAGTGTTACTATGGCAGCCAGGACGCTATTAAAGTCCTGGTTGCCATAGTAGTAGTGGGGAGCGGGGGAGCAGTATACTTACTGCCCGTGCGGCTCCCGGGGCGCTCCAGAATGACGTCAGAGCGCCCCATGCGCATGGATGACGTGATCCATGCGATCACGTCATCCATGCGCGTGGGGCGCCCTGGCGTCCCTCTGAAGCGCCCCGGGAGCCGCACGGACGGTAACTATACTGCTCCCCCGCTCCCCACTACACTTTACCATGGCTGCCAGGACTTTAGCGTCCTGGCAGCCATGGTAACCATTCAGAAAAAGCTAAACGTCGGATCCGGTAATGCGCCAAAACGAAGTTTAGCTTAAGGCCGGATCCGGATTAATGCCTTTCAATGGGCATTAATTCCGGATTCGGCCTTGCGGCAAGTGTTCAGGATTTTTGGCCGGAGCAAAAAGCGCAGCATGCTGCGGTATTTTCTCCAGCCAAAAAACGTTGCATCCTGGACGGATTTCTCTCCATTCAGAATGCATGGGGATAATCCTGATCAGGATTCTTCCGGCATAGAGCCCCGACGACGGAACGCTATGCCGGAAGAAAAGAATGCAAGTGTGAAAGAGCCCTAAGGAGGTTTCCATTAGCACCATCATTAACCAAGACTATGACAGAAATTACTTTTAACTCCTTGGCTATCATAGAACACCAGACATGAAATGCATTAACTTCGCAACTTCTGTCTGCCACCAGAACATAAAGTAATCATTAACCCCTAAATGACCCTAGACCATCTTCTAGGCCATGAGAAATAAAAACAAATTAAACTCTACAATCCCAAAGATTACCATAGATATACTCACTAACCTAAACATACCTAAAAATGTGTACGCTTTGTATAATGTGTGTGTGAGAAGCATGATATATCACACTGAAACAAATCCTGCTCCATCCTTATGATAGGAAGATACCGTACACATACAATGCAGATATTCTCAGCTTCTGACTGATAGGTTGTTGTTTTTTACCAGCATTGACATTGTGTTGAGCCATTTACAGCAGTTCAATAAACACTTTAGGCATAATGACTAATATATAGCAATTTCTCAAGCTAATGAGATCAAACCGTAGTTTAAAATAACTTAATTTACAAAATATTACACCAAACCAGTTAGACTGTGAAATGCTATTACAGAAGGCAGCGTGAATCATGATAATCATATATTTTAACACCAATAATGCAATTTAAAATCCATTTTATCTGCCCCCACCCCCACTTCCATGAACCGCAATATCAAATATATTACTTAAATGGCATATACCATGGTCAAGCCTGGTCTTGATTGATGGTGAAGACTGAATTCCAGAAATTAAAAGAAGCCACAAATCAATATGGGAGAAGTTTTTGGGGTTAAACAGGGTAATAGTACAGATGTATCTACTACTGTAGGTCTATGGAGGCTAGTTGAGTCCATCTATTGTCACTGTCAATGATCAAAGAAGGCCCTATCATCATAAACGGAGCTACTGTACAGATGTGTCCATCCTTACCTAAACCCAAATTAAGGACTCCAATTGCTCATGAAACAAATTCAATACAATGGTTCAAATTTACTTATGTGTCTGTGCCAAAAATCTGTCTAAAAAGTGTCACAAAATGGCGCAATTTGGCGCATTTAGGGTTTTCACAATTTTTTATGTCATGCCTGACAAGATTCTGAGCTTTGTGCGACAGGGGTGGGGTCTAAGATATGCCATTTTGTACCAAAATTCTGGCATAAAAATCTGTCTCAAAGTAAGATAAACAATAGTTGATGGAGTCAGAGAAAAGTGTCTATCCCTGGACCACATTTATCATCCAGCCAGAGCCCCTGTGATAAATCTGGTTCAGGTCCAGACAACCTGTCTAAGCTTATACCATCTACAGGATTGCTAAATCTGAGTCCATATCGTGACATGCTACCAAAATCTTGACAGACTACAATTTCCAATACAACCACTGGGTGGACACATATAGGATAGACATCATGTGACAGAATATCACATTAGATACTGTATTTTCTGGATTATAAGACGCACCTAGGTTTTAGAGGAGGAAAATTAAAAAATATATATATTTTTAATCAGACGTCTGATCAGACCCCCAATCTTCATCAGACCTAAGATAAGACCCACAATCTTAACCGGACTTCAGATCCGACCCCCATAATCAGACCTCAGATCCGACCCCATATCAGACCTCAGATCAGACTCCCATATCAGACTTCAGATCCGACCCCCATATCAGACCTCAAATCAGACTCCCATATCAGACTTCAGATCAGACCCCCATATCTGACCAAAAATAACAAAACAAACTTACCTAATGCCCACGTTGCACTAGGGTGGCTAGATGTCTGGTTTTAGGTCAGACAGTCCATTTTCTGTCTCCCTGTCCTCCGTCCGGTGTAGGGCCTGGACGGACTCAGGGATGGTTTCCTTTTTAACAGCTCACGTTCAAATAGCAACATTGTGCTTTCTGAGCATGAGCTGCCGCTACAAACTGACTGAGGCTTCTCTTGCCCCCAGTCAGTCAGTAGAGCCCGCTAACATGGCTCTCCGTGGCTGACTGACGGTGAGAGAAGCACCTTGGCCTACCCCCT
The DNA here is from genome assembly GCF_014858855.1 of Bufo gargarizans. Classification (NCBI taxonomy): domain Eukaryota; kingdom Metazoa; phylum Chordata; class Amphibia; order Anura; family Bufonidae; genus Bufo; species Bufo gargarizans. The sequence continues at coordinate 603,537,254 of NC_058082.1, forward strand.
GCTCACCTTCCCATCTTCCAGTTCTTTTTTCCCCCTTTTGCTGGTAACGGAGGCGTGGCTTAGCCGAGTCAGGGGCATGGCCTGTGAAGTCCGGCTTTATGGGGTGAAAACAGTGGCCACACTGCGCTGCACTGTGAGCTGATGTTGCACAGTGTATGCAGTCAGGACAGTGCAGCTCAGGCCCACAGAAGACCAGGGAGCGGTAAGTACAGCCAGCTCTAGCAGCACTAAACTCACCTGCACCTCCTACATATTAGTGAGAGCTTCCATAAAGGAATTCACTTTATAAGGTGCCGTTCACCCGCCCCACTTTTGGGGGAAAAAAGTGCGTCTTATAAAGCAAAAAATATGGTATATATATTTTAAAGCTGGTCATTTTGTGCCACACTATTCGGATATGTTGAGCCAACAGGAAAGACACAGAAGCACACAGACAGACGAGACAGAAGAAAATTAAACCAATTTCTTGGCTAGCCATTTTTTCCCTGCTTCAGTAGATGGGAACCAGCATGGAACACTTTGCAGCGCCTGACCTACAGGCACGCTCCTGTGTAGAGGTTTGGCAAAGTGGTCGGCAATGTCATGTGGTCAATCCCACTTGGATTTCTATATTCATTTAGAAATCTCTGGCCGGAAAAGCGCCATTCGAGTGTTTCCTTTATCCGAGCTGCACATCAGCCCGTCCTTATCACAGAACAAATAAATGTGGTCTATGGAACTCAAGCTGTGCAAGCATTTGTTGGCATTTGGTTGGCAGACAAAAGCCAGGAGAGTGCCGCTTCTAGCAGAACACAAAATCAGAGGCCACTCGACTGGAGGTTATTCAGTAAAGTGAGATAGCATTATGCTGGTGTTCATGTGGGAAATCCTTTGGATCTGTCTGGCGGTTTGCGAGAGAAAGATTATTACGCGGCTTGTTGTGTAAATTTAAAGACACCATAAAGAAAAACACATCATGGTTTAATGTCAGTGAATGCCGGGAGAGATCTGAAGCCGCGCACACCGCTTTGTGATTAGAATTAGATTTTCTTAATCCTCTGTCTGTAGACTGCAGGCAGTGTGCATGCCCTGACCCATATATACAAGTAAGACCCTGACCTTGTCTAATGAGCCCTGCGTGGGGCTTCTGGTGTGGGGATACAGCATGATCATTTAGAGATTTATGATATCCGGTCTAAAGCTTTGATTGCCTCTGTTCACATTTATAAAGAAGTCATTACAGCTATGCAGGGTCCATTTTTAATACACTAATGGGGTCGGTTGGTGAAATATGCAAAGCAAATGAGGCTCTAGGAGTAATGGGGGCGTCGCTGTCGCACCTAGAGGCTCTACTCTCTCTGCAACTGCCGCGCCATCTCTTACTTTGATCAACAGGGCCAGGCAGTGAAATTGTCATTACTCCTGGCCCTGTCTAAGTACAGAGGACACAGGAGTTACAGAGAGATCAGAGCCTCTAGGGGTAATGGCAACGCCCCCGTTGCACCTAGAGGCTCATTTGCATATATTAAAACAAAGTTTTTCTAAGCAATGCAGGCACATATGAACATGGGAACAACACAGATGCCTTCAGCTGCTAAGTGCACATGTAACAGGTCAGCCAGTGTCATAGGCACAAATCTAGTGATAGATGCCCGTTAAAGGGGTTGTTTGATTTTCTTAAATTATTTTACTAAAGTGCCAGGTGCCTGGTAAAATAATATAAAAATAATACCGTACCTCCAGGCCAGCAGTATTGCTCTGTCATCTTCCTGGGCGGTTTGGCTACAGAGGTGACGTTCTATGTCCTGCTGCCACACACCACTGAGACAGCTCCTTTATAGGGGCAGTGATTTTGTATCTGGCGGGGGAATGCAACAAATTGGAACAGAATAAATTCTGGTACACTCCGTTCTGGTTTGGTAAGTTTTTTCCCCCCATTGACAATGAATGAAGACAAAACTGAAGCGTTGTGCTGAGGTTTTGAGACCCTGTGCCGGATGTGAAAGTAGCCTTAGTCACTGACTGGCTACAAAGGCTTAGGCCTCTTAAACACGGGCGAGATTTCCACACGGGTGCAATGCGTGAGGTGAACGCATTGCACACGCACTGAATCCGGACCCATTCATTTCTATGGGGCTGTGCACATGAGCGGTGATTTTCACGCATCACTTGTGCGTTGCGTTAAAATTGCAGCATGCTCTATATTGTGCGTTTTTTACGCAACACAGGTCCCATAGAAGTGAATGGGGCTGAATGAAAATCAAGTGCGGATGCGGTGCGATTTTCACGCACGGTTGCTAGGAGACTATCGGGATGGGGACCTGATCATTATTATTTTCCCTATAACATGGTTATTAGGGAAAATAAAAGCATTCTTAATACAGAATGCTTTGTAAAATAGCGCTGGAGGGGTTAAAAAAATAAATAAATAATGTAACTCGCCTTAATCCACTTGTTCGCGCAGCCGGCTTCTCTTCTTTCTTCTTCTTTGAGGAAAAGGACTTGTGGTGACGTCACTGCGTTCATTACATGGCCCGTCACACGATCCATCACCATTGTGATGGATCATGTGATGGACCATGTGATGAGCGCAGTGATGTCTTAAAGGTCCTTTACCCAGGTCCTGAAGAAAGAAGAGAAGCCGGGATGCGCGAAAAAGTGGATTAAGGTGAGTTAAATTATTTATTTTAATTTTTTAACCCCTCCAGCCCTATTTTACTAAGCATTCTGTATTAAGAATGCTATTATTTTCCCTAATAACCATGTTATAAGGGAAAATAATACAATCTACACAACCTTGAACCCAAATCTGAACTTCTGTGAAGAAGTTCGGGTCTGGGTACGACATTCAGTTTTTTATCACGAGCCTGCAAAACGCATTGCACCCGGGCGATAAAAACTGAACAACGGAACGCAATTGCATGTCAAAACTGTCTGAAATTGCGTACCTACTTGTGCGGGTTTGCCGCAATGCACCTGGGACGTATCCTAAGCCAAAACGTGATGCCCGTGTGAAAGAGGCCTTAGAGAGAACAATGGATGCTCTAGTGCAGGCATGCTCAACCTGCGGCCCTCCAGCTGTTGCAAAACTACAACTCCCACAATGCCCTGCTGTAGGCTGATAGCTGTAGGCTGTTCGGGCATGCTGGGAGTTGTAGTTTTGCAACAGCTGGAGGGCCGCAGGTTGAGCATGCCTGCTCTAGTGGGCCCAGGCCCCGACACAATAACGGGCTTCAAAGGTCTAGTAGAGAAGGCTACCCCCTCTGGTGAGCCCAAGAAACCTCAGTATATAATGTAGCTTCAGGTCTGACCTCATCTTCATAACTGTGGGCAAATAAAATACTTAAAATGACCCTGTCGAAAACAGTACTAATGAAGAGGAAAGACTGAGTGGCTGCCTAGTGTATGTGATATATCTGCACCGGTCACAGTCTATAGCTTTAAGAAAAATGGCTCGACTTGTGGTGGAAAACAACAGGGAGAAGAAAAGCTATTACGCTGCTCATTTAAATAAAAAAATAAAAAAAAGTAGAAGAGACCGAGGTGAAATATAACATAAATCACTTTATTTATCCCCGTTGGATACATAAAGTAAAATATTTCACTCACATAATGGAATTACCTCTACAGAACTATTCTTGTGTAGTCATGGATATAATAATGGTGTATTTAATAAGCTTTAGGCTAAGTAGACTTCTGCCAATGCATTCTCATTCGAAAAGCAAGCAGCAGCACAGGACCGGAGCAGTCTGACTTATCCCAGCCGCTCTCAATAAACCTCTCGCAAACACTGCTAGAAAAGAGACATACATTGGGAATTTTGGGTATAAATATTAATGTCAGACACTCGTACTGCCTCCCGACAACTCCGGGAAAAAAAAAAAAAAAAAGAGACAGCAGCTGGAGGCCTTGCACATTTAATCACACAGCGATCTCCAAAATTATGCTTACATTAAAAATCAAGTGCATGAAAATGTCTTATTGCAATCAGAATGATAACAGGAAATGCTGATCCTGCTTCCAGACGGGGGACAGAAATAGAACATTCCACACGGATAGGTGACAGTACAGCGGTTAATAGGGCCCTCTGCTTTATATGCATGGAATGCCTTTATTGCAGGAAGAGAAAACCCCTATCTGTATCTGTATTTCGCCATAGCAATGTGCACCTGCATACAGGGTTGTGCGGGCTGAATCCCCCATATTTTTTCTTTGCAGTATATATTGGAGGCGTGGCGATCTCCAAGCAGTCAAGCACACCTGACCAGTTAGTCTGCCCCCTGGAGGCTGGTTTTAAAGTCAGTATAAAACTGAGTCTGCTTACATAGCACCTACCAGTAGCCATTAGGCTCCAGGAGAAGTATATAGTGGGCTCAGCATGCATGTTGATACTTGCATCCCTGGATCCGATGAAAGCTGTAATGGCACCGGACGGGGTTAAAAGCAGAGTGTGCTTGGCGTGCATGCTGTGCCTGCGCTCCCTGGACTTTATGTGGCTGTCATGGCCCATAAAAGGTAGGAACTAGTGTTAAGGCGACCTTGACGTGGTGAGTGGCTTATTACGCTTTGGCCAAAATGTACACCAATGCCTAATTCAACATCCAGCATAAAGGCAGGGCAGAGTGCTGGTTGCAGTGTGCGATTGCATTTTGTGTTTTTATGTTCTATTTTTGTTGCGATGCGGATGCACAGAGAGAAACTACGGAGTGCTTCCTTAGGGTTCTGTGCCTCCACTCCCATCCAAGTGAACGGGTCTGCATTCGTGATGCCATGCACAAACATCTGGGGCCCATATTGCAGCCAGCAAACAGCAGGTCCGCAATGTACGGGCCCCAGCCATTTGTGCACGGCATCACAGATGATAAAGAAGAGAAGCAACTGCAGCGCTCACCTGTATACGTATTGGGAGGCACGGATGAAAGCCTGGACCCTAACAATGTGGAAAAAGAAGGTTGGATCCAGCTTCCCATAAAAAACTTTTTCTTTATTCTTGTTGCGGTAAAATGACATACATGGACACCACAGTCTACGCGTTTCGGACAAAATAAATCTTAGTCCTTATTCATGACAAAAGGACTAAGATTTATTTTGTCCGAAACGCGTAGACTGTGGTGTCCATGTATGTCATTTTACCGCAACAAGAATAAAGAAAAAGGTTTTTATGGGAAGCTGTATCCATCCTTCTTTTTCCACGGCATCACAGATGCACACGTTCACGTACATGAACAATAGTATAGAGTCCGAGAAAATTGTCTCTCCCTGCACCACATTTATCATTGAGCCTGAGTCCCTACGATAAATCTGGTGCAGGTCTAGACAGCCGGTCTAAGCTTACAACATCTTTAGGATTAGTAAATCTGTCTGTATGTTCTGTGTAATACTTGGATATAAATGGCCTCTTTAATGAACATTTTGCAGATAGCACATTGACCGGTCCATTTCTGTTGGGCCATGCAAACATCAGTGTTTTCTGAAGATCCTTTTTTCCCATTCCACCAATTATGGAAGATGTCATATTCTGGTCCATTTTGCAGATGAAAATAGCCCAAGAAGAAAACAGACATAGTGAAAAGTAAGGGAGGTGAGGTCACTGCACACAGTACTGACAGATTCTTCAGACGAGTGATGGCCCTTGCCTTTGAGAGAAATGCATCTAGCTGTGCAGCTGAACCAGGTAATAATATGGCTGAGGATGACATTAGGGAAGCCCAAAAAAGATCTCTTCTTTCACAGTTATGGTTCTACAAAGAAGCACAGCCACCATGTAAACTGTTTTTGGAAACCATGGTATGCTTTAACATTTTAGTCCCCGCAGCTTAGTCCTTCTTATAACCTCTCACATGATCGGTCAGTGGTACAATGGCATTCTCATTTCCTATTTGTAACAACTGAACAAGTAGAACTTTAAGTCACCCAACAGCACTAAGCTCATCGATGAAATCAGAGGCCTTGATGCATTTTCTATACCAGCGTCTACTGAAGCCAAAATAACAAATGCACAGACCCAGAAATCATTTTAGCTTCTTATCTGCTCTACCTGCTCGGACTAGATTTACCCCGATTAGCATAGCAATTTGCAATAAGTTTTTCAATTAGTGCTAATCAATTTCAGCTGCCAAAAAAACCGAACCCTTTCTGCTATAGAAAAAAAGAGCCTAAAGAATGCTAATGAGGGCTTCACATACCTATGTCATCTCCCGCGCCAGTTTATAAATGTAAATCTTTCCCCTTAATTACCATCTGCATGACAGCTTAGAAAAAAAGAACAACTTATGAGTCATAATTCAGCAAAGTTTACTATGACAGCACATTTTAAGTCCTGAGGAGAACAGTAATAAAGGAAAACCGCAAGCATTTTTGTGAAAACAATCTATTTTGTTATGTACACACACGGGGTGCACAGCCAGGCTTTCACTAAGCCTCACGTAACACATATTGTATAACTAATGGAGCATTAAAGGCTAGACAGACAGACACGCTGCAGAGATGCTGCTTCTGTTAACAAATAGCAATAATTACTCCTCTGTAATATATTATAGCGGAATATCATCAGAATCCAAAACTCTTAAAGTGGTATTCTGGTTGTAACAAGCTATGTCCTATCTACTGGATACAGGACAACTATTAGATCGGTGCAGGAAGTGCAGCTACCATATTTCTGGCACACCCATAGAGATGAATGGCGCCACTTTAAGCTCAAAGGATATCGTGTCTCTGTTCTCACGATCGGTGGGGGTCCCAATGGTCAGACCCCAGCAATCTTATAGTTATTCCCTATCCTGTGGATAAGAGACAACTTGTTACAACCAAAGTATCCCTTTAACCCCTTCCTGGCACAGTGATTTTCCATTTTTGCAATTTATTTTTTCACTCCCTGCCTTCCCAGCACCAGAACTTTTTTATTTTTCCATTCACATAAACATATGAGGGCTTGCTTTTTTTGAGGGACAAGTTGTACTTTCTAATAACCCTATTTACTATTGCATATAATGTAGTGGGAGTGTCACCGCCAGTTCTGTGAGAAGGTCCGGCAGACGTTCTTCTCTACCTCTTGTATGATGTTCTTTGTATTGGTTTCACTTTGTCATCTTTTTTCCTTCTCCCAGGTGTCACTTATTTAGACTAATTGTCTTCCTTTATATTCCCTCCCATACTGCCTCACTTTGCGGTTTATACTACTTCCTGGATTAAGTGTTCACTGCTGGAGGCTGCTGCTGTTTGTTCAGATAAGTCTTTTCCTTTATTGTGTTTCCTTGATGGCTTGATTCTAGGTGACCCTGACTCAGTCCGTATTAAGTGCAGGGAGCCGGTGGTAGTGTCCCCTCACTATTATAGGGTTTTCAGGTGTAACACAGTCTTAGGTACGTGGGCATGCAATCGTCTACGATTGAGACCCTTGCATGAGCATAGCAGTCAGGGAGAGCTCTTAGGGTTTTATAGGGCTCACCTATATGCTCCTTAGTTTGGGATCAAGCCAGTCGGTCGTTTATTTATTAGTTCCAGCTATCTGCAACTTCATCCGTGACAGGGAGACTGAAAAAAAATCCAGGGTGGGGCAATTGGAAAAAAAATAATTCTGCCACAATTTTAGTTTTTTTTGTTTAGGGGGTATGTCGTTTCTGCTGCAGCTCTCTTCCTGTAACTATCACAGCTTCTAATAGATAGCTAGCAGCAGTTAAAGGATGGAACTGAGCATGTGCAACCACCTCAGTAGGTGGACATGCACCTTACTATACAGATTAAACCACAGGGAGGCTCCATTATAATAAAGAGAATATCTCACATTTGGAGCAGTAAATTACAAAAGTCACACATTTTTCATGATGTGTATATTAAAATAACATTTAATGGTGGCACAACCTTATTTAATAAAAGTGAATGGAGATGTTGAACTGCTCACCATAAAACTCATAGGTTTAATTGAATCATAAGAGATGCAACTGTGGTTAAAATGGCTGCATCAAATAAGACACAAATACTGTAGATCATACCCGTGTGCTAATGGAAGGCAGAGGTCATCTGCTAGCGTTAGTGTAAAGGGCACCAATGGACAATACATTGCTACCCTGAACTATAGGCAGGCAAGGCAAAAACTGCACTTGACTGCATCAGCTTGAATCTTATACCTAGCTGTAAATGTACCATATTTTATGTGGTCTCGATGCACTTCCACGGTGCGAGTATTTTTATGGACACTGCAACTGATAATAAAGACATTTAAATTCACACTTCACAACACAAGTAATAAATAATGCACCACGATGATACATCATGAATACGAAGCTCGTTGGCTTGTTGTGACAGTTCAGTTAGCTGAAGATCTTTAATCGTGAAAGGAACTTTTGGAAAGTGAAATATAGGAGATAAGAACCAGACACGGAAGTAAACATGAACGATAATAGACAAACAGAAGATGACGGGATGGAATAGATGACGAAGGAAAGGATACATTAAACCAAGAAGGTACCAAGAATGCCTGATGTGATGATATTATGGCAACTTCAAGAAATAGGGTCACGCATAAGGGGCACTGGTCATATCCCAGCTGGACAAGTAGAGACAGAACACGTCTTTTAGCATCTGACTTGATACAATCAGCACCTTTTTTATAATGCACTCTATGTTGAATTATTGTTTTAATTTGGAATTATTGAGACCTAATAGGCGTCAGATTATTATTATGTTCATACAATCATAGGCAAATCAAATTTACGTGAAAGAGTAGAGAAGACAATCCCCCCAAAAATATATGCTAATGCCATACATATTTGTGAGCAGAGGAGTCTCATAATTGGTTCTCTTTTCTCACTTTTAGGTTCCTGGTCCTGTGAAACTGGTGAACGTTCATATTATTTTATAGTTTTGTACCAGATAGAAAGAGTCAGACTTTGGATTTTTTTGACAATATCACATGTAGAATAAATTAAATGTTACTGTTGATTTCCTCCAGACTTCAAAGTGGTTGTCTGGTTTAGAAAATCTATTTCAAACACCATATTGTGTCATTCATAATAAAAGGATTTTTCCCACAATACATGCTCGTACCCTCTCCACAGGATAGGGAAAAAGTATCCGATCAGTGGGGGTCTGACCCAATGATCATTAAAACAGAAGTTCCCCTGAATGGATGGAGTAGAAGGTTAAATGGATGGAGTATCTATCTATGAGCCCCAGTGCCATTTATGAGCCTCTATTATTAGCCCCCATGCCATTTATCAGCCGCAGTGTCATTTATTAGCCCTTATTATGAGCCCCCAGTGCCATTTATTAGCCCCCATTATGAGCCCCCAGTTCCATTTATTAGCCCCCATTATGAGCCCCCAGTTTCATTTATTAGCCCCCATTATGAGCCCCATGTAATTTATGAGCCCCCATGCCACAGATCAAATAAAATAAAATAAACACTCATACCTCCTGCTCCTGGACGCAGCCACTCCTCACCTCCAGCTCGCTCTGTCTTCTTCCTGCTGCGGTTGTGCTGTGACCCGACACGCACAGCGTGAGGTCACAGAGCGCAGCCACAGCACAGCCAACAGCCGTGGACCAGGAAGCGGTGAGTACAGAGCCTTCACCGCTTCCCGGTCCTCCAGTACTAATGAGCGCTTTATAAGACACTTTATAAAAGTGCATCTTATAAAGCGAAAAATACGGTAATTCGCTATACTACATTTTTAATTTCATGCAATTACAAAAGTACTGAGATCCAGAGGCTGTTTTTGAAAAATGTAAAAAAAATAATTTTGGGGGGGGGGGGGGGGGGGGGCAACCCCTTTAACTCATCCTGTGGTGCTGCTGCAGGGGAACTGAACCATTACAGTGAGCTACCCACACAGATTACAGCTGATTACTTGAGTCTCAGTAGTGGTAGTTCTATTTATGTAGTGGCCCTTTCAAAAAGAGGGATCCAAATCAGACGACACCTGAATCAGCATCGGATTGAAGTCCCTTGGGACCACCAGAGTAAATTATTCTGAGCGCCCACCATCTGTGCATATAGGACCTCAATGGCCCTGTTTTTATTAGAAGTCTATTATTGTCGGAGCTTGGGCCCAACTGAGGATCCTCTAGTACTCTGGTGGGCCTGTCTGCCCCTGACCTCAATGGTCACTACCACAATGTACACAGCTTTCTGTTCTGACTTACAGTAAAACCAATTGTCATCATAACAGAATATTTCCATTTCTAACTCAAGCAATCATTTTGGAAACTCTTCAAAGTATAACTTAATCTAAGATGTCTTGCCTGCTTCTCATGTCTCTGTGAAGTGTGTTTTGCCTTCCCATATGTAAATGTAACATTTTGGGTCAAGATGTCCTTTAAAGCTCGTCTTTAATTAGAAGTCTTCAGCAATCCTCCACTTCTTTGCCTGTTTATAGGAAGTATGTGATATATAATGGCCAATTTCTGCATGGTACTCAAATCAATTGCACTCTAGGGGGTATACTGATTGTGTTTTTTAATAATATAGGATACCGCGAGTACAATTGATTAAAGATTACTACAAATAATCAGCCTGGTGCAAAAACAAAATCCTCTCTGCTAATTGTAGCTTTATATGATGTCATATATGACCTTGCCAGGGGAAGAAACTATTTGGAAGCAGTGGGAAGTGTTTAAAATTAGTTTGATTTTAATATGATTTTAATATAGGCTTTTCAGTTGAGCTTGAATTAGACTGCCAGCGACGCTGCCTGGCTGCCACATAATTTCATTAAGATGTCCAGTCATCTAGGGAGAGTTGAAAGTTATGTTAAATTGTACTGGAGTCTTTTGATCACTGAAGCTCCCTATGTCATAAATAACTCCTCGTTATAATGCCTTTAACTATTTATTAGCAAGGTACACTAATGTTACTCTGTCCGCCTCAAGTACACATGAAGTGTCAATGCAACATCGATTTTTAAGAGCAATAATTGGGATTTGTTCTATCGGTGCAGCCTAATTACGTAGCAAAATTATAAATATGTGCTACACATGGATGCGGGTAGGCCATATGTTTGTAAGGCATTAGTCTGAATAGCCAGATGCTAGAGTTACTTAGCAAAGAACACTAAAAAATGCAGCATTTTTCCCAATCTGGTTAGTTCCATCAAGCGGAAAGGCACATAGAACGGGAGAATTTGGGAGAAATGTATGAGGTCTGAAGAGGATGCTGCCTGAGCAAAGCACAAGATGTGTTTATTAATTTTCAACTTCACTAAAATTTCGCCCCAAATATTTCCTTCATATGTAACATTAAGATGCAATAATAGAAATAGCCAGACTTCATTCAGGTAAACATGACGCAAACATAATCAAATGGGGTTGAACCTGAGCCTTGGGGTTTGATGGGCACTGAAAAGTCCCACTTCTCTATATGAGGAGTTTGCATGTTCTCCCCGTGTTTGCGTGGACTTCCTCCAGGTACATACTCCGGTTTCTTCCAACACTCCAAAGACATGCAGATAGAGAACCTACATTGTGAGCCCAATTGGGGACAGTGCATAATGATAATGTCTGCAAGGATGGGTTCACATCACATTTTATGCCTCCGTTTGACATATACGTTACAACAACAAAAAAAGGATGCAAAAACGCAGCACACCACATTCTTGTATCCTGCACAGTCCAGTAAAAAAAAAGTATGCATTTTTTTTACAATATTAAATTATATTATACTTTTTTTTTCTTTACAATGGAACTCTATGGTGAACGGGTGCCACTGTATGGCATCAGTCTGAAGCATTTAACATTTTCCTTTTTTTTTTTCTATACGTTAAACGGAAGGGAAAATTGTGATGTGAACCCAGCCTAAAGCGCTGCGGAATATGTCAGTGCTATATGGCTGACTATAATAAATAAAACAAACTAGCATTATGAATGCTGTGCAGTAGCTGTAGCTGTTGCCTCCACTGTGATCAAGAATTTAAAAAATAAAAATTTCTTAATAAGAATTAAGTATAATTATGGTAATCGGTGAGTGGTAATTTAATAAAAAAAGGGAAATTACTTTTTTTTGTATCCTCTATAACATAAATCAGGGCTTCACTATTTGTAACACCCCCCAACCCCAAGTTATAGATGATGTGCTTTTCGTAGAAGAGAATATAGTAAGTGCCCTTTAGAACAGTTTGGTCATAATTACAGAAAAACACAATCTAAACTAATAGCATACAAACAGTCATGCCATTCATTTCTTTTATTGAGCACAATGAATAAAATATCCCCAGTGCAGGAAGAAACGTATGTGATCTTGGAGGTGTTAATGCTAATTTGCAAAAGGTGTTTAAATTAAGCAGAAGAGATTGGAAGTGTGGGTTTCACAGGTGCTACATACATTAAAGTGTGCCGTGGCCTCCTCAAACAGCTGGTTGGTGAGGGTGTCGGATGTCAGACCCCAACCGATCACATACTGATGACCAATCCTGAACATAGGTCATCAGTATAAAACACTCAGAAAAGCCCTTAAAGAGAAGGCACACAAAGCCTGGTTACTGGCAAATGTGTTCTGAAAACAGACTGGCCACTGTTAATCATGACTCGATGCAGACAACTTTCAGAAGACCTGGAAGATGTGTTATAGAGACATATGAACCTGGAAAAATCTACAAAAGTATTGCTAAAGATCTGGGGGTACATCAGTCTAAAAACAGAGAAAATTAAGACTGTTGCTACATACTCTTCCTAGAAGTGGAGTGGATCTTTGGGGCTGTTCTGCAAATTATAGAGAAGGCCTGATTCTTCAAGAACATCACCTTCTATTAATGGAAGTTTGAAAATAGGAAAGTCACACAGAAGCTATCTGTATTTGGCGAATCCGTTTTTTGCAGACCACAATACAAACACAGCTATATGCATGAGGCCCAAAGCTGGGTTTATATCCTTTTTGCAGGTTCCGTCATGAGCTTTCAATACAGATGCCATCAAATTTGATGAAAAAAATAGCTTGCATGCTACAGTTTCTTGTCTGGTAAAACGACTGACACATTTCCCGGAAACTCAACAGCATTCATTTTAGTCTATAGGGTCTGTCGAGCGCCATTGTTGTAATGATTTGAAGGATCTGGAGTTGCTGTCATTTTCATTTTTCTTTTCGTATGAGGAAACAAAATATGGATATCGAGGTGCAGATGTGAACCTAGCCTATGCTGGCCACAAACATTATGTTGATATCTACCATTTCAACTCTGCTTTTAATAACATACAGACATATGAATGTAACAGACAAGGTGCCCTGCTGAAGACCGGAAACAGGTCCCTCCTGATTCATATACAATATGTTGTCTCATTTATGTACTTTTTGATTCTGTTGTCCAATCCCCATTGAGGGACAATCCACGCTCAAGTCACAGAAACAGGCCCACCACCATCAACAACATTGATGGACCTTTCATATGAACATATTACCCTTTTTTTTCCGGATAGACATTTTCTTCTATTTTTCTAACATATTGAAATTAAGGCCTCTTTCACACTACCGTATGGCTATTTCAGTGTTTTGAGGTCCGTTTTTCAAGTACCCGTTGTTCCGTTTTTTTGTTTCCGTTGTGTTTCCGTTCTGTTTTTCCGTTCTGTTTTTCCTTGTGGCATATACAGTATAGAGTAATTACATAGAAAAAATTGGGCTGGGCATAACAATTTCAATAGATGGTTCCGCAAAAACGGAACGGATACGGAAGACATACGGATGCATTTCTGTATGTGTTTTTTTTTTTTTGCGGACCCATTGACTTGAATGGAGCCACGGAATGTGATTTGTGGGCAATAATAGGACATGTTCTATCTTTCAACGGAACGGAAATACGGAAACGGAATGCATATGAAGTACATTCCGTTTTTTTTGCGGAACCATTGAAATGAATGGTTCCGTATACGGACCGTATACGGCCAGCAAAACGAAAAAAAAATAAAACGGTAGTGTGAAAGAGGCCTAAAGGTGAACAGAATCAACATACAATGCAAACAACTCATTTCTACTTTGGGAATACTCTTTATGATCTCCCAGGATAGGATCCACTCCTGTTCACGGAAATAGATATGCAGCTTATATATACAGCGATGTGGACAACCTATAATACGAATGAGTAGAAAAAGAGCGTACCTGCGTATTGGGTAGGACAAATCCAGGAACATTTATATTAATAAATATGATAAAAACAGAATCCTTACCCCATTTAATGGATATGTCTTCCATCCTAATTCTCCAATGGCTGTTGTTGTATCGAGAAGCACAACTGAAAAAATTAAGAAACATGTCAGCATAAGGCACCCATTACATATTACATTTATATTTAAAAGCTATTTTACCTTTAATAATAATTTTTACAGTTCATATGTAAATATAATCTGCACAAAAAAGTTGAAGGGGTTTCCACAACTTAAAGGGGTTGGATTTGTTTTATATAGCCCGTTTGCAGTTTTTTCGTATCCCCCCCATGCTTGAATCCTACTTCCTGGTTTGTCATATGACTGCTGTCCCATCATGCCTTAGGGCAGTGAGGCATGTCCTGACCATATCACGTGACACTAGCCACGCCCCTTGTTCTTACCAATGACACTTCCTACATCCTACATTACAAGGCTTCAATGCAGGATGTAACCTACTGCAACTCAATATCAAAACAGATTTAACACAGGGAGCAATGGTAGGCAGTTTTAATAAATGGTGGCATTTAAAAACTGATGGCCTTTCCTTAGGATAGGTCATCAATATCATATCAGTGGGGGTCCGACTCCCTGCACCCCCACTAATCATCTGATTGAAGGAGCAGTAACACGCCATAAAATGACAGGCAAAGTACTGAAAGCTATTGTAAGTCCCATTAAAGTCATTCATCTGATCAGTTTGGGTGCCCGGAGTCAAACGCCCACAAGTCTGATAGCATAGGTCATCTCCTTTGTAGCCCAGCTAAATTTAATGATACCGTTCACTTAGCGATCCATTCTTTTATTCTGGCAAAAAAATTATAATCCATATGCAAATAAGCAGTTAGATGCACCAACGGTGGGGCCCAACTACTCTGTGCACCCTTACTCCTCCAGCTTCCTCTGCCAGCTCCTCCCACTTCTTCTTGATTGACAGGACCAGGTGAGATGACTATGCAGGAACCCGACCTTGTCAATTAGAGAGAGGGAGGGGCTGTGAGATTAAATATTTTTAGTGTCCTATTAAAGAAGTGTTTCCCTCTCATATCCACAGGGTATGTCGGATAGGTGGGCGTTCCACCTTCAGGAACCCTGTTCCACTAGGCAGTCACATCCAGTCTAGGTTCTTCTCACTCGGGTCTTTAGGAGTTATAGTAAGTTACAAAAAGAACTGATTTATGCCATAAATCTTGCAGATGGGAAACCCCTTTAATTAACACTGACAGTTTGCAATACAGAGACATAAAAAATAGGTGTTTGTCAAGAAAATGATCAAAGAATAAAACCATTTTCATAACTTCGATCCCTCCAGAAATTTCAGTTCTCACTGGTGTAATTTGTAATTTTCCTGTAATTTCCAATTTTCTAGTCAAGTCAGTTGTCGCACATAATGACAAACCGAACATATTTGAGTAACGGCAGTATACTGTAATTTAGCTGTCCTGTATCATTCCACTATATTCAATATGCCGCATACATTTGTTTTACAACTTTACATTGACAACTCACCTACTATAATTGCAATTTTAACAACATCAATGATTGTATTCTCTCTGTTATATAAAAGAGAACCTGAGATACATTGCTTTATATTGGCATCTCATAGGAAACATTTAGGTTCCCTGCTGCTGCGTTCATTTTATGTTTTTCCCACTAAGCAGGTAAACAATTCCTTCCATTACACAGCTTTCAATACAAAGATAAGTACATTGCTTGAACATATTTGTATAACATACTTCTTACTCTATATTACATGTGAATTTTTCTACATGAAAATGTGGCTACAAAGCTAAACAGATCAATTGTATGGCTCTATAGCATAATTGTGCCTAAATCCCCTGCTAGGTCTCGGGGCCATACAGCATCCCAACTAGAGATGAGCGAATCTTCCAAGATTTGTTTCGTTTCGGATTCTACACATTTTTCAAAAAGTTCGATTCGGGTCTGAATCTATTTGTTCTGAACCAAAGTTGCTCCAATTGGCCTGGCAATTGGTATATAACCCCCTCTAGTCTTCTAAAGCACCGATTTTAATCTCATTTTGTAAATTTTTTTGCTATTTGTTTTTTCATTTTCCCTCACCCGTCCTCTCGGTCTGCTACAGCGTCAGGTGTAACTGTATCTACTTTTATTGTTGCCGCCGTAACCTGCGGTTATTGCTTGGCTGCAACTGATTGCAATAACCTCCCACCTGGTGTTGACAGAACACTGTTGATTGCTTATGAGCTGAGTTCCGTTTTACAAAATTCATTCAAATTAAACTAGAAAAGATTTGGGTTTGATTTGGTGCCTAAAAAACTGAGATTCGGAATGAATCTCCGAATCTGTGAATAGATTCGCTCATCTCTAATCCCAACCAACCTATGTATCTGTAAAAAAATTAAATAAAAAAAAGACATAAAAAGGGTAGATTATTTAAATGGGTTTTCTGGCACTTTGATGATGATCTATCCTCAGGATAGTTCAGTGGGGGTCCTATACCCTACACAAGCACCGTTTATTTTAGGCAGCTGCCAGTGGCAAAAACTACACAGTGGGTGGAACCGGAGGCAGAAGGCTCCATCCACTGTGTAGCGGCCATAGAGGCCAGACCAGCACAGACCCGCCAGTATCCTCTTTCCCCACTGACCTGCCGTCTCGACATCATTGCAGAGGCCCCAATAATCAATCGCCTTGCAGAGACTGACACTGTGGATATGTGTTGCTGGCTCACATAGCCAAAAGACCGTCAGCAGGATATTGACAGGGGCATTAGGACAGAACAGACTGAGGCACAGGCTAGTTAGCAGGCTACTACTTAAAATAAATGTGTTTTGGATGTTTTAGTGATTTGTGAGTAGGGGTCGGGTAGTATTTTCATGTAGCTCTGCAGGGGTCCCCAAAATCAATGCCCCAGGCACCCCAGTCCAGAATGTATTGCACTGCCCTAGGCACCTCAGTCCTACACTGTGCGTCTATTAGTAGTAAATGTAACCATATGAAACTTTGTAATACTGTATATCTTATCAGGGAAATGTGATATATTCATCCCATTTCAGCAGCATCTTGTTCCCCATTTATTGCCAGCCAGCTCCCTATACTTTAAGAAAAATTGATTATCAAAAATACTACACAAGGAGGAGAGGAAAGTGTCTTCAAGTAAAACTGTGATCTACAACTGTCCAAATGACAAATTAGCCAAAAATGCCAGATTTTCCCCAAAGAGTCATACCTACATGATGTCTTTTACTGTACTCAACAATGAAAACAGAATTTTGAGACTGGGGAGAGGATGGCCACTTATCACTGCTCAGAAAGCCATTACAGTCCTCAAATTCTGTAGTCTGCTAAACATTGATGAGCGTCTCATTCCCATATAAATTCTTCATCCATGGATGAGATGTGTATAAAGATAAGTAATACCTCTCACCTAGATCATGGTACCAGATTACGATGAGCTCTTGAGTAAGGCATTTTATAGGGGTTATCCTGCATTCTGATAGTGACAGCCTATCCTCTTGATTAGTCATCAGTATCTGATCGATGAGGGTCTGACTCTCGTCACCCTCACAATCAGTTGTTTGAAGGTCAGTGATGTCACATTCATCGGTCACATGGCCCAGGAACAGCTCGGTCCCATTCAAGTTAATACAGTACAGCCACTATACAATGCATGGGGATGTGCCTGGTCAGATTTGAGGAGGCCATAGCACTCAACAGAGTGCATCAGTCCATTCAAACGTCTGATCGGTGAGGGTGCTGGGAGTCAGACCCTCGCCGATCTAATACTGATGACCTATCCTAAGGATAGACTGTCAGCATCAAGTTTCTAGACAACCCCTTTAATGGCCAGAAACTTTTAGTTCACTTCTTTTTATCTGCTTATTTTGTTAGTTTTTAGTGTGAGAACAAAAGTTTACAAAGTTGTAAAAAAAAATAGATGTTCTAATATTGCAAATCATCAAACCCTGGAGGATAAGACATCAGGTCAGTTGCTCATATATCACTACATTTTACAGAACAGCACCACAAAGACTCCTGGTATCATAGTAGGCACCCATTTTCCTTGTAATCTTATTAAATAATATTTTATATTCAGAGCTTAGTTATTTAGTTTCATACAAGTACAGTTTCAAGTACAGTTTCATCGCTCTTAAAATGTTCTACTAACCAACTGGCCGCAACGCCTCAATAATCTGAGCTTCCCAATTAAAGCTGATTACATACGGATACCTCTAAAAGAAAAATCCAATCCTACAGACATTAACGTCAAGATGAAAAAGCTAAATCATTTTCTTCAGCACCTACTACTCATTACGTAAGTATATACAATACAATACAATGTAGCAACATTGCAGATAAGTGCTGTCATGGAACTTAGAAGAAATTCACAAATCATTCTGCAGGAACAATGATTAAATCACATGGCAGAGGAGTGAAATTGTCAGAGAGGCTTAAAATATATTTTCCATCAATTTCTCTGTTAAGAAAGCACAGTAGGAATTGACACAGGAAAACATCTACTGCAGTTATAGTAATGTCTGTAATTTGCTTCCTTTATTTTTTTCCCAATGCGCTATTAAACATTGTAGTCCAATTCATAACTTTTATTATAGTTATGCTTTTATTTTTCTGCAGTGTTATAATACACATTTCCTGATAAAATAAATAAGAAACTGTATAGAAACTGTATCAAAGTATAGAAAAACTTCAATCATTAAAGAGGTTTGTTCTCCTAACTTAAAAAAATAAAAAATCCATTCTTTTTTCAGCCCTGTGGAAGGAAAATCATTTAATAAGTACCTGTCCCTCACTTAGCCAATGCTGCCGTCTCCACTGTTCTCATATAGGCTACGGGCTCTTCCACCCCGGTCCAACCGAATAGGTGCACTTCTTTTCTTGTTTAGCTGCTTAATAGTAAATGTTCTCCCCAGCCACCACCTAGTGCTGTCAGCAGTTTAGCATGGTCAGAACTGCTGACAGATTCCCTTTAAACGAACTCATGTATATTACTTTCACTGATTACTTTTATTTTGGCACACCTCGGTTTGGAATCGCAATCTTTGGATGCAATTGCATTATATGGAAGCATCCAAATGTGTGGACGTGCACTCTGTAAAGATAAACCAACACTGACCTACACAGAAAAGAGGAGCCACACAGTAAAGATAATATGGACCCCCATTAGGGTGACGAATTTTGACAGTTTACCCTTTCAAATCTTTTCTAAGTCACTTACACCGATTCCTCACCACCTAGTTTTCTATCAGTTGCTGTCATCCAAAAAGGGTTTGACCATCTCAGATAGGGATGTACAATCTTTTCTGGTCAGTGTCATACTGAACCAATCTCAAATATACCAAAAATAAACTTAAATGGTATGACCAACTGAACGTTTTTTGACTTCTCAACTGTTTATAAACAAAAAATGTCTGATACACTTCCAGGACTCCCAAAAATTGGGTGTAAAATACACTAGAAAAATAAAAAAATAATGCACTAAAACAATAGATGCAAATGATATATATGGACTAAGCCCTCCTTCTGATATGATAAAATCTGAGACTCTCCGCCAATATATTTTGATCAAAACACATCTGTGCCCACCTACCAGCACTAAGGTGGTCTCAGTCAGGCAGAACCTACTCTAAACCTCTATGCCATTGGACATCTACATTCAGGAGAGCAAACCCTGCACATATAGTGCTTCTCCTAGTTACCTCGGTGTGCACCAAGCAACTGATAAAAGAACTTACTTAACTCAGTGTACACACTTACACACAGATGCTATTAATCACCAATAAGACCATCCCATACAAACTATCAGCGACTGACAGCTATGTCTGTATACACAGTTACACAGAGAATGCTATCAATCACTGATAACACCTCCCCGTGTACAGCTATTAGTGACTGACAGTTATCTCTGTATACACACTTACACAGAGAATGCTATCACTGATAACACCTCCCCCATGAACAGCTATCAGTGACTGACAGCTATCTCTGTATACACGCTTTTTTATTTTTTATTAATACAAAATACACTTAAAAATCCATAAATGGAAAGTCATCTCCAATTCAGACATTATAAGCTAATTTTCCATTTTTCCTTTTTTTTCACTTTTTTCCCCATTCCTATTCCTCCTTTTTCTCTCCCCCCCCCCCCCCGCTTTCCTCTTTTAGCTAACTGATTGGAGGAGAGATGGAGGAGGAGGAAAAAAATAAGATTTAATTCCATTCAGACCATATTTTGGACCAGTATTCGATCCTGTTCTGTGATTGAAATTTGATTTTTTTCTTAACTCTTTAACTTATCAATCAAGTTAGTCCAATTAGTAACACTAGGTGGGGCACTAGCCATCCAACCTCATGCAATTATCACCCGAGCAAGTAAAAGTACTTTAGAAATACATTTAACTTTGCCAGTTTGACAAGTGAGACACGTTAAATCATTAAGGATAGCCAACTTAGCCAACTTATCAAAATGAAGCAAAACCCCCAACTTATTCTTAATACATTCATAAACTTCCTGCCAAAATTCTCTAATGTATCTACAAGACCAGGATAAGTAAATTAAATCGTCAGATTCTTGATTCTCATGAGGGCAAACTGACCTTTGTCTTCCATACATCTTAGCCACTATCACACTAGCCACTAATCTATGCACAAAATTTAATTGCACCATGACATGGTTACGAGTAATCAAACCACTGCTCATATTTTTTTAAATCCGATCCCAGTCATCACGGTTGATCTTGATTGACTGGGATATGACATACAATCCAACATATGAGAAATCATTATCTTATAAATGTGTGACACTTTAACCCTATGTCTATGTAGATTAACTAACATATTTACACACCTATTCTTTGCAATCGTGAATAAACGAGAGTGACCTGTGCGACTAAACGCCGAATATAATTGATTATATCTAAACCAGTCAATTCTACATACACCCTCCATAGATGAAAGTTCTTTAGGTCACACAATACTACCATTCCGAACAACCTGTGAAACATATTGTATACCTAATTTTTTCCCAGAACACGTGAAAAAACATAAATTGTTCCAAAAATACATAGAGGTGTAAACTCAAGTGCCGCTGTGATACCCAACAATTCCTTCATAAATTCCCATGTCTTATCTACTAAATTTATTAAGTGATTACGTGAACTACTTTTCTTCATCTTTAATTGACCAGATTCTAGTAATTCAAAATTTTCTCATATCCGGAATCCTGAACCATTTTGTACAAAATACTATTCTGTTGCCACTTAGCTAACATAAGGAGCTGAACGGCAACAAAATACCCCCTGAAGTATGGAACCGCCAGTCCACCCGACCCAACCGAACCATATAGATACTTGATCTTCAACCTGATCCGTTTCCTTCCCCAAATTAATTCATTTAGTAATTTTTCAATTACCACAAATGTATTGTTCTCAATCCATATAGGTAAGGCCATTAATAACAAAGTTGTGGGAGAATAACCATTTTTATAAGGGCAATCCTGTCTGCCTTTGTTGAAGGCAGCTTTAACCAGATGAGAGGAGTTGCCCGAGTCAAGCTTAAAGCTTCTTGTAGTTCCAGCAGAGATATCGGCAATTCTAAACTTCGCTTCTGTTCTGCCGAAAGTTGCGGAAAAGTAATAGTGTCTAAATATTTTTCCAACTCCTCCTCTGACACCTTATTTTCGGATCTATATAGACATCCCTTATCCCCTCCTGCTCATACATTACACTAACTTCTGAAGATCTCAAAGCAGGTATGGAGCATCGCTAACCCTGATTCTTTATAATAGAAGCTAATAGCTTTCCAGGATTACCTGCCTCACAAAAAGTTATAACCAGGAAAAAAAAAACTTTTGTTGTGCTTTCATATATAAAAAATCTCTATATGCATATTGGGCATTAAGCATTAGCTCTCTATTTCCCTTTGATTGGGACTTATTATATATTTGTTCTTTCTCTCTAGTGCCACTAACTAGCTCTTTTTCCTCTTAGTGAAGGATTGCTTTAGTGACGTAAAGTTACTTATAAAAATACCCCTAATGGACGCCTTCAACGCATCCCAAACACAGCACAAAGGCGCAGAGCCAAGATTAATGATCCAGAGAAATAATATCTCCTCCTGGATTGCCTTATGATCTTGAATTATATTCATCCAGTAAGGGTTTATTCTCCTAGGGACCATGCAGTCACAACCCTAACCCAAATTAAGATCAACTACTAGAGTTGAGCGGACACCTGGATGTTCGGGTTCGACGGGTTCGGCCAAACTTTACAAAAATTTTCGAGTTCGGAACCCGAACCCCATTGAAATCAATAGGGACTCGAACTTTGGAGCACTAAAATGGCTCTAAAAAAGTAATGGAAAGGGCTGCAAATGGCAGCAAAATGTGGTTAAGAGCATGGCAAGTGCTCTGCAAACAAATGTGGATAGGGAAATGACTTAACATAACATAAAATACGTAAAAATAAAAAATAATAATCTTGATCTTGTAGGACGAGGTCCATATGGAGTAGGAGGTTGAGGAGGCGGTGGATGTGGTGGTGTAGGTGGAAGTGGCGGTCGAGGAGGAGGTAGCCTACACTGCTTTTGGGTTTTATTTATTTATTTTTTATTTTTTTTTATAAATTAGGGTACACCCCAAGACATTGGGAAATATAACCTGTGATAACCCCCGCCAGCCGTGCTAAACAAACATTCAGACAATACATTGGATGCAAGGCAGGCCAGCACCTCCAAGGCATAAAGGGCAAGCTCAGGCCATATGCCCAATTTGGAGACCCAGAAGTTGAAGGGGGCAGACCCATCAGTCAGTACGTGTAGGCGTGTGCACTCATACTGCTCCTCCATGTCGCACGTCCCCGTGATGTCCACGATTCAATTGGATATCTGCTCTATCAACTTTCAATGTTCTTTTCTGCGCCTACCATGTTGATCACGGTTAGCGGCGAATCAGGGTTCCACGCAGGAGAGAAAGCGTGAGAAAGGGAGACATCATCCAAGGGAGGTCAATGTATGAAATTAAATGTGATTGAGCGGAAATGTGGGACAAATTATTGAAGCCGAAGCTTCCAAGTAAAGGAGGGGGCGCACGGCACTTACCCACTCCCGACTCGGGGAGATAGTGACGATAAATAACAATACAGGACTCTTAAGATGCCCTGTTATTGGAATGTTTAATAAAAAACTTATAGGTAATGTCACTGTGGTATTTTGGATTTGGAAACGTTAACTCTAGATAACTTCTGCCTGATCGCACATCCCCGTGACGCCCACGATCCATTTGGATATCTTCTCTATCAACTTTCGATGTTATTTTCTGCGCCTAACATGTTGATCACAGTTAACGGCGAATCAGGGTTCCACGCCGGAGAGGGAGCGTGAGAAAGAGAGACCACATCCAAGGGAGGTCAATGACTCCAATGTGATCGAGCGGAAATGTAGGACAAGTTGTTAAAGTTGAAGCATCAAATGAATGGAGGGTGCCCGTGTCAATTAAAGACGAATTTTAGAAATTTTATTCCCTGTAACCTATGCAGAGCAGGGGTTTTTCATCACCAAAAATGGGTTAATGTCACCCACCAATGTAACAGACGATTTTACAAATATTAGGTCCCTGTCACCTATGCAGAGTAGGGTCTATTCACGGCAAAAATGGTAAAATGTCACCCAAGAATGTAACAGACGCTTTTGCACCCTGCTCCCCCTGCTTTGCTGGTGCCTCTGTGCGACCACCGCCTCTTCCTCCGAACTAGACAGGTCACTCGCATGACCTTGATTCCATGTGGGGTCGAGGACCTCATCGTCCTCCACATCATCTTGCACCCAGTTTTCACCCCTGCCCTCCTTGTTGGTCTGCACACTGCAGAAAGCCACAGCAGTGGGCACCTGTGTTTCATCATCATCCGAGACGTGCTGCAGTATTCCTCCCATGTACCGTATTTTTCGCCCTATAAGATGCACCTAGGTTTTTGAGAAGGAAAATAAAAAAATATATATTTTTAACCAAAAGGTGTGCTTTTGGTGGGTTTGAACTAATAGCGGTATGTGCATGACACTATGAGCGCATCAATATTCGGTTTAGATTTGATGATTTACACTACGTATAATACAGTACATACTGAGCTGCGGGGCCAGAGTACAGTGCCTGCATGGCCCCGCCGCTCTCCCCGCCTACTACAGCCCCTCCTCACTAATACATCGCAGTCTGCGATGCTGCAGCATCGCAGACTGTGATGTAAATTGCCAGCATTCGCCCCATAAGACGCAGGGGCACTTTCCCCCCACTTTTTGGAGAAAAAAAGTGCGTCTTATGGGGCGAAAAACACGGTACTCATCTTGAAACATAAATGGTTGGGCATAGGTGCACTCAATCCCTTCCACTTCTGGGGCAGGGCTATGTGGATGGCCCTGGGAAACCCTGCTAGCAGAGTCATCAAAAAGCAGAAGAGACTGCTGCATGACTTAGGGCTCAGACTGCTTGGCTGATTTGCAAGGGGGTGAGGTGAAAGACTGATGGACATCGGCTGCAGGTGCCAACTCTGATCTTTGAGCAGGAAGACTGGGTGGAAGACAATGTGAAGGAACTGGAGGCACTGTCAGCAACCCAATCTACTATCGCCTGTACTTGTTCTGGCCTCACCATTCTTAGAGCCGCATTAGGCCTGACCAAATAACGCTGAAGGTTCTGTTGCCTACTCTCACCTGAGGAAGGTGTTTCACTTGTGCGTGTAGCTGGCACAGATCGACCACGTCCTCTCCCTGCAACAGGAGCTCCTCCAGCAGCACCACGACTGGGGCCACGTCCCTTACTTGACGCTCTCCTCATTCTCCGTAAATTTAGGATCTTGCCCAAAATGGGTGTTTTTTTAATAACAGAATATAACAGCAGTGTCTAACGCTTGTATTTCACACTGACAGATGCAGCAAAGGCCGCAAATTATGTATTATGTCAAAAATTTGTGTTTTTGTAATAATAGAATATTATTGCAGTAATTTAAGCTTGTATTTTACATTGACAAATGCAGCAAAGTCCCCAGATGTAGGGTATTGCCAAAAATGGGTGTTTTTTTTTAAACCCAGAATATTATTGCAGTATTTAAAGCTTGTATTTCCCACTGACAGATGCAGCAAAGGCCCCAGATGTAGGGTATTACCCAAAATGGCTGTTTTTTTAAACCCAGAATATTATTGCAGTATTTAAAGCTTGTATGTCACACTGACAGATGCAGCAAAGGCCGCAAATTATGTATTTTGCCCAAAATGGGTGTTTTTTTAATAACAGAATATTATTGCAGTATTTCAAGCTTGTATTTCACACTGACAAATGCAGCAAAGGCCCCAAATTTAGGGTATTGCCAAAAATGGGTGTTTTCTTAAACCTAGAATATAATTGCAGTATTTCAAGCTTGTAGTCACAAAAGGACATATGCTGTGCTGGTGCACTGAACTTGCATAAAATGGCCGCTGACACCTACCTAACTAACATACGGATAAAAGTTATTTTTCAGGGTCACTGGGCTCATGGCAGGGTAAAAATATTGTGCACTACACCCACAAAACAAGATCGCTGTAGATCGCTGAGTTAAACAACCACTTCTGATAAAAGATTATTTTCTATTCTCTCCCTCACAGCAGCAGCATCCTATCCCTACACTAGAGGAACAGTGATGTGCAGCGCTACGTGACTCCAGCTTATTTAGAGGCTGGGTCACATGCTGCACTGGCAAATCACAGCCATGCTATTAGTAGTCATGGCTGTGATGGTTTCTAAGGGCACACGAGTTAAACGCTTGTTGATTGGCTGCTCTGCAGCTTTTCAAAAATCGCCATTAACTCGCCGAACACTGAACCTGA
Organism: Bufo gargarizans; assembly: GCF_014858855.1. Lineage (NCBI taxonomy): Eukaryota > Metazoa > Chordata > Amphibia > Anura > Bufonidae > Bufo > Bufo gargarizans. The sequence goes on from NC_058082.1 coordinate 603,563,207, forward strand.
ACCCAAACTTTTAATGAAAAGTTTGGGTTCAGGTCTGGGGCCAAAAAATCCTAAAGTTCAGTACGAACCCGAACATTGCAGTTCGGGTTCGCTCAACCCTATCAACTACCAAAGGAGCATGATCAGATATAACCCTAGGCTCATAAGCAACTTTTCCAACACTACTAATATAGTGGCTGTTCACCAATGTTAGATCTATTCGTGACATCGAACTCCCTGAGCTACTATAACAGGAAAAGAATTTGGTATCTGCATTCCTACTTCTCCATATATCCACAAAGACCGCCTCTTTGCAAAACTTTGCCAACAGTGATGCATAACTTTTTAAATGATTATTCCCTAAAACCACCCCGGCCTTATCCAGCTCTAAATTCATCACACAATTAAAATCTCCAATTATTATTGTTGCACATTCGTCCTTCTGGTCCTTAAACAATAATAACTGACCCAAAATGTATGGGGGGTATGGGGGTGGGATATAAACAAATGCTAATGTGCATTTTGTGCCATTTAATTGACCATACAAAAAAACTAATCTCCCTTCTCTGTCACACAAGACGGGGATATTCTTATAATCAATCTTATTGTGAATCAAAACCGAAACACCCCTGGAATAGTTTCAGTATACTGAGTGATAACTTTGACCCACCCAGCCTTTGCTGATTCGGGAAACTGTGTCTTTAGTTAAATGAGTCTCAGTCCAACCAACTATTCCTGGTAGGTGTCATTTGAAGAAACTAAAAGTGGCACATTTATTTACTCTATCCCCCATACCCCGTATATTCCACACTAAGATTTACTAAGATTTTATCCGACATTTTGGGTCAGAAAAAAACAAGGGGGGACACATAACTTCAGCTCACCTCCAACATTAACCTCCCACAATCGCTTCATTCACACCCCCCTCGTCCAGCCCATCCTACCCCATCCTATTGTCCCCTGGATTTAACCTGGGAACTCTAACCTTAGGCATTCCCCCCCCCCCCTACATCCCGTGTCACACAATTGAAATTGCAGCGTGGTAGCCCAACAAACATTGAACACTAAATTCCCTTCATCTCCAACCATTCTGCAACCTCAGCTGAGGAATAAAAAATATTCTGATTAACATTCTTGTTAATCAGCTGCTTTTTAACTGCACTTTAACTTCTTTTTTTTTCCTATGTGGCCTTGGAAAAGCCTGGAAAAATAGATACCCGGGAGCCATTATAGCTTAGATCAGGTTTTTCCCGTGATTTTTTCAGGATCATATCTCTGTCTTTTGAACAGAGAATTTTGGCCAACATAATCGGAGGGATACCCCCAGGGGGCCTCCTACCCCCATACACCCGATAGCGCGTTCCACTCCAAACAGAGGTGAAAAATGATCTTTTCCCAGACTCTCCAATGGCCAGGTCTGTAAAAAAGACGTAGGATCACTTTGTTCCGCTCCCACCGGGATTCACATAATCCAAATATTACAGTGTCTAGCTCTGTCCTCTAAGTCAGTGAGTTTGGCCTGTAAGGACCCTCTATCTTCTTTTAGTAGCTGAACCTCAGATTTCAATTATTTTTGCAGTGTGGTTACTATAGATTCCACCTCCTGATTTCTGGATCGCATTTTATTTAAATCATCTCTGATAAGAGAAATATCAGTTTCCACCGAACCCATTTGAGAGGTTAACGTTTCCAATGCTTCATAAGATCTTTTGACCTGCTTAAGAATTTTGCCCAGGATCATAGAGTCCTCATTATTTATATCTGATCGATTACAAGTTACTGACTGATCCCCTATTGGACCAGAGGCCATTACTGGCCGATCTAAGGGGGCGTCAGTATTCATAGATTTTGAACTCTCTCCCTGGGTATTTTTTACAGCGGTTCAAGTTTTTGCTGTAGGAGACCTCAGAAACTTTTCAATTCTTTGAGGCCCCTCCTCTACCCTGTTGCCAGGGCGGCCTTTGGGGCATAGTAAGTCCCCAGACTTTCTGCTGTTCTTGGGGGCCATAGAAATATAAGAGCAAAAAAAAGCAATAAGAGCAAAAAGGTAGGATGTAGAAGGGAGATGAGATTATAGACAGATTTTTGTTTCCCAAAGCAAAACCGTGTTGCGTCTCTAACTACAGCACCAAGATTGACATTAATTATACTATTATTTATGAGGCAAAGCAGAACAGCAGTTCAGTCAATTGATCAGATAATCACAGCCAATGTTGTTAGTGATATTAAGGATTAGTGGATTGTTAGAGTTAGTTAGAATTAAAGTCAGTGTCTACTTTTAAACTACAGACCACTTTTTTTTACATACATCCATCTCGCCAGACCTATGTTGAACCGCAGATTATGCTGGCAGGCAGAGTGTTCACACTGCAAGCTTGATATGAAGACCGGTGAACTTGCGCTTGAAGTGGTAAGATTAAATGAATATGGGTCAGAGGCTCTCCCCAGGCTCACAGCCGGTCCCGCCGCAATCAGACCCATTTGGTGTCTCCAGTTCCAGCAGGGGACTCCGCTCTGCCCAAATACCCACCAGGCGCCAGAACCGCACACTCCAAACAAGGCTCCGAAGGCCCCTATGCTCTCCCGCCATGTCGGGTCACCTGAAGCTCCGCCCTCCAACACCCGACTCAGCTTCCAGCAGACCCCGGCAGGAAAAGGCAGTAGCAGTGGCTCCTCTGCAGCTGGGAACTGAAGTCAGAGAGGCAGCCGTCCAAGCTGAGGCACGCGTCCCGTCAGCTTCCCAATCAGAACGGGGAAAAGAGATGCTGGATCGGGAAGTAAGGCCACACCATGCTGCTACTAAGATTAATAACGGAGAGGAGGGGGAGAGACGCGGCACGCACCCTACGTCATGCCGCCACCTCCCATAATGGCTCTCCAACAATAACACCTCCCCTGTGTACAGATATCAGTGACTGACAGCTATATATGTATATACACTTACACACAGAATGCTATTAATCACTGATAACACCTCACCTTGTAAAACTGAAGTTAGAAATGGCAGAGATATAAATGTATAACTTACAAGTTTTACTAAATCTTTTCCCCAAAAATGATATATCAATCGGCCCAGGCCTGCTCTGCACCATGCTGCCTGCAGATGACACTGCATTTTGTGGTAACACGTGTTCTCTAACCTTTAGAGAAACTTGTGATTTTCTTTTTGTTTTTACTCCATGTCTTCCCAAATTCATATTTTTATTTTTCCATTCACATAGCCATATGAGGGCTTGTTCTTTGCTGAATAAGTTGTACTTTTTAATGGCATCATCATCATTTACTATTTCATACACTGTAGCAGGAAGCTCCCAAAAAATGGAATTCCACCACAGTTTTATGGGTTTTGTTTTTAGGTGCTACCTATGCAGTAAAACTGACCCATGTCATTCATTCTCTGGGTCAGGACGATTACAACAATAGTAATTTATACAGTTTTTCTTGTCCTTTAATACTGAAAAAAACAAAACTTTTTTTTTTTTTAACTTACATCACCATATTCTTACCCCTCATAACTTTTTATAGTTATTTTAGTATGGATGTTTTTGGATGTCTATGACCTTTTTTTTTATTTTTATGTTACTATTGTTTAGGCCTTCAAAGGCCTAATAGTATGCAGTTGTCAAATTGCCACTTCTATTTATCAATTAAATTAAATCCATTGATAAATAGAAGATTTAGTATATTCCAATGTACTGCTGCCACCTGCAGGCCTATAATAGAATGTACCTTTAAATGCATTGGAGCCTGCAGCAGGCTCATGCCTTTCACAATGAACAGCTTCCCCAATTGTTATGTGGGGAGCTTTTCCAAGTGCATTTCACCATGGTATCTGAGGGGTTAAATGCTTGTGATCGGCATTATTGTCGATGGCAGATATTAGACCTGTATGAAACAGCAGAAACCTGGCAAATGTTAGGCCCCTTTCACATTGGCGAGAATTCCATGCGGGTGCAATGCGTGAGGTGAACGTATTGCACCCGCACTGAATCCGGACCCATTCACTCCAATGGGGCTGTGCACATGAGCGGTGATTTTCACGCATCACTTGTGCGTTGCGTGAAAATCACAGCATGCGCTATATTGTGCGTTATTTTACACAACGCAGGCCCCATAGAAGTGAATGGGGCTGCGTGAAAATCGCAAGCATCCGCAAGCAAGTGCGGATGCGGTGCGATTTTCACGCATGGTTGCTAGGTGACGATCGGGATGGGGACCCGATCTTTATTATTTTCCCTTATAACCATGTTATAAGGGGAAATAATAAAATCTACATCTACATCTAACACCGATCCGAAACCGGAACTTCTGTGAAGAAGTCCGGGTTCGGGTTTGGGTACCAAACATACCGATTTTTCTAACGCACGTGCAAAACGCAGTAAAACGCTTGGCACTCGCGCGGAAAATTCGTGCATTTTCCTGCAACGCACCCGCATCTTTTCCCAAAACGCCCGTGTGAACCCAGCCATAAACCACTTTTAAAGACAGTGCTTCTGACGTACATGTACGACAGAGGTCTAGAAAGCGTTGCATACAATGAAGCTCCAGTAAGAGGCAGAGCGGGCAGCGTCATAACGTCACTTATTCACGTGACACGCCTTCTCCGCCTGCTTCATTCATAAAGTGGGCGGAGCAGGCGCGACACATGAGTGATTGACGTTACGTCGCCGCCGCCCGCTCTGCCTGTTACTGGAGCTTCATTGTAAGGTAATAAAGATGCGCTGAACCTGATTTAAAGTTAAAGTAAAAGTTACTGCCGGGCCGGGGCTGTTATGGGGAGGGGGATCTGTGGATGGCACTGTTATGGGGGATCTGTGAATGGCGCTGTTATGAGGGAGGATCTGTGGATGGCGCTGTTATGGGGGGGGGATCTGTGGATGGCGCTTTTATGGGGATCTGTGGATGGCGCTGTTATGGGGCGGGATCTGTGGATGACACATATAGCATAAGATGCTATATATAGTGTCATTCATAGATCCACCCATAGCATGGTAATCCACAGATCCCCCCCATAACAATGCCATCCACAGATCCCCCCCATAACAGCGCCATCCACAGATCGCCCATAACCGTGTCATCCACAGATCCCTCCCATAACAATGTCATCCACAGATCACTTTGTTTCTTATACCGTGCACACAATTCTTATGCACAGGATTCGTAGGATTTGAGAGTCGAAAGATTCAATATATTCAAGAACCTTTTCAGATTCGGATTTGAATTTTTTTTTATTCGTCCCACCTCTAATTTTTTATAATTGCTTGTTGCCACTGTACCCTTAGAGAGTGTAACCACTACACCTGTTGCTTTTTGTACTGTTATTAATATGTTGTCTCACATAAGACTATTGCAACCACGAAGCTTGTTGCCCCATGTGAGGCAAGTAATCCTCCATGTTTAAGTCACGCCAATATCTGTTTCTTTCCACCCTATGGTGGGGAGGCACATACCGTAAATCAGGTCTGTCTTCCTTGACAAATCGTGTTGAGTATTTTTCCTATGATGTTATGCTTTTCCTGTTATCCTCTATTGATCTGTGGAAATCTTACAGAAATGGGGATATCAATAATATAAGTGTATGAGCAATGATTGAGTGCAGGAGTTTGACCTCATCCCTTGTATCGGTTTTCCCAGTGTTTGACTGGGTTTCATTGAAATGCTCTCATTTTCTCCTATAATAAAAAAGATATACTGACAGGTTAGGTTCTGTTCAAATGGGTTTGGAGATCCTGCTTGTAGATTTTGCTTCAGAATATGTCCAATCTGATGGGGAAAATCGTGCTGTTGGACACCTTGCAAGAACCCAACAGACCTCATTATAAGTCAATGATCCTTCCAAAAGGACCCAATGGTGTGATGGATCCAACACTAGTGTGAACGTAACCCTTTTTTTTTAGCTACTTATGAATTTGGCCCTACTGTTCATATGTGAGATAGGGGAAATAAGAATGTGAACCCCTCTTGGCACATGAACTAATGTGAGCAATAAGAATATCTGTATACTGCTAAGCAAAAGAAAATAATTACATTAAAGGGATTGTCTTAAATATCAATATTTGTGTTAGGCCTGGGCCTTCTGCCATACCTCCAGCTTTCTCACCTGTCATATCCCCAGCATCTCCTGCCTCAGCAAGGTTAAATATCAGCCTCCTCTTCCAGGAAGTTGCCTGAGTGTTGAGTTACTATCAGTAGTGATGTCCCAAACTATTCGCCGGCGAACATGGCTTGTTCGCGTTCGCCGGTGCGGGCCGCCCCCCATACATCATCATTGAGCAAACTTTGACCCTGTACCTCACAGTCAGCAGACACATTCCAGCCAATCAGCAGCAGACCCTCCCTCCCAGACACTCCCACCTCCAGGACAGCATCCATTTTAGATTCATTCGGAAGCTGCATTCTTAGTGAGAGGAGGGACAGTGTAGCTGCTGCTGATTCAATAGGGAAATCGATAGCTAGGGCAGTGTTCTGTGTCCACAGACTCATCTGCTGTAAGGAAAGCGTCCTGACAGCACCCCAAAAAGCCCTTTTCAGGGCTGGTACATCAGTGTGCTTATTTTATATATATATATATATATATATATATATATATATACAGTACAGACCAAAAGTTTGGACACACCTTCTCATTCAAAGAGTTTTCTTTATTTTCATGACTATAAAATTGTAGATTCACACTGAAGGCATCAAAACTATGAATTAACACATGTGGAATTATATACATAACAAAAAAGTGTGAAACGACTGAAAATATGTCATATTCTAGGTTCTTCAAAGTATCCACCTTTTGCTTTGATTACTGCTTTGCACACTCTTGGCATGCTCTTGATGAGCTTCAAGAGGTAGTCACCTGAAATGGTTTTCACTTCAAAGGTGTGCCCTGTCAGGTTTAATAAGTGGGATTTCTTGCCTTATAAATGGGGTTGGGACCATCCGTTGCGTTGTGGAGAAGTCAGGTGGATACACAGCTGATAGTCCCACTGAATAGACTGTTAGAATTTGTATTATGGCAAGAAAAAAGCAGCTAAGTAAAGAAAAACGAGTGGCCATCATTACTTTAAGAAATGAAGGTCAGTCAGTCCGAAAAATTGGGAAAACTTTGAAAGTGTCCCCAAGTGCAGTCACAAAAACCATCAAGCGCTACAAAGAAACTGGCTTACATGCGGACCGCCCCAGGAAAGGAAGACCAAGAGTCACCTCTGCTGCGGAGCATAAGTTCATCCGAGTCACCAGCCTCAGAAATCACAGGTTAACAGCAGCTAAGATTAGAGACCAGGTCAATGCCACACAGAGTTCTAGCAGCAGACACATCTCTAGAACAACTGTTAAGAGGAGACCGTGTGAATCAGGCCTTCATGGTAGAATATCTGCTAGGAAACCACTGCTCAGGACAGGCAACAAGCAGAAGAGACTTGTTTGGGCTAAAGAACACAAGGAATGGACATTAGACCAGTGGAAATCTGTGCTTTGGTCTGATGAGTCCAAATTTGAGATCTTTGGTTCCAACCACCGTGTCTTTGTGCGACGCAGAAAAGGTGAACGGATTGACTCTACATGCCTGGTTCCCACCGTGAAGCATGGAGGAGAAGGTGTAATGGTGTGGGGGTGCTTTGCTGGTGACACTGTTGGGGATTTATTCAAAATTATAGGCATACTGAACCAGCATGGCTACCACAGCATCTTGCAGCGGCATGCTATTCCATCCGGTTTGCGTTTAGTTGGACCATCATTTATTTTTCAACAGGACAATGACCCCAAACACACCTCCAGGCTGTTTAAGGGCTATTTGACCATGAAGGAGAGTAATGGGGTGCTGTTCCAGATGAACTGGCCTCCACAGTCACCGGACCTGAACCCAATCGAGATGGTTTGGGGTGAGCTGGACTGCAGAGTGAAGGCAAAAGGGCCAAAAAGTGCTAAGCATCTCTGGGAACTTCAAGACTATTGGAAGACCATTTCAGGTGACTACCTCTTGAAGCTCATCAAGAGAATGCCAAGAGTGTGCAAAGCAGTAATCAAAGCAAAAGGTGGCTACTTTGAAGAACCTAGAATATGACATATTTTCTGTTTCACACTTTTTTGTTATGTATATAATTCCACATGTGTTAATTCATAGTTTTGATGCCTTCAGTGTGAATCTACAATTTTCCTAGTCATGAAAATAAAGAAAACTCTTTGAACGAGAAGATGTGTCCAAACTTTTGGTCTGTACTGTATATATATATATATATATATATAATATATATATATATATATATATTGCAGTTGCCTGCTCGTATGTGAGAGGCTGCAGGCCCACAGACTGTACTGTGTGCACACCACTCATATAGTGTGTCACAGTACCTTGCAGATAAAAAAAAGTCAATTTATTATGATTTTTTTAATATATTCGCAGTTGCCAGACATTGAAAGGCTGTGTTTGAGATTGTACTGTGTGCACACCATTTATACAGGGTGTCACAATACCTTGCAGATAAAACTAAAGTCAATTTATTTTTTCTCTGTGATATAATCGCAGTTGCAAGCCAGTGAGTGTCTGGATTCAAACAAAGGGGAGGGAGCCAGCGTTTTTTTCACCATCTCCCCGTTCAAAAAATCTATTCAATAAATGGACCCCAGATTGGGGACGTAACAGGGATTAAACTGATGAGAAGAGAACTACAGAAAATAACACTTATATCGGGTGTGAGAGTAAATTGCACGGCGCAGACGCGCTGACCGTGGATTCAAACAAAGGGGAGGGAGCCAGCGTTTTTTTTAACCATCTCCCCGTTCTAAAAATCTATTCAATTCACCTTTCGGGGACCTTTGGTGTTGTACGTGGCTGGGTGGAGGAAGAAACCTTCAATGACATCAACGGGACATGGCTAGCTTGGTATCCAACCTTGTGTAAATGGGGAGTTTGCGGTTGGGCAAATGGACTGTTTGCGGTTGTTTGCGTTGCATTAAAAGGGGAGTTTGGTCTGTCAATGTCTGTGAAGCGGGCGTAACCCTTATACTACCTGATCGATACAACATCATACCTGATCGTATACACACACTGGATGTTTTAAACCACGTTGTTCAAAATTTTTTAGGATTGTTAGGTGATTTATGCCCTTTATGGATTAAAACCCAACTCTGCATCAACTACGTAATTTTCCATGGGAGTTTTGCCATGGTTCCCCCTCCGGCATGCCACAGTCCAGGTGTTAGTCCCCTTGAAACAACTTTTCCATCACTACTGTGGCTAGAAAGAGTCCCTGTGGGTTTAAAAATTCGCCTGCCTATTGAAGTCTATGGCGGTTCGCCCAGTTCGCCCGTTCGCAAACATTTGAGGAAATTCGAGTTCGCCGTTCGCGAACTGAAAATTTTATGTTCGTGACATCTCTAACTATCAGTAATAGCAAAAGTGTTCTCTTCTGATCGTCTGTGTTTGACCCAGCCTGTTTGATCATTCTGTTTGCCTGTTGCCTGCACCGAATACTGGAACTGACTGACCCTAAGCCTGTCTGATACTCTGTACCACGCTACTATCTGATACCGGCTTCTGACCTCTGGCTTGTCTCTGACCACGCTTCAGCTTCTGCCTCTGACAATCATCACCTGCTGCCTTTACTGCAATACCACTGTTATTGGACTCTGTTCACACTAACTGCGGTTCTTACTGCAACTTGAGCTATTGGAGCGTTACCTGTTGTCTGACTCAGTGAGTCAGCTGTCAATTATATTAGCTAATCCTGTAGGTAGTGGTTAAGTGGTTCCCACTTGCTGCGTTCTGTCCTGTCTCGTGTGGTTTACCCAAAGAATCCACAATCTCTGGTTAGACCAGTGGATTCCCTCCACTGGCCATAACAATTTGATTGGTAGGGGTCTGACTTCCAGCACCCCCGTCAATCAGCTGTTTAAAGGGGGTGATGTCCTTTGTGCAGCTCAGTACCGTGAAAGTGAATGAGACTGAGCTGTAATACTAAGCACAGTCACCACATAATGTACTGTGCTATGCTTGGTATACTATAAAGGGAGGCTGCAGCACCAGTCTGAGCGCTGAAGTCCATTACCACAGCTGATTGATGAAGGTGCAGAGAGTCAGACCCCTACGGATCAGACATTGAGGACCAAACCTGCGAATTAGGTCATTAATATTTGAATCCTGTAAAATCCCTTTAAACTGTTATCGTAAAGTGAGTGCACATTGCCCTAACATATCTAAATATTATTATAAAATACATAATGCTTCTATACTTTATTTTTTAACTTTTTTAACATAAGAATAAAAAAATATAATAATATATATATATATATATATATATATATATATGAGATCTACCCTAAATGAAACGCAGTCCCTCCTGGCGGCGCGCGGCGTGGATATACATCGTGAAGCATTAAAAACTGGATTTTTTAAACAAAACTGTCAGCACATTTGAACGTTCAAAGACATTTTAACTAGAGTTGAGCGAACACCTGGATGTTCGGGTTCGAGAAGTTCGGCCGAACATCCCGGAAATGTTCGGGTTCGGGATCCGAACCCGATCCGAACTTCGTCCCGAACCCGAACCCCATTGAAGTCAATGGGGACCCGAACTTTTCGGCACTAAAAAGGCTGTAAAACAGCCCAGGAAAGAGCTAGAGGGCTGCAAAAGGCAGCAACATGTAGGTAAATCCCCTGCAAACAAATGTGGATAGGGAAATGAATTAAAATAAAAATTAAATAAATAAAAATTAACCAAAATCAATTGGAGAGAGGTTCCATAGCAGAGAATCTGGCTTCCCGTCACCCACCACTGGAACAGTCCATTCTCAGATATTTAGGCCCCGGCACCCAGGCAGAGGAGAGAGGTCCCGTAACAGAGAATCTGTCTTCATGTCAGCAGAGAATTAGTCTGCATGTCATAGCAGAGAATGAGGCTTCACGTCAGCCACCACTGCAACAGTCCATTGGCATATATTTAGGCCCAGCACACACACAGGCAGAGGAGAGAGGTCCCGTAACAGAGAATCTGGCTTCATGTCAGCAGAGAATCAGTCTGCATGTCATAGCAGAGAATGAGGCTTCACGTCAGCCACCACTGCAACAGTCCATTGGCATATATTTAGGCCCAGCACACACACAGGCAGAGGAGAGAGGTCCCGTAACAGAGAATCTGGCTTCATGTCAGCAGAGAATCAGTCTGCATGTCATAGCAGAGAATGAGGCTTCACGTCAGCCACCACTGCAACAGTCCATTGGCATATATTTAGGCCCAGCACCCAGGCAGAGGAGGGAGGTCCCGTAACAGAGAATCTGTCTTCATGTCAGCAGAGAATTAGTCTGCATGTCATAGCAGAGAATGAGGCTTCACGTCAGCCACCACTGCAACAGTCCATTGGCATATATTTAGGCCCAGCACCCAGGCAGAGGAGGGAGGTCCCGTAACAGAGAATCTGTCTTCATGTCAGCAGAGAATTAGTCTGCATGTCATAGCAGAGAATGAGGCTTCACGTCAGCCACCACTGCAACAGTCCATTGGCATATATTTAGGCCCAGCACACACACAGGCAGAGGAGAGAGGTCCCGTAACAGAGAATCTGGCTTCATGTCAGCAGAGAATCAGTCTGCATGTCATAGCAGAGAATGAGGCTTCACGTCAGCCACCACTGCAACAGTCCATTGGCATATATTTAGGCCCAGCACCCAGGCAGAGGAGGGAGGTCCCGTAACAGACAATCTGGCTTCATGTCAGCAGAGAATCAGTCTGCATGTCATAGCAGAGAATGAGGCTTCACGTCAGCCACCACTGCAACAGTCCATTGGCATATATTTAGGCCCAGCACACACACAGGCAGAGGAGAGAGGTCCCGTAACAGAGAATCTGGCTTCATGTCAGCAGAGAATCAGTCTGCATGTCATAGCAGAGAATGAGGCTTCACGTCAGCCACCACTGCAACAGTCCATTGGCATATATTTAGGCCCAGCACACACACAGGCAGAGGAGAGAGGTCCCGTAACAGAGAATCTGGCTTCATGTCAGCAGAGAATCAGTCTGCATGTCATAGCAGAGAATGAGGCTTCACGTCAGCCACCACTGCAACAGTCCATTGGCATATATTAGGCCCAGCACACACACAGGCAGAGGAGAGAGGTCCCGTAACAGAGAATCTGGATTCATGTCAGCAGAGAATCAGTCTGCATGTCATAGCAGAGAATGAGGCTTCACGTCAGCCACCACTGCAACAGTCCATTGGCATATATTTAGGCCCAGCACACACACAGGCAGAGGAGAGAGGTCCCGTAACAGAGAATCTGGCTTCATGTCAGCAGAGAATCAGTCTGCATGTCATAGCAGAGAATGAGGCTTCACGTCAGCCACCACTGCAACAGTCCATTGGCATATATTTAGGCCCAGCACACACACAGGCAGAGGAGAGAGGTCCCGTAACAGAGAATCTGGCTTCATGTCAGCAGAGAATCAGTCTGCATGTCATAGCAGAGAATGAGGCTTCACGTCAGCCACCACTGCAACAGTCCATTGGCATATATTTAGGCCCAGCACACACACAGGCAGAGGAGAGAGGTCCCGTAACAGAGAATCTGGCTTCATGTCAGCAGAGAATCAGTCTGCATGTCATAGCAGAGAATGAGGCTTCACGTCAGCCACCACTGCAACAGTCCATTGGCATATATTTAGGCCCAGCACACACACAGGCAGAGGAGAGAGGTCCCGTAACAGAGAATCTGTCTTCATGTCAGCAGAGAATTAGTCTGCATGTCATAGCAGAGAATGAGGCTTCACGTCACCCACCACTGCAACAGTCCATTGGCATATATTTAGGCCTAGCACACAGGCAGAGCAGAGAGGTCCCGTAACAGACAATCTGGCTTCATGACAGCAGAGAATCAGTCTGCATGTCATAGCAGAGAATGAGGCTTCACGTCACCCACCACTGCAACAGTCCATTGGCATATATTTAGGCCCAGCACACACACAGGCAGAGGAGAGAGGTCCCGTAACAGAGAATCTGTCTTCATGTCAGCAGAGAATTAGTCTGCATGTCATAGCAGAGAATGAGGCTTCACGTCACCCACCACTGCAACAGTCCATTGGCATATATTTAGGCCTAGCACACAGGCAGAGCAGAGAGGTCCCGTAACAGACAATCTGGCTTCATGACAGCAGAGAATCAGTCTGCATGTCATAGCAGAGAATGAGGCTTCACGTCAGCCACCACTGCAACAGTCCATTGGCATATATTTAGGCCCAGCACACACACAGGCAGAGGAGAGAGGTCCCGTAACAGAGAATCTGTCTTCATGTCAGCAGAGAATTAGTCTGCATGTCATAGCAGAGAATGAGGCTTCACGTCACCCACCACTGCAACAGTCCATTGGCATATATTTAGGCCTAGCACACAGGCAGAGCAGAGAGGTCCCGTAACAGACAATCTGGCTTCATGACAGCAGAGAATCAGTCTGCATGTCATAGCAGAGAATGAGGCTTCACGTCACCCACCACTGCAACAGTCCATTGGCATATATTTAGGCCCAGCACACACACAGGCAGAGGAGAGAGGTCCCGTAACAGAGAATCTGTCTTCATGTCAGCAGAGAATTAGTCTGCATGTCATAGCAGAGAATGAGGCTTCACGTCACCCACCACTGCAACAGTCCATTGGCATATATTTAGGCCTAGCACACAGGCAGAGCAGAGAGGTCCCGTAACAGACAATCTGGCTTCATGACAGCAGAGAATCAGTCTGCATGTCATAGCAGAGAATGAGGCTTCACGTCACCCACCACTGCAACAGTCCATTGGCATATATTTAGGCCTAGCACACAGGCAGAGCAGAGAGGTCCCGTAACAGACAATCTGGCTTCATGTCAGCAGAGAATCAGTCTGCATGTCATAGCAGAGAATGAGGCTTCACGTCACCCACCACTGCAACAGTCCATTGGCATATATTTAGGCCTAGCACACAGGCAGAGCAGAGAGGTCCCGTAACAGACAATCTGGCTTCATGACAGCAGAGAATCAGTCTGCATGTCATAGCAGAGAATGAGGCTTCACGTCACCCACCACTGCAACAGTCCATTGGCATATATTTAGGCCTAGCACACAGGCAGAGGAGAGAGGTCCCGTAACAGACAATCTGGCTTCATGTCAGCAGAGAATCAGTCTGCATGTCATAGCAGAGAATGAGGCTTCACGTCACCCACCACTGCAACAGTCCATTGGCATATATTTAGGCCTAGCACACAGGCAGAGCAGAGAGGTCCCGTAACAGACAATCTGGCTTCATGTCAGCAGAGAATCAGTCTGCATGTCATAGCAGAGAATCAGGCTTCACGTCAGCCACCACTGCAACAGTCCATTGTCATAAATTTAGGCCCAGCACCCAGGCAGAGGAGAGAGGTCCCGTAACAGACAATCTGGCTTCATGTCAGCAGAGAATTAGTCTGCATGTCATAGCAGAGAATCAGGCTTCATGTCAGCCACCACTGCAACAGTCCATTGGCATATATTTAGGCCTAGCACACAGGCAGAGGAGAGGTTCATTCAACTTTGGGTAGCCTCGCAATATAATGGTAAAATGAAAATAAAAATAGGATTGAATGAGGAAGTGCCCTGGAGTCCAATAATATATGGTTATGGGGAGGTAGTTAATGTCTAATCTGGACAAGGGACGGACAGGTCCTGTGGGATCCATGCCTGGTTCATTTTTATGAACGTCAGCTTGTCCACATTGGCTGTAGACAGGCGGCTGCGTTTGTCTGTAATGACGCCCCCTGCCGTGCTGAATACACGTTCAGACAAAACGCTGGCTGCCGGGCAGGCCAGCACCTCCAAGGCATAAAAGGCTAGCTCTGGCCACGTGGACAATTTAGAGACCCAGAAGTTGAATGGGGCCGAACCATCAGTACGTGGAGGGGTGTGCACACGTACTGTTCCACCATGTTAGTGAAATGTTGCCTCCTGCTAACACGTTGCGTATCAGGTGGTGGTGCAGTTAGCTGTGGCGTGTTGACAAAAGTTTTCCACATCTCTGCCATGCTAACCCTGCCCTCAGAGGAGCTGGCCGTGACACAGCTGCCTTGGCGACCTCTTGCTCCTCCTCTGCCTTGGCCTTGGGCTTCCACTTGTTCCCCTGTGACATTTGGGAATGCTCTCAGTAGCGCGTCTACCAACGTGCGCTTGTACTCGCGCATCTTCCTATCACGCTCCAGTGCAGGAAGTAAGGTGGGCACATTGTCTTTGTAGCGTGGATCCAGCAGGGTGGCAACCCAGTAGTCCGCACAGGTTAAAATGTGGGCAACTCTGCTGTCGTTGCGCAGGCACTGCAGCATGTAGTCGCTCATGTGTGCCAGGCTGCCCAGGGATAAGGACAAGCTGTCCTCTGTGGGAGGCGTATCGTCATCGTCCTGCCTTTCCCCCCAGCCACGCACCAGTGATGGACCCGAGCTGCGTTGGGTGCCACCCCGCTGTGACCATGCTTCATCCTCATCCTCCTCCACCTCCTCCTCATCCTCGTCCTCCTCGTCCTCCAGTAGTGGGCCCTGGCTGGCCACATTTGTACCTGGCCTCTGCTGTTGCCAAAAACCTCCCTCTGAGTCACTTCGAAGAGACTGGCCTGAAAGTGCTAAAAATGACCCCTCTTCCTCCTCCTCCTCCTCCTCCTCCTGGGCCACCTCCTCTTCCATCATCGCCCTAAGTGTTTTCTCAAGGAGACATAGAAGTGGTATTGTAACGCTGATAACGGTGTCATCGCCACTGGCCATGTTGGTGGAGTACTCGAAACAGCGCAACAGGGCACACAGGTCTCGCATGGAGGCCCAGTCATTGGTGGTGAAGTGGTGCTGTTCTGTAGTGCGACTGACCCGTGCGTGCTGCAGCTGAAACTCCACTATGGCCTGCTGCTGCTCGCACAGTCTGTCCAGCATGTGCAAGGTGGAGTTCCACCTGGTGGGCACGTCGCATATGAGGCGGTGAGCGGGAAGGCCGAAGTTACGCTGTAGCGCAGACAGGCGAGCAGCAGCAGGATGTGAACGCCGGAAGCGCGAACAGACGGCCCGCACTTTATGCAGCAGCTCTGACATGTCGGGGTAGTTGTGAATGAACTTCTGCACCACCAAATTCAGCACATGCGCCAAGCAAGGGATGTGCGTCAAATTGGCTAGTCCCAGAGCTGCAACGAGATTTCGCCCATTATCACACACCACCAGGCCGGGCTTGAGGCTCACCGGCAGCAACCACTCGTCGGTCTGTTGTTCTATACCCCGCCACAACTCCTGTGCGGTGTGGGGCCTGTCCCCCAAACATACAGACGTGGACAAAATTGTTGGTACCCTTTGGTCAATGAAAGAAAAAGTCACAATGGTCACAGAAATAACTTTAATCTGACAAAAGTAATAATAAATTAAAATTCTATAAATGTTAACCAATGAAAGTCAGACATTGTTTTTCAACCATGCTTCAACAGAATTATGTAAAAAAATAAACTCATGAAACAGGCATGGACAAAAATGATGGTACCCCTAGAAAACACAGAACATAATGTGACCAAAGGGACATGTTAATTCAAGGTGTGTCCACTAATTAGCATCACAGGTGTCTACAACCTTGTAATCAGCCATTGGGCCTATATATATGGCTCCAGGTAATCACTGTGTTGTTTGGTGATATGGTGTGTACCACACTCGACATGGACCAGAGGAAGCAAAGGAAAGAGCTGTCTCAAGAGATCAGAAAGAAAATTATAGACAAGCATGTTAAAGGTAAAGGCTATAAGACCATCTCCAAGCAACTAGATGTTCCTGTGAGTACAGTTGCACATATTATTCATAAGTTTAAGATCCATGGGACTGTAGCCAACCTCCCTGGACGTGGCCGCAGGAGGAAAATTGATGACAAATCTAAGAGACGGATAATCCGAATGGTAACAAAAGAGCCTAGAAAGACTTCTAAAGAGATTCAAGGTGAACTTCATGCTCAAGGAACATCAGTGTCAGATCGCACCATCCGTCGTTGTTTGAGCCAAAGTGGACTACATGGGAGACGACCAAGGAGGACACCATTGTTGAAAACGAATCATAAAAAAGCAAGACTGGAATATGCCAAACTACATGTTGACAAGCCACAAAGCTTCTGGGAGAATGTCCTGTGGACAGATGAGACAAAAATCGAAGTTTTTGCCAAGGCACATCAGCTGTATGTTCACAGACGAAAAAATGAAGCATATCAAGAAAAGAACACTGTCCCTACTGTGAAACATGGAGGAGGCTCTGTTATGTTCTGGGGCTGCTTTGCTGCGTCTGGCACAGGGTGTCTTGAATCTGTGCAGGGTACAATGAAATCTCAAGACTATCAAGGAATTCTAGAGAGAAATGTACTAGCCAGTGTCAGAAAGCTTGGTCTCAGTCGCAGGTCATGGGTCTTGCAACAGGACAATGACCCAAAACACACCGCTAAAAACACCCAAGAATGGCTAAGAGGAAAAAATTGGACTATTCTAAAGTGGCCTTCTATGAGCCCTGACCTCAATCCTATTGAGCATCTTTGGAAGGAGCTGAAACATGCAGTCTGGAAAAGGCACCCTTCAAACCGGACACAACTGGAGCAGTTTGCTCATGAGGAGTGGGCCAAAATACCTGCTGAGAGGTGCAGATGTCTCATTGACAGTTACAGGAAGCGTTTGATTGCAGTGATTGCCTCAAAAGGTTGCGCAACAAAATATTAAGTTAGGGGTACCATCATTTTTGTCCATGCCTGTTTCATGAGTTTATTTTTTTACATAATTCTGTTGAAGCATGGTTGAAAAACAATGTCTGACTTTCATTGGTTAACATTTATAGAATTTTAATTTATTATTACTTTTGTCAGATTAAAGTTATTTCTGTGACCATTGTGACTTTTTCTTTCATTGACCAAAGGGTACCAACAATTTTGTCCACGTCTGTATGAGTTTCAGAATGGCCTGCTGACGTTTACCCCGGGCTGTGCTGAAGTTGGTGGTGAAGGTGTGTGGCTGACTGGATGAGCAGGTGGAAGAAGAGGAGGAGGAAGCCGAGAAGGAGGAGGTGGCAACAGGAGGCAAAGAATGTTGCCCTGCGATCCTTGGCGGCGGAAGGACGTGCGCCAAACAGCTCTCCGCCTGGGGCCCAGCTGCCACTACATTTACCCAGTGTGCAGTTAGGGAGATATAGCGTCCCTGGCCGTGCTTACTGGTCCACGTATCTGTGGTTAGGTGGACCTTGCCACAGATGGCGTTGCGCAGTGCACACTTGATTTTATGGGATACTTGGTTGTGCAGGGAAGGCACGGCTCTCTTGGAGAAGTAGTGGCGGCTGGGAACAACATACTGTGGGACAGCAAGCGACATGAGCTGTTTGAAGCTGTCTGTGTCCACCAGCCTAAATGACAGCATTTCATAGGCCAGTAGTTTAGAAATGCTGGCATTCAGGGCCAGGGATCGAGGGTGGCTAGGTGGGAATTTACGCTTTCTATCAAATGTTTGTGAGATGGAGAGCTGAACGCTGGCGTGTGACATGGTTGAGACGCTTGGTGACGGAGGTGGTGGTGGTGGTGTTGGTGGTACATCCCCTGTTTGCTGGGCGGCAGGTGCCAACGTTCCTCCAGAGGCGGAGGAAGAGGCCGAGGCGGCAGCAGCAGAATAGGCCGAGGCGGCAGCAGCAGAAGAGGTAGCAGGGGGAGCCTGAGTGACTTCCTTGGTTTTAAGGTGTTTACTCCACTGCAGTTCATGCTTTGCATGCAGGTGCCTGGTCATGCAGGTTGTGCTCAGGTTCAGAACGTTAATGCCTCGCTTCAGGCTCTGATGGCACAGCGTGCAAACCACTCGGGTCTTGTCGTCAGCACATTGTTTGAAGAAGTGCCATGCCAGGGAACTCCTTGAAGCTGCCTTTGGGGTGCTCGGTCCCAGATGGCGGCGGTCAGTAGCAGGCGGAGTCTCTTGGCGGCGGGTGTTCTGCTTTTGCCCACTGCTCCCTCTTTTGCTACGCTGTTGGCTCGGTCTCACCACTGCCTCTTCCTCCGAACTGTGAAAGTCAGTGGCACGACCTTCATTCCATGTGGGGTCTAGGACCTCATCGTCCCCTGCATCGTCTTCCACCCAGTCTTGATCCCTGACCTCCTGTTCAGTCTGCACACTGCAGAAAGACGCAGCAGTTGGCACCTGTGTTTCGTCATCATCAGAGACATGCTGAGGTGGTATTCCCATGTCCTCATCATCAGGAAACATAAGTGGTTGTGCGTCAGTGCATTCTATGTCTTTCACCGCTGGGGAAGGGCTAGGTGGATGCCCTTGGGAAACCCTGCCAGCGGAGTCTTCAAACAGCATAAGAGACTGCTGCATAACTTGAGGCTGAGACAGTTTCCCTGGTATGCATGGGGGTGATGTGACAGACTGATGGGGTTGGTTTTCAGGCGCCATCTGTGCGCTTTCTGCAGAAGACTGGGTGGGAGATAATGTGAACGTGCTGGATCCACTGTCGGCCACCCAATTGACTAATGCCTGTACCTGCTCAGGCCTTACCATCCTTAGAACGGCATTGGGCCCCACCATATATCGCTGTAAATTCTGGCGGCTACTGGGACCTGAGGTAGTTGGTACACTAGGACGTGTGGATGTGGCAGAACGGCCACGTCCTCTCCCAGCACCAGAGGGTCCACTAACACCACCACGACCATGTCCACGTCCGCGTCCCTTACTAGATGTTTTTCTCATTGTTATGGTTCACCACAACAACAAATATATTATTTGGCCCAATGTATTGTATTCAAATTCAGCGGGATATAAATTTGAGGCCTAGTATTTAGGCGCTGGGTGACCGGTATGGATTTAGTGACAGAATTAGACTTGGAAATGCACAGAAGCGTGTGTGTGAAGTTATTCTGAATGACCCTATGTGCACCTTCAATATGATCTACCCTTTTAGGGATAGATTTCAAATAGCTCTGATATAGCAGAAACGACTAAATTATGAAATTGCTAAATTGGGAATTGTATTTCAACCCAGAACAAAAAATGTGCTTTGACGGACACTAAATAACTTTCCCAGCCACAACAGGACAGCGGTAACGAGAGATTTAGCGGGATATAAATTTGAGGCCTAGTATTTAGGCGCTGGGTGACAGGTATGGGTTTAGTGACAGAATTAGATTTGGAAATGCACAGTAGCGGGTGTGTGAAGTTATTCTGAATGACCCTATGTGCACCTTGAATATTATATACCCTTTTAGGGATAGATTTCAAATAGCTCTGATATAGCAGAAACCACTAAATTATGAAATTGCTAAATTGGGAATTGTATTTCAACCCAGAACAAGAAATGTGCTTGAACGGACACTAAATAACTCGCCCAGCTACAGCACTAGGGACAGATTTAGCGGGATATAAATTTGAGGCCTAGTATTTAGGCGCTGGGTGACAGGTATGGGTTTAGTGCCAGAATTAGACTTGGAAATACACAGTAGCGGGTGTGTGTGAAGTTATTCTGAATGACCCAATGTGCACCTTGAATATTATATACCCTTTTAGGGATAGATTTCAAATAGCTCTGATATAGCAGAAACCACTAAATTATGAAATTGCTAAATTGGGAATTGTATTTCAACCCAGAACAAGAAATGTGCTTGAACGGACACTAAATAACTCGCCCAGCTACAGCACTAAGGACAGATTTAGCGGGATATAAATTTGAGGCCTAGTATTTAGGCGCTGGGTGACAGGTATGGGTTTAGTGCCAGAATTAGACTTGGAAATACACAGTAGCGGGTGTGTGTGAAGTTATTCTGAATGACCCAATGTGCACCTTGAATATTATATACCCTTTTAGGGATAGATTTCAAATAGCTCTGATATAGCAGAAACCACTAAATTATGAAATTGCTAAATTGGGAATTGTATTTCAACCCAGAACAAGAAATGTGCTTGAACGGACACTAAATAACTCGCCCAGCTACAGCACTAGGGACAGATTTAGCGGGATATAAATTTGAGGCCTAGTATTTAGGCGCTGGGTGACAGGTATGGGTTTAGTGCCAGAATTAGACTTGGAAATACACAGTAGCGGGTGTGTGTGAAGTTATTCTGAATGACCCAATGTGCACCTTGAATATTATATACCCTTTTAGGGATAGATTTCAAATAGCTCTGATATAGCAGAAACCACTAAATTATGAAATTGCTAAATTGGGAATTGTATTTCAACCCAGAACAAGAAATGTGCTTGAACGGACACTAAATAACTCGCCCAGCTACAGCACTAAGGACAGATTTAGCGGGATATAAATTTGAGGCCTAGTATTTAGGCGCTGGGTGACAGGTATGGGTTTAGTGCCAGAATTAGACTTGGAAATACACAGTAGCGGGTGTGTGTGAAGTTATTCTGAATGACCCAATGTGCACCTTGAATATTATATACCCTTTTAGGGATAGATTTCAAATAGCTCTGATATAGCAGAAACCACTAAATTATGAAATTGCTAAATTGGGAATTGTATTTCAACCCAGAACAAGAAATGTGCTTGAACGGACACTAAATAACTCGCCCAGCTACAGCACTAGGGACAGATTTAGCGGGATATAAATTTGAGGCCTAGTATTTATGCGCTGGGTGACAGGTATGGGTTTAGTGCCAGAATTAGACTTGGAAATACACAGTAGCGGGTGTGTGTGAAGTTATTCTGAATGACCCAATGTGCACCTTGAATATTATATACCCTTTTAGGGATAGATTTCAAATAGCTCTGATATAGCAGAAACCACTAAATTATGAAATTGCTAAATTGGGAATTGTATTTCAACCCAGAACAAGAAATGTGCTTGAACGGACACTAAATAACTCGCCCAGCTACAGCACTAAGGACAGATTTAGCGGGATATAAATTTGAGGCCTAGTATTTAGGCGCTGGGTGACAGGTATGGGTTTAGTGCCAGAATTAGACTTGGAAATACACAGTAGCGGGTGTGTGTGAAGTTATTCTGAATGACCCAATGTGCACCTTGAATATTATATACCCTTTTAGGGATAGATTTCAAATAGCTCTGATATAGCAGAAACCACTAAATTATGAAATTGCTAAATTGGGAATTGTATTTCAACCCAGAACAAGAAATGTGCTTGAACGGACACTAAATAACTCGCCCAGCTACAGCACTAAGGACAGATTTAGCGGGATATAAATTTGAGGCCTAGTATTTAGGCGCTGGGTGACAGGTATGGGTTTAGTGCCAGAATTAGACTTGGAAATACACAGTAGCGGGTGTGTGTGAAGTTATTCTGAATGACCCAATGTGCACCTTGAATATTATATACCCTTTTAGGGATAGATTTCAAATAGCTCTGATATAGCAGAAACCACTAAATTATGAAATTGCTAAATTGGGAATTGTATTTCAACCCAGAACAAGAAATGTGCTTGAACGGACACTAAATAACTCGCCCAGCTACAGCACTAGGGACAGATTTAGCTGGATATAAATTTGAGGCCTAGTATTTAGGCGCTGGGTGACAGGTATGGGTTTAGTGCCAGAATTAGACTTGGAAATACACAGTAGCGGGTGTGTGTGAAGTTATTCTGAATGACCCAATGTGCACCTTGAATATTATATACCCTTTTAGGGATAGATTTCAAATAGCTCTGATATAGCAGAAACCACTAAATTATGAAATTGCTAAATTGGGAATTGTATTTCAACCCAGAACAAGAAATGTGCTTGAACGGACACTAAATAACTCGCCCAGCTACAGCACTAAGGACAGATTTAGCGGGATATAAATTTGAGGCCTAGTATTTAGGCGCTGGGTGACCGGTATGGATTTAGTGACAGAATTAGACTGGGATGTGGCCAAAAAATAAACAGACTATTGCTGGTTAAATGCACTTGGTGTGACAGCTTCACCCTGATGTAGGCTTTAGCCAAAAAACAACCACACCATTGAGGGTTAAATGCACTTGGTGACAGGCGCAGCTTGCCCCTGATTTAGTATATGGCCAAAAAATGAACAGACTATTGCTGGTTAAATGCACTTGGTGTGACAGCTTCACCCTGATGTAGGCTTTAGCCAAAAAACAACCACACCATTGAGGGTTAAATGCACTTGGTGACAGGCGCAGCTTGCCCCTGATTTTGTATATGGCCAAAAAATGAACAGACTATTGCTGGTTAAATGCACTTGGTGTGACAGCTTCACCCTGATGTAGGCTTTAGCCAAAAAACAACCACACCATTGAGGGTTAAATGCACTTGGTCGCAGCTTGTGCTGGCGCACCACAAGACACAAAATGGCCGCCGATCACCCCAGAAAAATGTGACTGACAAACGGTCTGGGCAGCCTAAAAACAGTGAGCAATTGAGGATCAGCAGCTCAATGATCCACAGCTGCAGATCGATCAGTTAATCAAGTCCTTTGGAGGAGTTAATCTGCCTAATCTCGCCCTACTGTCGCAGCCGCAACCTCTCCCTACGCTAATCAGAGCAGAGTGACGGGCGGCGCTATGTGACTCCAGCTTAAATAGAGGCTGGGTCACATGGTGCTCTGGCCAATCACAGCCATGCCAATAGTAGGCATGGCTGTGATGGCCTCTTGGGGCAAGTAGTATGACGCTTGTTGATTGGCTGCTTTGCAGCCTTTCAAAAAGCGCCAAGAAAGCGTCACAAAAGCGCGAAGAAAGCGACGAACACCGAACCCGAACCCGGACTTTTACGAAAATGTCCGGGTTCGGGTCCGTGTCACGGACACCCCAAAATTCGGTACGAACCCGAACTATACAGTTCGAGTTCGCTCATCCCTAATTTTAACCCAAAAGCATGACATTTTCTCAAGTCTAACCTATCAGTATGGAATATTATCCAAATCATTAGGGTTTAGACATAGATAGCGCGCCAGGAAAAAAAATAAATAAAGCTAATGACTTTTAAAGAAAACCTCCCATAGGAAAAACCTAGGAGATAAAATCCCTCTTATGTAGGAGCCTTAAGGCAACTATCGATAGACGTATCATTCATACATATTGTGCAGAAAGGTTAACATTGTAAAAGGTCAAATGGCTACCTGTAAGGGAGTAGTCCTGAAACAGCAAGATATGGGCATTATCGTAAGATTTACTACAGAGCGCACAAGTCCGACAACCTTATCTGTCCCTCCTTACTTGTCACCACTGAAGATAAAATTGTGTCCCTTCACTTTACTCCAGTCAAAATATTTTAACCTGACCATAATGCAAAAGGCAGATAGGAGGTTTTTTCTTCTTCTTCTCTTTTTTCTTTTAAAGTACTTCCCTCCCAACTAAGGTCATCAAGTATTAGAGATGCCATTAAGCAGAGAGCTCTGGCTTCTGCAAAATTCTGCAATAAGCAATGAACCGACAGGCAGCTGTAGACCTCATGATGCATCTGATGTGCCACGTCCTATCATGTCAGCTTAAAATAGCACGCACTTTACTGAAGTTCGGCAATGGAAGCGACAGGAGGGGAGTTTTTGAGAAAAACATAAGGACTCTTAGACATGAGGCAGTGACAACAAACCGGTAGGCCTGCCGACGAGAGGTGCTCAGATGATGTACAGCCGCCGTAACCTACAGTATATGGAAGATGCACTTTTAACCTAAGTGTCACGTTATGAGAAGTTTCTTCTTAACACTTGTTGTCAATCCCCTGGATGCAGCAGTAGGAAGCTGACAGCAAATTACTACAAAATCCCTATAGCGAAATATCACACGGTATATAACGGAAGGAGAAGATTTCTAACTATACAGTTGACGTGTCTTACTTCTCTATAGCAGGTTGTAGTCCTTAGGGTAGGTTCACATCACCGTTTCGTTTTCCGTCATAAGAACAGAAAAAAAATGGATCCTTTATTTTGAGCCCTTGAGCTCATTTTGCATCCGTTTTAGCCATTTCCATCTGAGATCTGTTATTTTAAATGTAAGAAAAAGTCCTTAGTTTCGCTCTCATCTAATAAAACAGATCTCAAATGGAAAAGGCTAAAACGGATGCTAAATTAGCATAACGGACACCCCACAATATAGGATGCTTTTGTTTTCTGGTCTTCTCATGGATCAGTGATGTGAACCTGGCCTTAGGGCTCATGCACACGACCGCGCCGTGTTTTGCGGATCCACAACACACGGATGCCGGCCTTGTGCGTTCCGCAGCTTGAGGAACAGAACAGGCGGCCCATGATAGAAATGCCTATTCTTGTCCACAAACCGGACATCTATTTTTTTTGTGTGGAGCCGAGAAATGGAGCAACAGATGTGCATCTTTTGCTGCCCCCTGAAGTGAATGGGTCTGCTTTCGAGCCGCAAAAAATGCGGTTCGGATGCAGACCCAAACAAGGGTTGTGTGCATGAGCCCTTACCTGTCATTTTTACTAAAATATAGGGGGATTTATTAAAGGGCTATTCCAGGACTGGGTCTCCTTAATGTGTCGTACCAATCCGGTCATGCATCCTGGGTCCCTGGCTTGTTTAGTTCCAGCTGGGATATGGATAGAAGGGAATAGGGGGAGGGGTTGCATGCGTTTTTGCAGCCAATGACTGATCTCAGCACTGACGTGTCCCCAAGTGGCACATCACTGCTTGGTCAAGTGCACCTTGAAGTCAGTAATTGGGTGCAAAGGCGTACGTGACCCGGTTCATGTGCATAGGTTGACAGATGAGGACCAAGGGTCTAGTGAAAAGAGCGCCCAGGGGCCACTAAGCTGGAATGGAACATCGGGGAGCAGGTCCCGTTGGATGGGTGTGGGATTTTTTCAAAAATCCTGGACAACCCATTTACTTGTTGTGGATCAGAATGATACCAGAATTTTTTTTTTTTTTGATGCATGGCTCATTGGCACAAATATTTGCATCTTTTTCCCAACTAGGGAACACAAGTAGTTACTAAAGCAGACATGTCAGGAGAGGTGACAGGTCCTCTCTAAAGGGTTTCCCAAAAATGTCTATTGATAGCCTATTCATAGGATAGGCCATCAATGTCTCGTCCAACTACCGAGACCTACACCAATCAGAATGAGGGGCTTCTTTCTTGTTATTCCAGACACATCATGGCATACATGTGGCTATGCCTATTATGGTAAGTGAGCTGCCCTTCCTGTCACACTGGCATGCTAATATTTTTGGAAAATCTCACTGGCTATTCTAAATTTTTAATTACATGCAATTACAAAAGTATTAAGATCCAGGTGCTGGTTTGAAAAATGTAGAACCCCTTTAAACAGTACAAAAGGGAGTCATATAACACAATACATTTCTATAGTAAAGGTCGTGCTGCCCTTGGGATAACAGAAAACAATAACCCAAATTCCTTGTCACATGTGAAATGCTCTTTATAAAGAAGAGCACAATATAAACTGGTTATTTCCCAGCTTTTTACTAGTTTAGTCATTCCATCGTTCCACTTTTATCTGTTTTCTGCATCTGCATATTGGCAGCTTTTACAGAGTTGAGGCAGGAGGCATATGCAGTACATTATAAAGAAATAACTCCCTGGCTGTGTAACTTCAGAGTTGGGAATGGGAATTTAATTGCAAAAGCTACAGTATATGACACACATGGTTAAAATGATCCTGGCTACATTTCTAGTATACATATTGGCCACAATCCAAAAGGCTGATACCTGCAGGTACTTAACCTACTTGGGGACTTTTCCATTTTAGGATTGGATCATTTCTCTCTTCCCTACTGTGCGCTCACAATCTGCATTAGCTGCAATTCAGGATCTACAGTTCTGTACGATCACTATGATTGATATACTGTTTGACATCTATGTGACATACTGTAGATACCTAGTAATTATTAAGCATCATTATCGTTCACTGATCACCATACCATTGGCCTGTATTTGTATAGCTCCAATACACTGCGCAGCACTTTACAGCCAGATCACAATATTAATAGTGCAACATCCAGCATAGTTGTGCAAGCACGGCATTTTTAGTGATTTTTACAGATGTACTGTACAAGGTTAATTTAGCTCAGCCCATTCAACTATTATACAGCTGTTTCCAGAATAAGAGTGTCCGCAAATGATACAGTTTGCCAATACGAACACATCACTACTGCAGCCATGTAAACAAAGGACTGAAGCAGCAGCGCTGGAGCGGAGGGGGTTTGACCCATTAAGCATAACTTTTTTGCCATTCAGCTAATTTTAGTTTGACTTGAACTCTACCAGCCCTGACTTTTTGCTTGATTGACTACAAATTCCATCTCTCAATTTTCCCACTATGAATTGGTTACTACTCTTTAGTAAGGTAGACTCACCCGTCCGGCGATGCACAGGTAAGCCCTAACCTGTGCCGGGAGCCGGTCTGAACTCAAATGAGATCACCGGGAGCAGGCAGTTGCAAGAACAGCCCAATGAAGGCCCCTGGCGGCTGTTCTCGGAACTGCCTGGTCCCGGTGACCGCATTTGATTTTAGGCCGCCTCCCGACACAGGTAAGGGCTTACCTGTGCATCGCCGGATGGGTGAGTCTACCTTAATAAAGATGGCAGCCCACATGTGTTCGCTGGAGAACACTGCAAACTGCCCATCACTGC